>NC_139688.1:33470665-33845665 GCF_964106915.1 Podarcis gaigeae
GTCCTTCAGCAGTTCCCAAGTACAGTTTGAAGAACAAAATGAATAGCAGGATTTTCCACCTCTGTACACTTACCAGAGGGACTGAGAAAGGAAGAGTTTCCTCTCAATACATGCAGCAGTTTGGAGAAGATAAGAAACATCAGGGAGAAAAAAAGAAAGGGCAGTAGACAAATGGTGTTTGAAGGTGGGGAAGAGGACTATTCTGGACTGTATTAAGGTGCCTCTTCTCATTCTATGAACAAGTAAACAAGACTATCTGGATCCAATAGAAATCCATGAATGGAAATTTGTTAGTACAAACCTACTTGTGAATTCCCCTCCACAGTACATGCTGAGATATTTTAACTCAAAATCTTAATCAAAGTTTTACAGAATAAGTCCTGCTAAACACAATGGATTTTCAAGAACTGTGTTTAGAACCAGGATGGAAAACCGCACATCAGATTACAGTAGTATGATATAGTTCAGAGCAATGGGCATGGACGAGGAAGACCCCATAGCTGTTTTTAAAAAGGATGGTAGTGTATTTCATTGCTGAGTTGCTGAAAAAAATTACCATATACCAAGGACCAGCCTGTGAAATAGCGATGATTTATTCATTACTTATTATCATCTATTTTTACAACCATGTCTTGCTTTTAATTACTGGTTAACTTCATATGCTGTAATTATATAAAGGTCTTGTTTTATTTCTTTGCATTCAAACTTCCTTAACATAGTAATTACTTGATTTTAAAATTCTATGAAATTCTGATTAAGCATAGTGTTCAAATAAAAGCTGAATTTTCAGTTATTTGCTCAAATTATTTTTCTTTCAAGCTGAATTGCAGTATTGAATTTTCTGTTTGACATTTACATTAAAACAAAGATAAATAATTAAAAGAAAAATATTTTCAATTTTGGTGTCATGATTAGGGGTTCCACCAATTCTGCTCTTTGTGAAATAACAAGAGGACAATAGCATTTAGACTGACAACCTAGTCTGATGTACGGTATATTAATTAGGCTGCAATCATTGTATAAACACTTGAACTCAATAGGACTTACTTCTAGTAAACATGTGTTACATTATTGGAAACAATACATGAAGGTGGTAGCCTGGGTTAGGTTTTGCAAAAGTATGAGATATTCTATAAAAATAAAAATAATGGCTTCATGAAGTCTAACATCTTCACTTCATGTTAACTATGTTTAAAAACATTTCTTTGAATGCATAAATAATGTGTTTTAACTGTCTTGTTCAATGCTGACCAAGATGAGAACAGAAGAACTCCAACAGTATCAGTGAGTCAGCGACAAGAGAAAAACAACAACACTGCCATAACATGCAGCCCACCTGCTTTTTCCACCAACTGCTGCTGTTTCATCAGCAAACTGACATGAAGTGCAGCCAGACTGGGACTGATTAGAAGCTAAAACCAAACACCTTCCAGGTGGAGCTCACTAAAACTGATCTGGCTGTGGGAGGCAACTTGTGGGCTGATCCTGTTGAGGAAACAGCAAAGGGAGTTAACCCTTTACGGAGTCATTTGGGGGATATCATGGGGACAGGGCACACACCCCATTCTCCACAAGCTGGTGGATGGTTTACTAGAGTAGCTCATAGTGGGACTCGGGAGAACTATATAGTGCTTCATTCAATGATAGTGCAAGTTCTTTCTGGTGAGTGGCAGGGTTGAACTTATGTGAGACATAAATTAGGACTCCAAATATTTTGTGAATATCTTGAGTTTTAAGGTAAATTATAAACTGCAGTTGTGTACTATAGGCAGTGCTTTTTTCTGGGGCAATGCAGACTCCTAAACATTTTGTGAATCTAGGTTTGGCCTCATTGAGGGACAGTATTTCAACATGAGTAGGAAAATGAGAGTACCCATAAACACTTTTTTTAGAAAAAAAAGCATTGACTATAAGTTTGGTACACTTTTGAAGGTTTAAATGTTTTTACTAGCTTAAAAGTTTATTACGCTATTTAAACTATATATTATTTTGGTTATTAAAACTGTTTTCTGCAACTATTACTATTGCTTTGCATATACAGTTGTACCTCTGCTTACGTTTGGATACGTAAACTTCGGGTTGTGAATGTAGCAAACCCGGAAGTGTATACTTCCGGGTTTCACTGCGCACATGCACAGAAGCCTTCTGCACATTTGTGCAGAAGCGCTGAATTGCGCTGCACATGTGTGCAGAAGGGTGCCTGCAGTTACGAAGTTTTCGGGATGCAGCCGGGCCTCCGGAACAGAGGTACCACTGTATTGATGCTGAGCACTTTAAGTACCTTGCTCATATGACACAATTTAATAATTCTATTTGCATTTTTTATATGTACCAATGTGATTCACTGCATTATAGCTGTTTTTGTTAATTGAATATTTAGTCTTATGTGCCTGCATGAGCTGAAAATGAGACTAGGGTGCCTTTACTGGTAGTGAATAGGAGGTATGTCACAGTATGGCATTGGGAAACTCTGGACAAATTAAGAAAAGGGATGGCAGAAGTAGCATCTGCTTCCGTGGCCAGGCCGCTCCGCCCCCCCCCCCCCTCATCTTTGTTTTGCATGTTTAGATACCAGTTGAATATATTTTTGTTTATGCAGACTTTTACAAACTGAGGTTAGTTTGCTTTAATACAGCTGAAGATAGTGGTATATTGTGCTTAATGGTTCTGAGTTTTGCTGATGTTACAGTATATTGATTATTGCTAGGTTTTATTTAGAATACTTATTCCCCACCCCCTATTTTATTGTACATTGCCCTGGGCTCCCTTGGGAGGAAGGGCAATCTAGAAACGTAACAAATAATTCATCCCAGTACAGTTGATGACAATTTCAGGTGGGGATTCCATTCCCAGCCCCTGCGTGCCTCGCCCCTGTCCTAGTCACTGTCTGTACACATTATTTTGCATCTTACACTGAATTTTATTGGCCACTAAGCTGCTTGTTTGCCCACTGGGCTCTTTGGAGCTGTTCAATCAAGTTGAGATATTACTGCACTGGGTGATTTTGTCAACCAGGTTTATTGATACCTGAACCCAAATGTCTTTTGAACATCTCCAGGTAGGACTATGAAAGTCACTGCTTCGCAGGGTAGACAACATTAAGCTAGATGGACCTGTAGTGAGACTTAGCATAAAGCAGCTTCCTATGTTCCTATGATTGCAGACTGACCTGGCATAAATTACCGAGACCTAAATTGATGAACTGCCCTACTGTGACCCAGCTGTATCTGTCTGGCTATCTGGTATAACACCAGTCTAGACCAGAAGGGCGAGGAGGATCAATAAGCGTTGTTGGGCAAAAAACCCTCGTGGTCCCTTCCAACTCTTATGAATTGATTCAATTTGATTCTCTCTCTCTCTCTCTGATATGATGAATTCCTCTTGGGGTGAATTCTTTTCCCGATAGAGATTAAGCATGCTCAGTGTTGACAGAATGCAGAATCTGTCCTGGGCTGCTCTGAGGAATTCCCCATTCCTGAAGGCAGCCTTCCCAAGCTATTTCCCTGACTGCTGCGCCTGCTAGCTGCAACTGGTAAGAGTTGAAGTCCAACAACATCTGGAGGACACCAGCTTGAGGAAGGCTGCTTTCTTTGGTTTTTTTCCTACAGATTTTACAGAATCACTGTGTTTTAATTGAGGGTGCTAGCTGTGGTGCTGCCACAATACTACCTTTTCTCTTCCATAAGAAAACAAGAGTGAGAGTAGGATGCAGTCAATAATCTGCAATATGCTTGCATTAGCAAATTAGGGTGGATATTTATAGGTTGCTAAGATTTTCTGCACATTGTCAGGAAGAAAGCAATTTAAATCATATGCATACACAGTAAAGTACATATTAAAGCTCAATTCATAAATTCCACTTCCTGTGATCTGAGCAAGGGGAGACAATGAATTATGACACATGCAACATACCTCAAATGCAAAAACAGGGATTCAGCCAACTGTATCCCATAGTTACCTCCAAATCAAGGGTCATGGAAATTCTACATTCCAACTCCAAAATACATCAAGCAAAGAGATTCAAGTTCCAAAACTAAATGTGTGCTTAAGATTCTAGGCTTAGACTACAAACCTGTGCATAGGTCCTTCTTATTTGGCAGTACCACTGAACTCACCAACATCTACTTCTGAAAGCACATACTGAGAACTGCACTTTTAGCATGTCAGCTAAGCTCACCCTTGATGTCTGGGATAAAGGAGAGCTCAAGATTACAAAACCTTATATTGTTTCTATGTAGCTACTTTTCAGTTATGATCTAATTCCACCTATGCCCACAACATAGAATTAATTAAGCTTCAAACCTGTTGTCTTCCAAATAAAGACATCTGAGTCAACTAAATTTAAGCAGTTAACATAAATACAAAGTGAACAGTGCTATGCATAACAAAGCATTATATTGCTCCAAATGATACTGACCTTCATCTAAACACTACATTACCATTTATGTTGTCTATTATGGCATTTACCTTGTGACATCAACCTTCTATTATTTTAATACTATACCATTAGATGAAATAGTGCTGTTGCTATCATGGACAAGTGAAACAGCAACATAAAACTAATGCTGAAACAACTCCTACTAGGCAAGTAAGAAATACAGGACCTCAAACTGGTAACTAGGTATCACACCCATGGGTGATTAGTGTTATCATGATGTTCTATTATTTAGAAAAAAATTCAGCAATATAGGTTACTATCTCCCATGATGTACCTGCAGTAATATACAAACAGCTTCAATATACAGTGGTACCTCAGGATGCGAACGGGATCCGTTCCGGAGCCCCATTCGCATCCTGAATAGAACGTAAGACGCGACAGCGCATCTGCAGGTCGCGTTTCGCCACTTCCGCGCATGTGCGTGACGTCATTTTGACTCCGTTACTTTGGAGTCGCCACGGAGCGCAACCCGAAAATACTTATCCTGAAGCATATTTATCCCGAGATATGATTGTATAAAGGTTTTTCCCCATTACAACTACAAGCAAAGTTCATTAAGACAGAGACAAGCAAAGACAGATTGATCTGTGGATTATTTGCATTGCAGAGGCATGTTTTCTGGTTCCCAATTATTTAACAACTACAACACATACACAAACCCTGACCTGTGGTAACTCAGGTGTATATTTGTACTTATATATATTGGGTTTAGTACGTAATTGGGCCCATCATCCAGCTGGGTCCCTTTGGTGAACCTCAGCATTCCTGCAAAAAACAAAACAGATCTCACCACCCTGAAGTCTGTCCATGTCTGCATTAAACAAAAATAGAAGCTTGTGAAGATGAGACTTGTGCTTCATTATTTCAAGTTGACATAATATTTTAATCTACAAAAATAGAATCAGTCTATTAAAAGTTCTAGAATTACACTGAAAAGAGATTTAAAACGTAACTCTTTTTTTTTTTATTAACAAGAACAATGACTTTAGAATATGGAAGGCATGTTGAGATGTCTACCTACCAAAGTTGGGTGAGAAAAGCAACTAGAGCATTTGAATTAATAATGATGGAAGGAACAGGGAAGATGTACAGATAATCATATTGCTTTGTCCATCTCCTTTTAGTTTTTCACTGTTCCAAGATCCTCATTTAGAACTCTTCACCACCACTTTCTCCTGAAACAAAACTAGATACTATAGGCAACATATTTCGAGCCATCTGCATCACTAATGAACATTTTATAAGGGTCAACCTTCCCATCTTAAAGTGCTTTGTTAAAAGCCAAACATTGATGTAAGCATCACAACAGACACATATAAGCACTCGCCTAGTAGCCAGGAATTCCATGGAAGGCAAGTGTCCAGAATTACCTGGTCATCCTGTGATCAGCTGTTTAAAAGTTCACTTGACCTGATAGCATTTAATAATGTATTGTGACTATTGAGGAAACACTGTTTTGAGAAATTCTTTTCTCAGGATTGATGTACATTTTTGGTACATGTCAGACAGTGAGAAGGTTTCATGGAAGGACCCCATCCCTCCTCCAGCAGCACACTTTGTCTCTGTACCAGAGAAGAATGGAAGTCTACTCTTTTACAATCCGAAGCAGACTCACAGATCACTCGTCCCTCCGCTAGTCCACTTGTTATAAGGCTTTTTATTTGCCTGCTAAGAGGCTTAACCTCCTCAAGGGCCAGCATGGAAAAGCAAGCTGCTAATTTCTTAGCAAACCAGTAAGAAAAGGGACTGCAGTCTAGTAATTATTGAGAGCTTATTTACAAGGCTGCAGTATAGTACCTTTCAACAATGCACATGACATTACACATGATGATACTTTAAGACTATTAACAATGCACGTGACAATACTTCAAATCCAGTGGCAGCCTACACAAGAATAGTAAAATTATAAGTGGCTTATAACTAGCAACTAAGATTGGTATCAAGAAGTTTTTACCACTTAATGCCCTAGTTCTAAGTATCTGCATATTTGCCTGCAATACTGCATGCTTTGCAATTATATGCTTACTTGGTCATAGCAGCAGCTACACACAATCCTAACAACTTATTTCTCACCACTCAAGTTCCTGTGTCAAGCCATCAGTTTTACAAAGAAGGGCCAATGCCCCTGTGCTCAAAAGCCCAAGAGTAACCCATGCATTCTAAGATTAGATATTTTCAGCCAAGCATTTGCAGCAGCAGAAGTGTGAAGTCAGGAACTTTTTCTTCCTGGGTGTGGTAGTCATGGGTTATGCTGCTAGTGAGCAACTGCTACCAGAGTACAGGCAGCACCAGGGGCATAGTGTGCATGGAATTCTGTGTGCAAGCTGGTGTCCGATGCAAGATGGTGTCCACTGGGGTAGGTTGAACAGTTAACAGCAGGCAGAGCCAGGGCTAAGAATAGGCAGGGCTGATGGTAGGCAAAGCACTGCAAGTTTGCACTTGTACATGTACTCCAATGACTGCAAGTCTAAATGAACTCACAATGGAGTTTCTTTGAGGAAAATGCATATGTTTGTGTTAGAAATCACATTATAATAAATAATTACATATAGTGCTACCATATTATTCCTACAGAGAAGTCAGAAAATATTACCTTCAGAAACGAATTTATTTTACCACACCAAGTCCAATCCAATGCATGTTTACTTGTGCCATCCAATGATGCTTATGGTTCCCATGCCACTACTCTTTCCACCATCTGCCCCCAAAAGTGGGTATCTGCAACTGGTTGATAGTTTTTCCAGTCCAAGGTGTCCAGGACTAGTTTCTTTAAGAGTGATTGCATCACTACAGGAACCACTGCCTTACACAATGAAATATTCACCACACTCTGAACCCAACCAGTCACCACCCACTCCCCGCTAGATTTAATATGCCTTGAAGGCACATGGTTGGATGTGATGGCCACCAGCCCCTTAGCCACATCAGCTGACTATATGAACTTAAATAATCCCACAACATGTGGGAGGGACTTTGGTGTTTGTCTTTCTTTTTCTGGAGGGTTATGGGGGTATATACCCAGGCAGTAGTGATGCAGACTCCAAGCAAGTAGACATAACATGGGGAAAAGGTTAAAGAAGAGTGCCTCTGGCTCTGGGTTGCAAGTGTGGCAGAGTACTGTCCTCTTTGCCCTTATAGGCCAACCACTCAGTGGGCACTTGGAAGAGGGTTGCTAAATACCAAATGGCAAAGTTTTCTGTGTGCATGATCACATATTATCTCATATTGTATCCTCTGTTTGACGTAACAAACAGGATGACAATGTGGTCCTAATGCAAAGGGCTGGAGAGCAAATAGCAAGGTGTCACCCAGCTTGTTTTCACAGTCAGCTCTTAAAATCTATAATAGAAGTATGACTCAGTTATGGTGTTTCACAATTGTGCTTGTCTATGCAGTTGTAAATCACATAATGAGAAAGGCCTATAGTGTTTGAACTTTTCGCTTATACTTTATAAATATACTAGAATTTTCTTTAGTCTGCAAAATTGTAATTGTTTTATTTAAAATCAGTGTTAGACACAATTGTCTATCTCTGTGGATATATAAACATCAGAACTACTACTTAGATAAGTTCTTCAACAAAGGAAAAAATATGCTCTTCAAAAAATTGCACTAGGTAGGATAAAATAAAATAAAAGCTACAGCTGATAGTACAAAAATACTGAGAAACTCCCATATTCTGCATTAGGAAAAATGTGTTATTTAAATACATTGTGCCAGTTCAAATTTGCACAAGTTTAGATGGTAAGCATAAATTAATGCTTGGATGGCTGGGAAATCAAGCATGGATGGCTGGGAAATCAATAACCATAAGCATAGAGCCAAGGCAGTGGTGGACCTCGGCATCTCAAATTTCAGCAGCGCCCTGTGAGATGTCAAAAGCCAGCCCTGCCCCCGCCCTCCTGTCTCTCACCTTTCATTGGAGTAAAAGTGGTGGTGACTATTCCAGCACCCCAGAACAGAAGCTCCTTGCCTGATGCAATCACACCAGTCATGCTCCCGTACAGCTGCCTCTGGGCGAGGTACACTTGGAAGTAAGGAGGAAATTGTATGTATCACCTGGAAACTATATAGTACCCTTTCTTTGACTATTACACACCCTGTCTAGAGCACTTCTAGCATCCAAACATCTATCCAAAAAACCGGATCCTGGTGTTGTGAAACCTAGTACATAGCAGTCCATAAAGTTCTGATCAGTTGACTGTGGGATCTGCTAAGCACTGTGACCATGGTTTTGTAAACTCCAACTATCAGCAAATTATCAGGGCTTGCAAAACTCCAAGCATAGGCCTTCACGTATCCTCACTGTGCCTTTATCTACATATTTTGATTTCAGTGTCATTATGGCATCAGTTGATTGCAGAAATAGTGAGGGAGGCAACAACACAGCCTGCTGGCAAAATCCAATTTCCTACCCATTATAGTGGGTGATACTTAGTAAGTCAGTAGACATACTGAAGTCAACAGACTAACGTCAATGGAGCCATTCAGGGTATGACTAATGTTGAATATAACCCAATAGCTTTAGTTATTTAAAACTAGCCATTTCTGACTTTTGTACTTTTTTACCAACTTAATTTTATGACTGATATAGGCAGGACTGTGTGCATGTAATTACTTGGATTTATTCATCATAGTTTGTCCTACTCCAAGCAAGACTGCAAAGATGCAGTTTGCATATATAAATTCTAGTAGAGCTCAAACAATCATTGTTATTGGTACCCATATCTATTAACATGGTGTGAATGATAGCAATAGAATGATAGAACTATTTAACTTTATCTAATAAAGTTATTTTAACAATTTATAGCTTATTTTCAAAAGTAGAGTCTGGCTCCCTTCAAGAAATGTAGACAGTCAGCAATTCTCCTATTCCCAGAAATAATATGTCCTAATTTTAGTTCTATTATGTCATTAATCTGAACCTCAAAAATGTGTAGGCTGTGGACCATGTGATAAGCAGACTGATGTTTCTAACTGTGTTTTTGCTTCTTTCCACTTTTAAGCTCGGAAAATCTAGAAGAAGAAGAAGAGGAGGAGGAGTTTGGATTTGATATCCTGCTTTATCATTATCCTCAGGAGTCTCAAAGCAGCTAACATTCTCCTTTCCCTTCCACCCCCACAACAAAAACTCTGAGGTGAGTGAGGCTGAGAGACTTAAAGAAGTGTGACCAAAGTTATAATAACATGATTAATGGGCAGCCCATCAGCCTTAGAAAAGACTGGGTCATCAAACGTTGTATTTCTTATAATACAGATGTGAATGCCCACATCTCATAGATAATCTTTTGATTCAAAAGAGCAAACTACAACAAGAGAGCAGTGAGCTCCAAGATCCTTATTGTTGTTGTTCAGTTGTTTAGTCTTCATGATCCCATGGACCAGAGCACACCAAGCACTCCTGTCTTCCACTGCCTCCTGCAGTTTGATCAAACTCATTTTAGTAGCTTCGAGAACACTGTCCAACCAACTTGTCCTCTGTCGTCTCCTTCTCCTTGTGCCCTCAATCTTTCCTCACACACCACATAAGGATCCCACAGCTATACAAATTCTGGAGCTGACAATCAATGGGAACAAGTTTTTTGGTGGTGGGAGAAGAAAACCAGAGCAGGTGAAAGATGTCCACCCTCTCCTGCCCCGGCTGCAGTGAGCTGGCAAAGGCATAGGAAACGGTTGTAACTCCACCATGGAATCTTCATGAACACATGCATTGCTTTGCAATCCTCCCCTCCCACTATAGACCCCCTACAAATATTAGCAAAACAAATGCCTAGTAAACAAATATCAATCTTATATTTGAGAATGATGAATATTTGTATTTCATTAATCAACTAGAAGTTGTGAACTTTGCCAATGTGGATAGCATACCACTTGTAAGTTAGAGTGAGTTCAGGGAGGGAAACTTTGTAACTGTAAGAAATGTTGGTACTGGTGATCCCCTTTTCCTGGAAATTTGCTGAGTGTGTTTCTTTGTTTAATTTTAAGTTGCACAGGCTTCCATTGCAGGCATTTCAGGTATAAGATATTCCACTCAATGTAGAACTAGGCAATCTATTTGGTTCTCTCCAATGTTATGAACTTTTTAAAAAATAGCAGGGAGGGGGAAATTTCTATAAAAAAGCATGGGGGGATTAGTACTAAAATATCAGCAAGGAAACCTAGGACTGACTGAATATGTTCAGTCAAACATGCACAACTACTATCCAGTGAAAGCACCAGTAAAACTGTGTTACAATACTTATTAAACAAGTATTGATACTCAAAAGCTATTTTAGGACTGTAGTCCTACACATTAGGGACTAAGCCTCAATGAACAGAGCAGGACACACTTTCAAACAAACATGTATGGGGCAGTGCTGTAAGCAATTTAAAGATGACATATGTGTAATACTTCATGCTCGCACTTTTCTGATTTCCCCCAAGCTAGATCTTTTAATCAAAATGAGTTGCAAGGCTGATATAGAGGTTGGGTGCCAGTGCTGCTTTTAAGTTCCTTTCATTTTACATAGATAGCAGTATTAGTCAAGTGCTCACTGTGCAAGGCATCTCCGTCTCCAGCTCTTATGCTGATAGAAATCCACTAGCACCACCCTGCACCTTTCATTCTGGAATGTACATATCTGAACAAAATGAAAGAGACAGATCAAAATAGAAAGTTCCTGTCTGACACGTACCAACAATGTACATAAATCCTGAGAAAAGAACTTATCAAAACAATACTTCTTCAATAGTCACAATAAATGCTATCAGGTCAAGTGAACTTTTAAACAGCTGATCACAGGATGAACAGGAAATGTAAATAAAAAACGTATTTTACTGCATAGTTAACTAGTATGCATCTGCCTCACAATGATTAGGTGCAGCCTTAGGCGAATCATTATATATTAGCCTCAGCCAATATGCAATGTGGAAATAATAAGAGTGAATTTCCATACAGGGCTATTGTAAGCATTATCAAGGCATATATGTGAAGCACTTTAGAGCGCTCAAAGCACTACATAAATACTATCTGTTACTATCTGCTAATAATTTTTTTCTACACCACTTCAGAGAATAATATGTTTGCATCTATCTCCACTGTCAGAGGCATTATGCCTCTGAATGCCAGTTGCTGGGAACTGCAATGACTACTGTTGCTCTCATGTCCTGTTTGCTGGCTTCTCGCAGGCATCTGGCTGCTAATGTGAGAACAGGATGCAGGACAAGATGGGCCACTGACCTGATTCAGCAGTTTCTTCTTATGTCATCATTTCTGTTGGTGAAAAAGCAAGCTTCCAAATTACATGGAAATGTCTAATGCCGGCAGCAGTAACCATGTTATTTCATTGTCACATATAGTTACTGAATTCATATACTGTACATAGTCCTCAGATTCATACATTACAGTTTGAAATGACATGAAAGCAGCAGCAAGGTATCTTATTAATCATTTCTTTGCAGAATTTAATGACAAGAGCACATCAATTGCTTTGCAACCAGGAACCCCAGTTGCACTTATCAATTAAAAGAATTTAGGGGAGCAGGGTTGAGAAAACCCACTGCCCTGGACTCCACAGAGCTGGTCCCACTTAGGAATAGGCAATACTAATGGTCTCAGAGTATGAAGGAGCTTCATATGTTCAGTATGGTCCAAGCTAATACCTTTAGGGTCACGGCACTGGTGAGTGACTTGAGTTATCACAAGGTATTCAATGTATTATTCAACAATACCTTTGACCCATTAACCACCAGCAGCTGGACCACTTAAGTATCCAGACAAATGCAACAGCAAAGAATCAGGAGCCTCCAGCACTTCTGTGTAACTTAAAAGCTTGCTGACACTTTTGCAGAAAAAATAACAAGGTGGCAAACCTATGCACACCTACCTGGGAATAGTCCCACTGAACACAATGGGGCTTACTTCTGAGTCACTATACGTTATATAGGTCTACACTAAGAGTGTTTGCTCCTTAACCTGGAAGAACACAGCTAGCACACTTTATACCAAAAGCATAAAACTAGCATTCAATCAAGTTGGTGCTGCTATTATTTACTTAGTACAGGAAGTCATTTTTATTCCTCCCCCCCATAAAAAGTCTCAAAGCAGCTTGACAAAAATAAAAACAAATAAAAACCAGACAACAGAGAGAACAAAACACATGAAATGCTTTTCCGGCAAAACATTTGTAAGGGCCCCAAGTCCTACCCACTCCACCAAAAGATGAGCAGCAACACAGGAGGCAACACTCACAAACCACATTTCTAATTACAGTACCCTAAAAAGTTTAAGCCATTGAGGCTGGCTGGTCTAAGCAGCAGGCAGTCCTGAGAAAACAAGACTTGAGTTCCTGTCCCATCACACACACCCCAAACCACCCTCAATAATAATAATAATAATTCGGGGTTGCTTCTTTTACACTGAGAAAGTTCCGTAACATTACCACCGCCAAGAACAATACTATCAACAACTCGCTTCGCTTTCCCTTTACGAGATATGCTGCAGGGTCGAGTGAAACTGAGGGAGATAAGGAAAGTGCCGAGCTGGTGGCCGCCTCTCTCTCGGCTCGGGGTAATAAAAGCTGCCCCGGTGCTCGTCAGTTAAACGGGGGGGGGGGGGGGGAGGCGACCCCGAGCAGGGATGGAGAAGGAAATCCAGGTGCGGACCTGCATCCGGAGGCCAACGCCTCCCGAAGGAGGCCTACCGGGAGCAGCCGGGCATTCAGCTTCATCACACCGACGTCCTTATGAAACGACCCAAAGCCACCCTCGGCCGGCTTGCTGAGGGGCGGCAGCAGCACCCACAGGGGCCCGCGAGGGGGAAAACAACTATCCAGAGACCCAATGGCCCTCGCCGCCGTGGAAACGGGGCCCGAGGAGCCTCTCGCGGGCGGCTGGCCGCTGTCACGGAGGCAGGACCTCTCCGAGCGCCGCGCAGGGCGAGCGGCCTGCAGCCTCCGGGCCCCTTTTTCTTCGCCGCTGCCCGGTCCGTCTCGCCTGCGGCTCCCTTACCTCAGCTAACATCCTTGCTCGCGGTGGGAGCCTCCGGCTCTAGCCCCGCCGCATGGTGTTGCAGCTTGCAACGTCTGCCCGGGGCCGCCGCCGCCCACCGCAGGGGGAACGGCGCCAGCCGGCTGCCACCCTCCTCAGCGGTGCCTCCGTAGCGCCAAGCCCACAGCAGCCGACGCCGCCTCCGCAGGTCGCTCAGGAGAGGCGGCCATCTTGAGGAGGCTGCGCGAGACGCCGCCGACGCTGCTGCTGCCGCTGCTACTCTCGCCGGCGCGGCCGCCCATTGGGGCGGCGAGACACTGCTGGGCAGGCCTCTCTCTGGCCCGGCCGCCTTGCCGCCTCCCTCCTCCGCCCACAACCGCTTCCCCTCACGCAGGCACGGGCTGAGGGCGGGCTCGTTGCCTCTCTGTCGACTCGCCCTCCAAGCAACGCGGGTCTGGAGCGGCGGAACGTGAGGAAAGGGGCACGGAGCGGGACAGGCGAGTCAGTATGTGGCGCGCTGTGAGAGACTTGAGGAGAGCTAGGCTCACGTTCACAAAAGCTTGCCGAGGTCGCTGTGAGGAGTTCCTTGGAATTTGGACTGGTGGCAAAAAGTCAGTCATGATTGGAGGCGGGAGAGAGAAATGGCTCTGGGACAAGTTGGAGGCACAAACCTCCTCTGGACGCGCTTTCTAAGGAGTATGTGTGAATGCAAGTGGGGTCCAGCTTCTGCTTAGGAATCTGCTGCCCGTCCGAATTCCAAAGGAATCTGTTCCTTTAATAATAATAATAATAATAATTTTTATTTATATCCCACCCTCCCCTGCCAAGGGACGCAGGTGGCGCTGTGGGTTAAAGCCTCAGCGCCTAGGACTTGCCAATCATCAGGTCGGCGGTTCGAATCCCTGCGGCGGGGTGCGCTCCCGCTGCTCGGTCCCAGCACCTGCCAACCTAGCAGTTCGAAAGCACCTCCAGGTGCAAGTAGATAAATAGGGACCGCTTACCAGCGGGAAGGTAAACGGCGTTTCCGTGTGCGGCTCTGGCTCGCCAGATGCAGCTTTGTCACGCTGGCCACGTGACCCGGAAGTGTCTCCGGACAGCACTGGCCCCTGGCCTCTTAAGTGAGATGGGCGCACAACCCCAGAGTCTGGCAAGACTGGCCCGTACGGGCAGGGGTACCTTTACCTTTACCTTTTACCTCCCCTGCCAAAACCGGGCTCACAGCGGTTCACATCAAATGTATAACACGTTAACATAAAATCAGACAATTAAAATACATATGATCACCAGACAGGGCCTTTTTCTCACACCCTTTTCAGCACTTGCTTATGGGTGTCGTCTTCTTTGGGGATCACTCGTAGCCAAGTAAGATTGTCTTCCATGAACATGATCTTAACAGTGAGTCCATAAGTGACTCTGGAGGCCAATTCTGGATCCACACGTCCTTCCACAGTGGGGACATAGGTTTCCGGTCGGACGGGAGTTGATCACGGTGAGTGTTTGCCAAGCGTGCCTTCCTCTTAGCACATTTCTCCCTTTTGTCCTGAGTTTGAGCGTCTTCAAAGCCCACAACACCTTTGGTAAAGGTTGTTCTCCAATTGGAGCGCTCGCAGGCAAGTGTTTCCCAGTTGTCGGTGTTTATACTACTTTTTTTTACATTTGCCTTGAGAGAATCTTTGAACGTCTTGTTGACGACCAGCATTACGCTTTCCATTCTTAAGTTGGGAACAGAGTAGTTGTTTAGGAAGACAATAATCAGGCATCTGCACAACATGACCTGCCAAACAGTTGATGTTGAAGAATCATTCCTTCGACACAGGTGATATTTGCTTCTTCCAGTACACTGGGTGTCATCTAGTGTTGGTTTTAAAACACGACCCTGACTATGTATGGAAAGGGAATTAATGAACACCTGACTGTAGCCTTGTTGATTTGGTGTGGGGTAGGGATGTCAGAGTAGAGCATGAGAGCTTTTGGACTGGAATATCAAGCAAGGTTCATAATGCGTCCAGAAACCATCGGTTGGGCAGCATTAAGATATGATAATGCACAAGGCCAGAGTAGCAGGCAAATAGGGACTGCTGTTCATTGCTGCTCACTTGCTTTTGTTTTGTTTTGTACGGCATTTTGGTAAAAAGAGTTGAGGGGAGCGGAGTAGAGAGAGAAGCAGGCCGGAGAACTCTAGGTTAGGGAAATGATGATAAGTGGTCCAATTAGCAGTGGAAGCAAGAAGCTAACGTGGGTAACAGAAGCAATGCTCAGGCAAAGCAGTGGACACATCTGGAATAACTTGGAAACAAGACGAATGAACAGGCAGATAATAGGATGACAGTGTTTAGAGAGGACTTTCAGTGATTGTGCATTGAATGATGAAGTGTGAGATGGCTTGACCGCAGCTGGAGTAAAGATGCAACATTTCCAGATATGTTGAAGTTGTCAGGAAAATATGTCTCTCCCACACCACTTATTGTGATGGGGTGAGAGTTTGTGAGAAAATTGAGATATATTCAACAAGTACTATCTGTGACAAAGTGCTGCAGTGTGGAGTGGTCCCATTCAGGGCTCCCTATCAGCTAGCCATGCCCTTTCCAGGGTACTCCATTCCATCTCACTACCCCAAAGTTCACCACCCTCCTTCCCCCCCGAAATGTGCTCAGTTATCATGTAGCTGTTTTGGGTTTAAGACCTTTTGCACCCGAAGCTGGTGCTTTTTCACTGAGCTAGCCCCCCTTTAAGTGTACATAAGTCTGATTACTTGCATAAAATAACATGCGGATTTGTATATGGTGTGACATATAGGCATGTATGCACTTGCCTCCTTGCAGAAATCATGCAGTTCTGATATGGTGCTATTAAAATAGTACTTAAAATAGTTACAAAACTAGAGTGGGTAAATCACAGTATTCAAGATTCTTCCTTTCAGATATTGCATTACAATCTGACTTCCATCTTCCAACTGCCACCACAAATTAATATGGCAACTGAAAGTATATTCTAACTTCAGAGAAATATGGAGGGGGGGGGGGAATCATTCCAATATCTCAATTTTCAAGGGATGTATTACATTGTGATGAGGGAAAAGAAGATCAAATATGAATGTGATGTCCTGAAGATGAATGCCAACTTTCATTCCAGTATTTGAAAGGTTGCATTATGATACCTGTCAGAACAGAAATCTAAGGTGACTGAAAAAGGGGAGAAGTAGAACTGATATTCAGAGTTGAAATGCTGAATTGTCCTTAAATGTATGTACAAAATCTCATTCTAGTATATCAGTTTTCAAGAGAGTTATTGAACTGCAAACAAGCAGAATACCAAACAGACAAGTTAAAGGCTATGTATTGTTTGTGCAACAAAGTTTCTGAATTAAAGCAAAACAGGATTGTGAACATCAGTGGTGGTCATGTTTAACAACAAATCCTTTGAGTGATACATATGTTGTGTGCAACATGTTCTGTGGAAGAATCAAGAAAAGAGTGTGAGAAATCCTTTGCCTTATCAACAGGGTGCCCACTTATTAGGGATGGGGGAGAAATTTGATTTAATTTACATTTTAATGTGAACCCAACCTAAACCTTCTCAAAAAAAGTATACAAACTGAAACACAGCCATCCTTCAGAAATTGTTCTTCTCATAATTTTCTGTGCAATTCTCCAACCATAAAATACATATAAAAGGTGTATTTGTGTAATGTGTTCATAAAAGAAGCATGCATTAGTAAAAATAGCACCGAACAATGCATTTTGTTAGGTAAAATCCTTGGGAAAACTTTATTTATTTGGCACAGTTGCAAACAAATATATATAAATCATGAGCTGCATTTTAGATGGGAAAGGGAAGGAACTGAAACTGATTTGTCCATCCCCACCATGTGTGCTGTGCCAAGGAAAAGAGAGGAAATGCATGACTAAAAAGAGAGAACACAGATGACCATAAAATTTGCATGTGCTAATATGTATAGATGCAAATGTATAAGTAATTACTAAAATTTAAAATGCAAATACCATAGTAGGGAATGCTGCTGTCCAAGAGCTAAACCATTGGCAGGCAATTTCAAGGCCCTTGCTCTCCCTTCCTATGGTTCTTTATTTTTAATCAGGACTTGGATAGGACAGCTGGTCTTTGTGAAGTGGAATACAGGGCCACCATATTCCTCAGTTGCCATGTTTGCACTTGGTGATAGCCACTTGGGCTCTTATTTCTAACCTTGCACTTACATTGCTAAGAAAGCTCCCTGGCTGAGTAGTCCATTAATCCACCCGGTGCACCAGGTGGAGGAAGCAGTGTTCCTATGAAACTGTGAGGTCTAGCAAAATGTCCTCAAGGATAAATAGTGTTGTACATCGTTTCTGAAACAGCACCTGCCGTTTCTGATGCATCAGCATTTGCCTAATCCACAGAACTTGGTATTTTCGTTCTCTTCCGTTCTTTCCTTCTCTTATTTTCTGCTCACCTTCCTCCCTCCGCACCCTGTATTATGTGTGTCGCCTCTTTGCAGCTTAAAATGTATTCCTTCATTATCAGCTTATTTCTGTGATCTCTCTTGAGAGTTTCGGAATTGCCATGGTTGTGGCTGTTTGTTTCTGCTGTATTGTTCTCTTCATTCACACCTGGGTTAAAATATTAGATGTTAAGCCAAAACAGTTATCCAAGAAACAAGAAGCTCCTTTAAGACGTTAGCACTGAATTTTTTATTTTTTATTAGAGAATGTAAGGCCACACAAGCAAGCAATGAAGTGATGTTTTATGGGCAGCATTCTTTCCACCAAATTGAGCATGAATGTCTGCATTCCTACACATCCAAAGTGACACTTGTTTATTTTGGTGAAATTACGTTTACCCCGTTTGTCTGTCACAAGCTCAGAGCAGACATCCAAGGTGTCTTCAGTTTTCAGATAAAGTCAAGGTTTTACTGCCACCAGAGGAGACACAGAACAGGGTTTCTGACAGTTTACATGAGAGTTTGAATAGACAATTATGGAACGGGAGTCCTTGAAGTTGGGGGGGGGACTACAGCCCTCTTGATGTTGCTGAACGCCAATTCCCATCAGACCCAGCCAGTGGCCAATGGTCAGCACAGTGGGAGTTGTAGTCCAGGAACATCTGGAGATCCACAGGTCTCCCAACCCTTTTTTAAAGTATCCTGTCCTCAGACCACTTAGGGCTTTAAAAGCTAGCCCCCCGAAACAAATTGGTAACCTGTGACAGTGAAACAAAACTGGAGCTGACGTATTTGATTCAAAACATTCCATAATGTGTTTTCATTATCACTAATTGTCTTCTGCCAATTATTCTCAGCCGTTTACACTATTAGTGGAATGGAAGCAACATCAAAGGAGCATTACTAAACTATGTTGACACACCATTCTGAACCAAGAGAGATTAGAGGAAGAGCCACATACTTTAGGTTGGGCAGAAAGGAGATTCAAAATACCTCCTGCCCACACTGTGATGGTTTTAGGGATGGGGAGCAGGTGTCAGGGTTGAGTTTTTATTTCTGTCTTCTGGTTAATGGGAATATTGATTTGTTTTCTGTTACCATGCTGCCAAAGTTTTCTATTACTGTTATGGGGTGGGCTGGTTATTAATGTGTTATATGACCCCCCTTTTATTCTGTTGTTGTGTGTGTGTGTGCATGTTCAGTCTAAGTCACTTCGGAACCTTTTGAGTTACAAGCGACTAATAAGTTTAATAAATAATAATAATAGTAATAATGCAATAGCCACAGTTCATTTTCTAAGTACCAGCCTAGGACAAGCCTGCTAATGGAAAGAAAGCAATAAAGAGCAGAAGCAGAATAAGTGAATTTGAAGTGATTTCCCAGTGACAGTAGCTGGAACCTAGAAATGAAAGAGGAAGTGTTGAGCAGTGCTGCAAATAGCACTGTTAGGGGAACTTCTGGAGCTGATTTTTGGCAGGAAAATGATGTCTGGGAGGAAGGGTTAAGGCTAAAAACTTTTCTGCTGGTGCAACACAGCTGCATTTTGCTCAAGAAGAGGTGTGTCTGGTCCTAAGCATTTAATTTCAATATGCTACTAACTATTACCAACATATTTCTTTTTTCCTACACCATCTCTCCATCTCTCCAAATCTAGGATGACTAATGTGTAGCTTGACCCTTAGCTGCAACACTGGGTAAACGCTATCCAAAAGATTAGGGGCAGGGGGCACATGCCAGTTATGGCCGTGGCCAGAGAGAAAAGCAGGCAAAGCATCTAATGTGACTTTTAGCTTTGTACAGTAGACTGCATTCCAGACATATTTTGAAGTTTCTTAAACACTCAAATACACCTCTCTCCATCCTCAATCCAGGCAAGCGAGAGGAATGATCACAGTTGAAGGACACATTCCAGCCAGGCAAAACATTTGAGGAACATGTGGAACCGGGCCAGGGAAGGGGGTTTCCTGGGGAGAGTCTCAAGGGCCAGAAAGAGGTGTATTGAGACCCACAGTGGGAACCCAGGCCTGTAGTTTCCCAATCCTGGATGAGATAGATGAGTTTCTTCTGTGCATTGTCTTGTTTCATAAAAAGAGAAAGCTGAAACTTGGTTTGTACTTTTCTGACAAACAGACTTGACAATGGACAATGGTATCTCACCTTGAATGGATTTGGAGTAACCTATGTTAAGCACTTGGGACGCGGGTGGCGCTGTGGTTAAAACCTCAGTGCCTAGGGCTTGCCGATCGCATGGTCGGCAGTTCGAATCCCCGTGGTGGGGTGAGCTCCCGTCTTTGGTCCCAGCTCCTGCCCACCTAGCAGTTTGAAAGCACCTCTAAGTGCAAGTAGATAAATAGGTACTGCTTTATAGCGGGAAGGTAAACGGCGTTTCTGTGTGCTGCGCTGGTGCTGACTCGCCAGAGCAGCTTCGTCACGCTGGCCACGTGACCTGGAAGTGTCTCCAGACAGCGCTGGCCCCCGGCCACTTAAGTGAGATGGGCGCACAACTCTAGAGTCGGACACGACTGGCCCGTATGGGCAGGGGTACCTTTACCTATGTTAAGCACAGTGGTGCCATGGTCCAGGGTTGCAGAGGGTTGAAGACCCATTACCAGTGCTTTTTTTTCTAAAAAAAATGTTTAGGGGTACTCTCATTTTCCTATTCATATTGAAATACTGCCCCTCAATGAGGCCAAACTTAGATTCACAAAATGTTTAGGGGTATGCATACTCCCAGAAAAAAGCACTGCCCATTACTATTTATGCAGCAGAATTCCTCCAGTGTCCTAAAACTGCCCAATCAGCATGTAGGGGGAGCTTTTTGCCCACTGTATGCTCCAAAGGTAAACATTTAGGAATACAGAAAACACGAGTTTCAAGAGAACGGTGTGCAAATTCTGCTACACTGGAACTTAACAGAAAACATAATTTAAGTCAGGCTGAAAGAAGACATTGCAGCACTCCAAATAATTTCCCAAGTATGTGCACAGGAAATAGTAGATCAAGCTGAAAGGCAACACATGGAGATCTGCGTTGGTTACTGCAACACATCCCAGAATTGTTATGACGCTATAATTATAAGATTATTGTATAAACTTAGACGCTTGTGAAGGGGTGTGATTGTGACTATCACAGTTATGCACTGTACAATGACAATTCCATTCCCTGCACTGAACATGCTTCTACCACATCTGCAGCCCAAATCCTGTGTGCAATTACTTGGCAGCAAGTCAGCTCCACTTAATCCATTAGGGCTTACTCCAAATCTGTACATAGCTTGTATCATTAGAAATCGAATGATCAGCCAAGTTTGGCTTCTAGCAGGAATCCAGCATGCTGTCACGGCAGGCTGGGGAATCACCTGCAAAACGTCAGCTCCGCAGTCACTGGGAATAGATTGCTTAACCAAATTGCTTGGAGTGGCAATTACAGATTGGAGGTGGAAGTGGGGAGGAAAGAGAAATAGGTATGGGGAGCAAAGTAAGGAGCAAAGAGGCTGTCAACTTCCTTCTGGAAGCCCAAGCATTTGTATGGTTGTAGTGAGCCGTAGTTTGGCTTACTATGACATGTGAACGAGACCAAAGTGTTATGCCTTAACTATAGCTATCCTGTTACAGATAGGTAGCCGTGTTGGTCTGCCATAGTCTTTAAGGTGCTACTGGAAGGGGAAAAAATTTTGTTTTGACTATAGCTATCCTGTTGCAGTTCAACCAACTAGAAACTACATTTTGCCCATGTTGAAGTCACTTTTGTTTCAACAAGGTTGAATAAATATAGGACACTCCCTTGGGCAGGGGTGCCAACTTGAATAAGATATTGGGGGACCCAGGCAAGCCCCACCCTGCATAATTGATCACATGATAGAGTGTGCACACACTATTTGAATGGCAATGCCCATCAACTTTGGGGGGCCCAGACCCCTCAAATATTTTATCAGGGGGTGAAGACCCAGGAGTTGGCTCCTATGTCCTTGGGTGTTAATTTGCTATCATTTTAAAACCTATTTTTAGTTCCTGTTGTAAGGTTATATAAATGACCTTCAGACATTTGTGAAAAGTGATTCATAAACTAATAATTCTATTATTAATAATTCTATTATTTCCATTCCTGCAACTGTATAAAGCAGAATCACCATAGGTCATTTTGTTATACAAGACAGTATTCCTACTTAAGTTCCTGATATAGTTCCTTTTTTGCTTTTTCTAGGTTTCTAGTACCAGCTGTTGTTTCAGTTTCCTTCTTCACTTCTCTCTTTGCAACTTGTACAATAATCTGTCTGAATTTCCCTTCTTACACACATTGTCTCTCGTCTTTCTGTGTAAGCCCTTGGTTTATTATTTCCTCTGGAGCTGAACCTACTTTCAGTCTTTAGTTTGAGAAGTGACTACAGGGGTTTTTTTTCTTTTAAAAAAACCCTATACCACTAAATGAGGAAGCTGGTGGTAGGGTAATGAATTTCTAAATTATTTCAAGGTAGTCAACCCACACCAAATGAAGTTACCATCTGTCATACAGACAACAATAAGTAAATAACACAATTACTATGTACATTTTAGGCTGAGTATGTTCAGTCATTGTTTTCCCTACTTTGAATGTAAGTTTCTTTGGCTAAAACAAGAGACTGAATATTGCTGCATTGGTTCAATTCACATATAAACACCAAAACAATCTGGCATGTGGGATCATTTATGTAAGCTCACATATTTTCTGTTTTCTCACTCACTGTAGTTTGCCATGATATCCCAATTGGGAAAATATGGTTAGTTCTAACTTCATAATAATGGTTTGCATACTATGAATTCAAATTAGGCTTTGGAGCAGTATTTTCAGTTAAGACATCACACAAAACTGCTGTGGTCTAACAAACAAACAAACAAATAGAAAATGAGAGATTTAATGAATAAAGACTGATGGAATGAAGAGAGTCTTCAGGGGCACAGCCAGGCATAACATATGAATTAAATAATTAGGTAAAATAGAATAATCTCCTATATTTATAATAAATAGTATTATTATTTATAGGTCATCTTTTTGGGCATAGCCCATCCAAAGTCAGCTTGCATTTCATTAAAACATCCAAGAACTAACCATTTTAAAGCAATTAGAAAATGTGAAAAGGAAGCTATATGCTGACCTTTATGTTCATTACAGTGGTACCTTGGTTCTCAAATGCCTTGGTTCTCAAACACTCTGGTTCTCAAACTCCAAAAACCCGGAAGTAAGTGTGCCGGTTTTTGAACATTTTTCAGAAGCCGAACATCCGATATGGCTGTCGGCTATTGTACATGTTCACCATGCTTCTTGACAACCACACAATTAGCATCAATGTGAAAAGGACCTATGTGTGTACAGTTCCTCCATGCATACATGAAGGCCAGCCAATCAGGGTTGCTGTTTGCATATCAGACCCTATCACTGCCACCATCTTCAGGGAGCCAGGCACCCACCAGACTTTTGCTATGGGTGCCTAGCCTCCACCCCCACGCACCCCCCCCCACGGCACCACCTCTCCAGATGTTGGGAACTTTTCCCATAGGGGAGTTTCTCCATTGTCTTTTTTTATCTGGGTTTCCATTTTCGGAACCATACAAACCACCTGATTCAATCTTCTCCTTCTTCCTCATCATCCTTCACAGCTTGCCATCTCCAGCCCGAGCCCGATGGCATCTCAAGGCTCATGACAGATATTCAGTCCCAAAACATTGTGTTGTATGACAACTTGCTGCCACAAGTATCAACCTAATCTAGACCTTAGAAGGTGCTACCAGATTAGCACCCAAAAAACTATGGGTTAAAAGCACAGGCTGGGGTCTTTAGCCATGGCGTAGCAGCTAATGAGGCTTCTCTCGATAATAGCACCATCCCAAAACACATCTGCCAGAGGACATTGATTGCACTACAAAACAGGAGCCTCCAAGGCCACATTCTCCCCAGAATTCTGCTGGGCCCCTTCCTGGATAGGGGCCATGTATATGATACCAGTGGTGTGTGGTTTTCAGAGAATTTCTCCTTGCATTGGCTGATACCAAGAAGAGGGACATTATATACCATGTGACACTAACCTTTTGTGCCAAGCAGTTCCCCCAAGTCTGTTTTCTGTGCTATTTTGAGACCCATCTCAATTATTTGTGGAGAGATGGAAGAACAGATTATAAATTTTTAGAGATCAGCCCTTTGCAGCCGATCACATTTCTGAATGCACGAGCTCATCCCAATGGGCTTCTTCCCTTACAAGGGTTATATCAACTAGCAGAGAAACTGATAGCTGTTCAGCTCTTGCAACCCATATTAAATTGTCAGTAGCATTATTTAAGAATACCTGAAGAATGGAGTAGGAATTTTGTTGGGGGTTTTTTAGTGCTGTACTGAAACCTATGGGACAGAAGGGCTGCAGGAAAAAAAGAGAGCAGGAGAATTGCTCCACATCCAAGCCCATTGCTTTGCAAGCCATTGATTCGATTGATGGCATCTTCAGACAGAAACTGTCAGGTAGCAAGTGAGCAGCATGTTTTGCTCCAGGTAGGCATAATGTGATTTGTTATATTGCCCCCTAGTTTCTGCATGTAGAACTGTTTTGATTTTTCTGTTGTTGGTCTGGTAGCATCTGATCAAGCCTTAGAATCTGTTATCATGCCATGCTTGGTTTTCCTGTGTCATATATCTAACCATGCTCAGACCTCAGAAGGGGGGAAAAACCCTCCCTCTTGCATTGTTCTCTGCAGCCTGGGGATCTGGCCTCGCCGTTATATTTGCACATCATCCATAACCATTTCATGTGGCGTACACCATACATTAGTACAGTGGTACCTCGGGTTAAGTACTTAATTCGTTCCGGAGGTCCGTTCTTAACCTGAAACTGTTCTTAACCTGAAGCACCACTTTATCTAATGGGGCCTCTTGCTGCCGCCGCGCCGCCGGAACATGATTTCTGTTCTCATCCTGAAGCAAAGTTCTTAACCTGAAGCACTATTTCTGGGTTAGCAGAGTCTGTAACCTGAAGCATATGTAACCTGAAGCGTATGTAACACGAGGTACTACTGTATACATAATATACATGTTATATTATACATTATATAACACCATACTTTTAAAGCACACACCTCTCTCAAAAAAGAGCTCTGGGAACCGTAGTTTGTTAAAGGTAGATTTGTTAAAGATAAACTGCAGTTCCTAGGATTCTTGGTGGGGGGGGGTGTATGGAGCCATGATTAGATTCACCCATTATTAATTGTTTTTTTACACCTTCAATCAGATATTTGCCATTCAAGTTGTGCCCAAGTGATCAACAAAGTTGAAAGTGTGGATTTGGGTGTGAGTCTAGCTGACCAGATAGATGCACAGCCTAACCTGCATCGAGGCCAGGTTGCTTCTGCCACCAGTAGAGTAAACGATACTTGTTTGCAGTAGTCTAACTTTGATACAAGGCAGCTTCTGACTTGATATCTAGACAGCTATTTGAGTAGGAAGCTTTTTTTTTTAAGGCAGTGGCATGGAGATTGATGACCCCTATAAAACCTAAAAAGGTCACCCAGATAAATTATTATTATTTATTGTTATTAGGGAAGTTTTTAATATTTGATGTTTTATTGTATTTTTAATATTCTGTTGGGAGCCGCCCAGAGTGGCTGGGGAAACCCGGCCAGATGGGTGAGGTATAAATAAATTATTATTATTATTATTATTATTATTACTATTATTTAAATTTATATAAATCAGGCACCATAAACTGGGACATTCTGTCATGATTTAATAAATGTACCACTGCACCTTTCTTAACATATAGGTAAGCTAAAAAATAATTTTTGACCTATAAAACCCCATTAGTATAAAAACATAAAAAGACCATGTTGAAAAAGGCCAGCTATCACCAGGATATCCGCATAAAACAGCCTTTGAAAGTCAGGAGGTGTTGGCTTCCTTACAAAAAGTCTGCAATATCAGAGTGGTAAGGCTTCCTTAGCAATTAAACCTATGGGGGGGGGGGAGAGAGAGATATGACATAAAAGATCCATAGGTTGGGTCAGGGTCCCACACAATGCTCTAGAGCAGGGGGTCAGCAACCTTTTTCAGTCGTGGGCCAGTCCACCGACCCTCAGACCATGTGGTGGGCCAGACTATTTGGGGGGGGGGAGATGAACAAATTCCTATGCCCCACAAATAACCCAGAGATGCATTTTAAATAAAAGCACACATTCTACTCATGTAAAACACGCTGATTCCCGGACCGTCCGTGGGCAGAATTGAGAAGGCAATTGGGCCACATCTGGCCCCCGGGGCCTTAAGTTGCCTATCCCTGCTCCAGGGATCATCATATATTTAAAGTACTATGTTACCACTTTAAACAAACATGACTTCCCCAAAGCATCCTGGGAAGTGTAGTTTGTTAAGGGTGGTGAGCGTTGCTAGAAGACCCTTATTCCCCTTAAAGAGCTACAATTCCCAGAGTTCCCTGTAAAGTGGGATTGATTGTGAAAACTCTCTGGAAAATGTAGTTCTGGAAGGGGAATAAAGGTAAAGGTAAAGGTACCCCTGCCCGTACGGGCCAGTCTTGACAGACTCTGGGGTTGTGCGCCCATCTCACTTAAGAGGCCAGGGGCCAGCGCTGTCCAGAGAAACTTCTGGGTCACGTGGCCAGCGTGACGAAGCTGCTCTGGCGAGCCAGAGCCGCACACGGAAACGCCATTTACTTTCCCGCTGGTAAGCAGTCCCTATTTATCTACTTGCACCCGGGGGTGCTTTCGAACTGCTAGGTTGGCAGGCGCTGGGACCGAGCGACGGGAGCGCACCCTGCCGCAGGGATTCGAACCGCCGACCTTTTGATTGGCAAGTCCTAGGCGCTGAGGATTTAACCCACAGCGCCACCTGCGTCCCGGAAGGGGAATAGAGGCCTCCTAAAAGCTGCCACCACCTTTAACAAACTACTGCTCCCATAATTCCTTAGTGGAAGCCATGACTGTTTCAAGTGCTGTTATATGGTTAAATAGAACAGAGCATTCAAAGCTTATTCAGTTCTTGAGCTTCAATAGAACTATAAATCCCTCTGCTGGTCAGTTTATTGCATTGCATGTGTTAATCCATGCAAGCAGCAAGCTAAAAAAAGTTAAATGAAGGAAAATGCTTTCATTCAATAAGGCATGTGGCTTGCATATGCAAAAACCCATTGGGAATTGTAGGCTGAACAGGGCTGGTGGAGTTGGTGAAAAAACTGGATATTTCAGCAAGGCAACATTTTGAACAATATTCTGGATACTCAAAAACTGCATTTGGCTAGCGTTCTGCTATATTATTATTTTATTTATTGAATTTATATACCCAGGGGTCTCAGGACGGTTCACAAAATAAAATCATGCTAATAATAGCAGCAGGATTAACAATATAACTTAGATGGAAACATAGCATGTCAAGATTTTTGAAACCTGAAAAGGTATATAAATGATTTTAAATAAGTCCAGCAACAGTTCAATGCAGCCAATGTAAGTGACATTTCTAGTTGCCAGAGACTTTGTGAGGTGGCAGATATTGCTCAACAATTGCTTCTGAGGCAATAGTGTAAAGGAGAAACATACTTTTAATGGTACAAAATAAGGAATATTTTTCAATTTCCCAATAAATAGATGTATGTCAAAGGTGCCTGTACAGACTTGTTGAATTTCATTTTCGATTTACAGCTTTGTAAACTCAAGCTCATATCATGTTAAAAACAGTGCTGGTATTCTCTTTTTTAAAAATGTAATGTAGAGAGCATCCCAGAATTCCATACACTTACTTCACTAGAAAGGGTACTTATTCACATAATACATAATGAATTCATGGAATTTGTTGTCACACACTGCTGGCTGCTAGTTTAGGTGGTTTCCAAAAAGATTAGACAAATTCCCATCTATTCATTTTGATGGCCATATGCAACATCTGATTTCAGAGGCAGTGCATCTTTGACGAGCAACAATGGGAGAGATCTTTTTCATCATTCCCAGCTTGCAGGTTTCCCAAAAGTGTCTGGTTGACCACTGGGGAAAACAGGATGTTGGACTTGATGGACTTTTGGTCTGACCCAGAAGATGAAGAACTTATTCACCAAGGGGATTGGTGAAGAAGTTAGTTTCATTTTTATTTTCATTTTTCCAATCTTGAATTCAGTTCTCTACGTTTCAATATTACCTTGAGAATTTTTTTAAAAGGTCCTCTTAAAAATTCATCAGCATTTTAATGCAAAAGTTTTAGTAAGATTAATCTTGGACTGTAGCACTTCGGGTTCTAAATGTGTGTGTACATTTTAATGTCCCCTTTGAAGGCAAAATTCCATATAGAAATGTAGCACGTTTAGGCTGAGTCCTTTTCAAAGACATGCTAGTTTTGGAGGTCATAGAATCATAGAACCATAGGATTTTAGCATTGGAAGGGACTCCAAGGGTCATTAGTCCATGCCGGAATCTCAACAAAGCATCCATGAAAGATGTCCATCCTGCTTTTAAAGCGCCAAGGAAGGAGAGACCACAACCTCTCAGTGGAGCCTGTTCCACTGTCAAATAGCTTTTACTGGCAAAAAGCTCTTCCTGATGTTTAGTCGGAATCTCCTTTCTTGTAATTCAAATCTATTGGTTCGGGTCCTACCCTCCAGGGCAGGAGAAAACAAGCTTGCTCCATCTTCCATGTGACAGCCCTTTAGATATTTGAAGATGGCGATCATATTTCCTCTCAATCTCCTCTCTTCCAGGCTAAACATACCCAGCTCCCTCAACGATTCCTCATAAGGCTTTGCTCTCAGACCATTTCTCATCTTGGTCGCCCTTCTCTGCATATGTTGCAGCTTGTCAATATCCTTCTTAAATGTGGTGCCCTGAGAAGTCAGATATGTGATCTCCCCCTGATATCCTAAAGCGGTACGACTGACACGACAAATTACGCACCTAGTCCTGATGAACAGCTCCTGTGTTGCAGAAATATTGAAAGCTACCATTGTTATTGCATCTATTGCAGTCATGTGGGATATATAAATCTCATCATACAGCAAAGATGCTATCCATTAGGGTGGCATGTCCTCAGTCTCGTTTGTAATTGGCATCTGCGTCGTACCCCTCTCGAGTCGTGCTTCAAAACAATGCTGTCTAACCAGAAGTACTATCTCTGAGCAATAAGTAAAATATAGCCATAATATCAAGCTGGTTCTCAAACTCTAGGTGGCAGCTTATTCCATCATTTTTTCTCAGATGAAAGCATCAGTATGAAAGCAGTAGTATGCTATAGTTTATGCTTCTGACTGTTTATGAAAAAGTAAAACTATGGGAAATGGCATGGCAGTCTGAGTTACAAGCATCAGTTTAATTTGTACACATTGTGGGTGGCAAACACTACAAGTGCTACTTCAGGGTGGGTTAGAACAAGGCTTTTGGCACTATATTTTCTGTGAACCTCAGATTTTAGATCAGGTGTGAACAAGGTCAATGAGGATCTGTTGGTAGTTCTTTGAGCAATTCCCCACCCACTAGACCTCCAAATCAGGTTGCTAAAATGGAGAAATCTGGGGAGAAAATGAGTGTATTTGCAATGTAGAAAGACAGTGAACTGTGCTCAGGGAGGGGCCATATCTCAGTGGAAAAGCATCTGCCTTGCAGGTGGAAGGTTGCAGGTTCAATCCATGGCATCTCTAGGTAGTGCTGGCATTGTCTGAAGCCCTGATGAGTCATGGCCAGTCAGTGCAGATAATATAGTGCAAGATGTACCAATGGACTGACTCAGTACAAGGCAGCTTTCTATATTCAGATACTGAAAACAAATCCTGATCGGACCTTGCACTCAGGCACACCCTGTTCAGGAAAACTAACACAATATCCCCCACATCTGAATGTCCCCTATAGAGCCCATCGCAATTCCTGTTTCAGCTTCCCTGCTATTTGATGAAATATATGGTGTTGTGGTCTAAACCACTGAGCCTCTTGGGCTTGCTGATTGGAAGGTCGGCATTTCGAATCCCTGCGACGGGGTGAGCTCCCATTGCTCTGTCCCAGCTCCTGCCAACCTAGCAGTTCAAAAGCACACCAGTGCATGTAGATAAATAGGTACTGCTGTGGTGGGAAGGTAAACGGTGTTTGCGTGCGCTCTGGTTTCCGTCACAGTGTTCCATTGCACCAGAACTGTTTAGTCATGCTGGCCACATGACCTAGAAAACTGTCTCTAGACAAATGCCGGCTCCCTCGGCCTGAAAGCGAGATGAGCGCTGCAATCCCATAGTCACTTTTGAATGGACTTCACTGTCCAGGAGTCCTTTATTTTTTCTACCTTTACCTTAGTAGCTATAGTGTTGAAAATACCTCACAGAGTACTTTGTAAAAAACCAAACTTTTCTTCTTTTCTGTTGCTTCATGAGTGGAGCGAGGCTCATAGCATTAGTTGCTACTGCTTATTCCCTATGTGAGGTCATAATCCTTACTTTTCAAATATCTTAATCTTTTTTCCATTGCTACCAGCTGGAATGTCAAAAACAAAGGATTACATCTCCACTAATGGAAGGCTTGCTCCTTTTCTCACAGTATTCAACGGGAGCTGTGAATATTTGGTGCCACTGATATTACAGTGAAAGTTGCCTAGGACTATCTAGTGGGATTCAATGGCTAGGATCAGAATAGTCTAGCCTAACACATTGTGGATTGGGCTGGCTCCTGACAACCACACTTGCCTGGGACTTGATGAACTCAATAGGTTATATCCAGCATGAGTCTTACTCAGAGTAGATGCACTGGATTAATGCATAGGACAAATTTTGTTCGAATAATTCAAAGTATACTCTGAGTGTACTCTGAGTTGGTTGCAGCCTAGTATGTGTGAGTGTGTGTGTTTAAAGATGTAAATATTTTCACTGACTTCTAACTTGAAGGTTCTCACTTTGACTTTTAGGCTTACAAGACTTAGGAGCAAGTGAAGGACTATCTACTCCCATATGAGCCTGTATCAGATGCCCTGTTCCAGGTACCACCTTCTGGGTCATACGGTAGGTTATGACCAGCAGTACAGCCTTTGCAGCGGTGGTGCCTTGGTTCTGGAATGCAGTGGCGTAGCATGGGGGTGCAGGGGGGGCTGGCCGCACCGGGCGCAACATCTGGGGGTTAGGGTTAGGGGGCGCAAATCCATGGGTTAGGGGGCACAAATTACTTGCCTTGCCCCGGGTGCTGACAACCCACGCTACGCCATTGCTGGAATGTTATCCTCAGGAATATTCAGCTGGCATCAGTGCTGTTACCTTTCAAGCACTTAGTGAATACATTCTTATGTCCTAAGCTTTTAATGATTAATTTTATTCATGTCGTTTTCCTTTTTGTTGTTTTTATCAATGTTTTTGTGTGTGTTTTGTGCTGCTTTCATCTCCTGCTTTGTTGCAATCGTTGATTTTTATATGTTCCGGACTGCCTCATTTTGCTAATCATCTTCAGCTGAAAGTCCATCTAAAAAACTCTTAAATAAATAAAATAATTATATGAAGAAAACATTATGAAATAATACCAGCAATATTCAGTTTGCTCTCATCTGAAAGAAGCCAAATCTGGGTAGCAGAACCTAGAACATTTCATTGATCTAAAGAAAAAAAGGGAGCATGCAGCATGTTATTATCAGTAGCCCCTTGGTTATGTTGTTCTGATTCTAAATAAGCCATTATGGCTTAATAAGCTTAAAATTTTGAAAACAAACATAGAAAGGGTATATAAACAGGATAAAGATCTCAAGGAAAAAGTGAGGCAAAGCTTGTAAGCATAACAGGAAGTGGATGTGACACACTGGAACTTAACACTAAGGCTGTTGCCTATAAAAAGCTACATTTATTTCATAATTCTCATGTCACTCAGCAAGTGTTTCCTCTTTACTCCAGAGTATTATGAAACTTTCTATGGATTTGGATGTGGCATTCATACAGCTCTTTCCCGAAACCACATGTATCACACAATGTATTCTTTGAGACAAAAGATTGCTAATTCAGACTCAAATAAATGCCTGCTATAAAATCAGTAAGTTGGTCCAAGAACCCACTGAGACCACAATCATAGCACCTTGTTCCTTGTGCACAGTTCTGGTTGTTGTTTTTTACCATGGTTTAAGCTTTAATTAATTCAGCTTAATTGCAAGAGCTGATAATGAGCAACAACTCTGAGACTTGACACTTTTTGAGAAACTCTAAGAGCAAGAACTGATTGGAAAGAAGCATGCATGCTTACTACTGTCCTGGCTCTCAATGGATGAAGAACTCAAACTTGGATTGTGGTTTCTGACAAAATCTTTAATGCTCAAATCAGAGCAGTGCATAGGCAAGGCAAAGATTAGAAGCCCAGCACAGCCCAGCTTTAGTGAGGCAAGGGAGAAGCATATTTGGACTGGGCAAGCAAACAGGCACTTCTTCCAGTGTGCTGGCCCTGAACCATCTGCTCAGAGTGGCATCTCCATGTCTTAGGTGACAGGGGAGGGGACAACACAGGCTCAGAGCCAGACTTGTACCCCAGCACCTCCTATGCAGGTGGAGACTCGCTGTTAGGGAAAGGTGGTTGGGAGAGTTCCTGTGGAGCCAACTGATCATGCCTGATGCCTAACCCACCTTCTTCTCCCAACAGCCCTCTGAGTCCCTCTCTGGGGTCTGATTCTGTGTCCCCCATCTTCCTTCCCATACAACTTTGAAACCTCCTGAGGACCAGGCGAGGTCTGGCTCAACCTACTAAGTCTCTCCCCGGGTTCATCCAAGTCCAACTCCTCGAGCATCATCCTGATCTGACCAGCCTCTCCAGCACATTCTCATGAGGCTCATGACAACTACCCACTCTAGATTTTATCTTAGCATTATTTTAGTTAGGTCAGTAACCCTGAAAAAATTGACCATGGTATCTTGTTGTCTTAAAGTTCAGGCAAGAAACTGGAGACTAAAAATTCAATATTTTCTTTTGCAAGTGTTTTCTTACTACAAGGCTTTTCACTGTGTTTAAACTTGCTCAATGTCAAAACACAGTTTGTTCCACTTGTTCTCTTTGCTATAGAAACAAAGCAAACTAAGAACTATTGTCTGTCCTTTACATGGAATTATTTTACAGCCTTTGGGATCTTTCACATGATTTCTTTGTATAATCTATTACAGTGTGATAGTTACGCTTTTTAATTCATGTATCATTTTCCCTTGTTTCCTTGAGTCTTTAAAGTCCACTCCATGCACAGATGTTGCAATGCATTTTTAATTGGTAGGGATATGTGTCTTCGAATTCCAGGAGGACCAGCTTTTTAAATATTGAAGGCCACCCATGCTATGTACACACAGTAATTACTGGAAGCCATTGCGGTGATATTGCTGAAGGTAGACTAACTTAAACTGGTTTTGCAAGGACTTATAGCAATCTAAGCTGTATCCCACAGGAGCATTATCAAAACTGCCGCAATGGATGCACAATTGTCAAAACAAATCCACAACCGATTGGATATTGCCCATAAAAACCAACACCTACACACAGTGTTCCATGCACACTTTTAGGAACGTATTGCTTCTGGGTGAAAATGACTTGAGTGGAATCTGATAGTAAATTACAGTCTTGATTATCCATGGAGCAGTGTTAGATAAAATGTACTAGGCAGTTACAGCGATAATATGTTATTATTTATATCCTGGTCTTCTGCAGTTGCACTTGGAAGGGCTTATAAGAAAATCTACATAGGCATACATAAAATCCAATTAAAAACAGTAATTTAAAAGCTATTAGTCAAATACCGTATTTTTCGCCCTATTTCGCCCAAAAATGAAGGGGAAATGTGTGTGCGTCCTATGGGGCGAATACAGGCTTTCGCTGAAGCCTGGAGAACGAGAGGGGTCGGTGCGCACCGACCCCTCTCCCTCTCCAGGCTTCAAGAAGCTCTGCACAGCCCTCGGGAGCCTGGCGCGAAGCCGCGCCGGTCTCTGGAGGGTTGCGCAGAGCTGCCTGCGCTCCCAGGCTCCGCACAGCTCTGCACAACCCTTGGGAGCCGGCAGGAAGCCGCACCAGGCTCCCAAAGGTTCCGCAGAGCTGCCTGCATTCCGAAGCCTCGGGCGCGCTGAAGAGCGCGCCCGGGCTTTGCGCAGCTCTCCACAAGCCTGGGGAGTCCGTTGCGGCTCCCTAGGCTTGCAGATAGCAGGCTGTTCTGGGAGCTGGGGTCAGGGGAAGCTTGGGCTTCCCCCGCGCCAGCCCCGTGCCTGGGGGGGGGGGGGAAATAATTTTTTCCCTTTATTTCCCTCCCCCCCCAAAAAACTAGGTGCGTCCTATAGGGCGAAAAATACGGTACATTATGGCTACAACATGCTTACCTGGGAGTACAGTGGTACCTTGGAAGTTAAACGGTATCCGTTCCGGAAGTCCGTTCAATTTCCAAAACATTTTGAAACCAAGGCATGGCTTCCGATTGGCTGCAGGAAGCTTCTGCAGCCAATCAGAAGCCACGTCAGATGTTTGGGTTCCAAGGAACATTCGCAAACTGGAACACTCAGTTCCGGGTTTGCAGTGTTCAGGAACCAAAACATTTGACTTTCAAGGTGTTTGGGAGCCAAGGTACAACTGTAAATTGTTTTACATAGCTGCAACTGAGGCAACAGCCAATTTCATATGTCAAGTATTGAAAGTCTATCAAAACATTTTCAACTTCCATGAAAAAGTGCTTAGAGAGTGGAACTGATGCAATTTATCTGGAAGCCCTTGGGAGCCTGAGAGAAAGGCTTCATACGTAGGTCCTTTTTGAAGCCCATCCAGCTCTGCCTTGGGACCAAGTGTTCCTTAAGATAGTCCTAAGCCACTAAGGGCTGCCATGTTAAACCTAATACTTAGCACAGTTGTTGTTTAAGGCACATGCAATGAACCTGTTATAAACCATACTACATGTAATTATAGTAAGTGTACATATCTGCCTTGCTCCAGCAATCCTTTTTCCAGCCTGCACGGCATCTTCCATTCAGTAGATGAAACAAATTTGTGCAGGGAGAATTATTCCCAGTTACTCTTAGCCAAAAAAGGCTTGAAGAGTTAAATACTGTCTCATCTTCTCTCATATCCACCTGGCCAGTCTTTAGTCACAGAGGTGAAACCTAATCAGGACAGAGATCACGTAGCTTGTGGAAACTCAGCTTTAAATTACTAGGCAATGTTACTTGGTTTTTTTTCAGAGCTGAGCCAAAGGGAAGGTGAGATTCATCAGGTGTGAAAAGCCAGTCTCCTTCTGGTGAATGTCTGGGCTGGGGAGAGAAGTCCTGTATAAGGGGATAAATTCTTCTCCTAGAGCAAGAGTGGGCAACCTTTTAGCCTGCAAAGACTATCTCCAATGGTGAGAGGTCCTCAGGGACTGCATGCCAGTGGCGTACATCTGCTCACAAACATTCACCAAAGTACACGGCTTGATGGGGAGGAGAAGGGCAGACCAATCTCAACCCCAGAGGGAGGGCAGAAGCCAGACCAGTCCTTGCTGTTAAATGTGAGGAAGGACAGACCACTCTGTTTGGAATGCAGGCATTGTTCTTGCGATAGCTGAGAGCTTCCAAGAGGAAGCACTGCAGCCTTATCCATGCCCCTCTTGAATAGGACACCTCAGGAGCAGCCCATCCCATTTTACTGTCTGGGGTGAAGTCTGGAGTCTACCAGAGCCTCACTTACTGGGGTTGCACAGCAGTAGTGACTTCCAGTGAGATCTCACGAGCCCTCATGAAAGCTCTGCAAGATCTCGTGAGAGTTCTCGTTCTCCTGTGGGATTTCTCCACCCGAGGCAGCTGCTTCAGTCTGCCTCATAGGCAGCCCAGTCCTGAGAAACCCATTTACGGCAGGATACAGAGCCAAGGGTGGCAGAGGCGGCAGGGAGCAAAGAGCAGCAGCAGAATCCTCCGACAGCTAACAATCCTGCTCTGTTTATTTCTTTAATATGTGTGTGTTTCATGTGGAAAAGGAAATGCATTTTCAGACCATTTTTATAAACAAAGCAAAAAATGAAAAGGCAGAAATATAACAACAGTAGCATGGTAAGAAAAATACAGAGTCATTCTAGATCTTTTTTTTTTTAATAAAAAAATACCTTTGATTTTGGCAAAGAAGTAAACATTCTATAGCAGTGTCTCAGATCACTGATTTGTCCGTCTGACAAATGGGTTGGCTGGCCTGGCCTGTTCTAGATGGGTTTGTAGAGATGCAGAGCCTACAGTCCTTCAAATGTTCCTAGACTCCCATACAATGTATATTGCATTCCCTTTCATGTGGAGATTTGCCTGGCTCCTTCCCTGCTGACAGAAATTGAAAACGTTTTCTTTGAAAAAGGCTTTTAAGATCCAGCTCTGCTGCTGTTTTTAATTATTTCAATTGCTGCTTTTTATGGCTGCGCTATTGCATCCATAATGCACGGGTAGGAAACCTGTGGCTTTCTAGATATTGCTGGACTCCGGCTTCCAGCATTCTTGGCCATTAGCCTTGATGGCTGGGGTTCATGGACATTTGTTGTTGTTGTTTAGTCGTTTAGTCATGTCTGGTTCTTCGTGACCCCATGGACCAGAGCACGCCAGGCACTTCTGTCTTCCACTGCCTCCCGCAGTTTGGTCAAACTCATGTTGGTAGCTTCAAGAACACTGTCCAAACATATTGTACTCTGTCGTCCCCTTCTTCTTGTGCCCTCAATCTTTCCCAACATCAGGGTCTTTTCCAGGGAGTCTTCTCTTCTCATGAAGTGGCCAAAGCATCATGGACATTAGCATCCAACAAAATCAGGAGGGTCCAAGTGAACCACCCCAGTCTTAAAGGAACATATCCACAGTTTTAGGACACTCCTAGAACTAGGGGAGGTACAAGGGGCTTCTGTCATAGAATGCCAGCTGCAGTCGCTCTAGACAGAGACAGTCTAGCAATTCTTTTCCATAATCTTGTAACCTTCAGATTAGAGTGCTCTAATGCTTTGAAGACAGTTCAGAGACTGCAAGAATAGCAAGATCATGATCAGATGCTTCTCCTTCAGGTGTTTTTGCCATCTGAGGAGAGATGAGTAGTGCCCACTCTGGTTTTATTATTTTTATTTATTAAAACATTTATATACCAGCCTTTATCCAGTTTGGGTCTCAAGGCACTGTGCAACATAAATTAATGCATTTTTAGAATTAGATAATCAACAGTTTTTAAAAGGCACAACAACAACACAGGCCTTTTATCTATGTTGCTTCTATCTGCCTTTAAAAAATCAGTCTTCTATTCTGACTATATATTTTGATGGGGTGTTGTTGTTCTTGGGTTGTTTGTTTGGAATAAGCCCTGAAAATATTTGCCTATTTGTATTAAATGCACATAAATCACTCTTGCCTGTTTTATTGTATTTTAAACATGTTGTAATCCAACTTGGGAATTCCAGTTAGTAGGAGTGCAAATAATCCAAATGCATAAAATAATGCAAACCCCTTCACTCTTTCTCTTCTTTTTGGGCATACTTAGAGGAGAGCAAATGTCCTCTGGTTACCTGTGTCACCACCAGTCTAGAATGCAGTGACCTTATTCTGATTGGTTATGCTTGCCTACAGTGACACCAACAGACTCACTACATAGAAGCATAGATTATAGAGTTGTAAGGTACCCTGAGGATCATCTAGTTCAACCCCCTGCAATGCAGAAATTTTAACCTGTCTCATACGGGGATTGGACCTGCAACCTTGGAACTATCGGCAAGGTTGGACTAGCATGAGGAGAGAGAGAACATTGTGCATTTGTGAGTGCAGAATTGTATCAAAGCAACAACCTGTGTAATACTGACCGTGGACAGCTGGGTACAGTATTTTTAAAAAGTGTAGAAGCAAGGGCTGCTCTAAAAAGGTCAGTACAGCCAAGATCAGGGATAAAGAACCTCTGACCTTTTCAGATGTTGATGGATATCTTCCATCATCCCTAACCATAGGCTGTGCTGGCGGGGCCTTGCATATTATCAGTTCTCAACCAAGTCCATCAAAAACAGAAGCCTCGTGGGACATCTTTGTCTTCATACTTCCTTGTCTTTCTTGATAGTGCAAAAAAATAACAGTAGGGCATTACTAATGGTTAGTAATGAATGTTGCCGATAACAGATCACGGTAATGAGGGATTATGAAACAAGTTTGCAGGAAGATGTGGCGCAAGCCCCTTCTGCATTCTCCTACAACTTGAGGAACTCTGCAGTTTATCGTCTTGTGCACTAGTTCATGATGTTGTACCATTTGTTTTTAACCTTGGCTTGTCCCTAAGACATCTGCTCTGCTGTGATTAATAATGCTGATAGAAATAAATTGTTGAAGGGCAGTGCTGCATTGCATGACTAATTACCTTCCTAAATTATGTGTTCATAAATGGGCTTTTTTTAATATTAAAAAACACATGCACCGTGATCCACACATACACAGAGAGATAAATGAAAGCTTGCTAAACTGCCCAAATTCAGAGCAGCAGCAGCACACTTGCCGAGGTGACTTTACAATGGGAGTCATACACTTTTTTTAAACCATACACTGCCTTAACTGCCCTTCATTCAGCCTGGGTATTATTCCCTGTCTTCCAAGGTGAAAAAGGGTACCTTCATAATCAGAATGAGAAAGAATAGGTGGGACTCAATTTTGTATTGTTTCACATTCCTGCCAGGAAGTGTTTTGTTGAACAAAGTTAGGCTACCAATTTTAATGGACAGAAATTGGGGGACCCAGAGGAGTGTGTGTAAATAAATAATTGCTAAATTCTTCCATAAAGCATAAGACCTCTGAGTTCCAGGGTTAGAGGAACATGTTCCTATGCTCCTAGCCTTGAATCTCAGCATGTCAAGAATACCTTCCATTTGTCCTGTAGCAGAAGCCTTCAATGTTTCCAGACCCAGGACACACTTTTAGACATGCATTTGGTGCCCCCACAGGAGGCAGTGATGGTCACCAACCTACAGCAGATGACTTTAGAAGAGGATTAGGCAAATTCATGGAGGACAGGACTACTGATGGCTACTGGCCCTGAGGGCTATGCTCTGCCTCCACAGCTGGAAGCAACAATGCTTCTGAAAACTAGTTGCTAGAAACCACAAGAGGGGAAAGTGTTTGAATCCTCCTTGCCTGGTTGGCCACTGTGATAACAGGCTGCTGGTTTGATGGGTCACTGGCCTGAGCCAGGCTCTTCTTTTGTTGAAGTCGTGCCACAGATGTTACCAACGAGTGGCGCTGTGGTCTAAACTACTGAGCCTCTTGGCGGTTCAAATCCTTGCAACAGGGTGAGCTTCCGTTGCTATGTCCTAGCACCTGCCAACCTAGCAGTTCGAAAGCACACCAGTGCGAGTAGATAAATAGGTACCACTGTGGTGGGAAGGTAAATGAATGTTCCGTGCGCTTTGGTTTCCGTCACAGTGTTCCGTTGCACCAGAAGCGGTTTAGTCATGTTGGCCACATGACCTGGAAAGCTATATGTGGACAGACGCTGGCTCCCTCTGCCTGAAAGCGAGATGATTCTGCAACCCCATAGTCACCTTTGACTGGACTTAATCATCCAGGGGTCCTTTACCTTTTACCTTACCAACAAAACACTCCCAGTAAAATTTATCATCTGTCTAGCGGGCCACTAAGTATTGTTTTGTAGGCCTCATCTAGCTCATGGGGCATGGTTTAGCCCTCTCCTTTTTAGAGGTATAAACTTTGCAAAATGTGAAAACCTGGAATTTAAAACTTAGAATGAACAGTGTAATCACCAAATATATTGGTAGTTCTTTCTTCCTTTTAAAGAGTTTTAGAGATAGCATCACAAGTCGACAACAGATTGGGTAGTACACTCATTCAAAGACAGAGGGCAACTTGGCCATTGTAAAATGTCTTTCATTTTCTGAGAAATAGTTCAAAGATTCAGTGCCACTTCAAAGTACCACTCTGGCAATGAACTGCCAAATTGAAAACAACTTATTGCATGGAATCTTGAGGTTACCAAGGCATAAAGAGAAATACTCGAGGATCTGTGTCAGACAGAAGATAAACATTTCTGAAACACAACTCAACTATAGTGGGCTAAGAAAAGGCAAGGAATTTAGAAGGTGATTCAGAATACCAAAGGAAAACCAGTGTATGTTGGCAATGCTGCTGTCATGACCGACTTTAGAAAAGGCTGCAACCCAGTTGTGGATCCTGAACTGTCCGCTGAAGTCCAGTGCCCCATCGCACTAAGTGGAAACACATCACACACAAAAAAGAGGACAGAGGAGGTTTGCATAAAATTGGCATATGCCAATTCATAGGCTATAGATGAAAATTGTGAAATCATTGTTCTAATTTACAAAGAAATGCAACATATCTCACCATAGTGGGGGCAACTTAGACCAGGTGACCCATATGCTTGCTCAGTCTGCTGCATAGAGGCTAACTATCAGTGAATCAACTTCAAGATCACTGATCTCCTTTGTCTTTAAACTGTACTTGGACCAGTAGCCTTTTTAGCAGAGGACTGCCTTCTGTAAAGTAGGCCACCTGGCTGCTGAGGCTTGGGGTTAGATGAGTGTTAAGCCCAAGATCTGAGTGAATGGGATATATATTTTGAGTGGTGTTGGGAATGGAGTCAGAGACCCCTCATAAACAGAAGGCTGAATATGAACAAAGAAACAACACTCCAAACTAAGCAGTAAAGCTCAGTGGGTGTCAGTCTATTTGGGTAGTTCTGGGGCCCTGCCCCACCAACTCCAGTCTGCCAGCAGCCTGCCCCACCTGCCTGCCTTCTGACTTACGACAGCCTGTCAGCTTCCTCCTCCTTAGCCTCAGGCAATGTAGTCGGTGGCAGCTTGAAATGCAGAGGCCGTTTCCCCTGCTGTTCTGTTTTTGTACACAACATTGTTTTTGTATCAGCAATTCCTGTTACTATTTTCATTGTTGATTTTATATATATATATATATATATATATATATATATATATATATATATATATGCAGGTTTTGGTGTCCTCGGGTGTCTTCCCGTGTAAAAGTTGGGGTGTCTAGGCGACGTTTCGACGAGGTCTCACTCGTCATCTTCAGGCTGGTGCTTTCGGCTTCTTGTTACTGGAACAGAGCGGGATCTCAATGTTTGAGTTCCTATAAATACTGTAGAGGGGGTGTGGTGTCTAGCCTCCAATGTTCTGGGCAGAGAGGAAGTTCCCAGGCTAGTGTGCCTTTTCTTCTTTTGTTCCTTAATTACTTGAGAGATACCTTGAGTGATTTCTTGAGTGATATCCTGAGTACCACTTAGGTGGGTCATTAGGTGTGGATTAGTTGCTAAAGTCTAATGACCCACACCTAATGACCCACCTAAGTGGTACTCAGGATATCACTCAAGAAATCACTCAAGGTATCTCTCAAGTAATTAAGGAACAAAAGAAGAAAAGGCACACTAGCCTGGGAACTTCCTCTCTGCCCAGAACATTGGAGGCTAGACACCACACCCCCTCTACAGTATTTATAGGAACTCAAACATTGAGATCCCGCTCTGTTCCAGTAACAAGAAGCCGAAAGCACCAGCCTGAAGATGACGAGTGAGACCTCGTCGAAACGTCGCCTAGACACCCCAACTTTTACACGGGAAGACACCCGAGGACACCAAAACCTGCATTCCTGTACCCGTGAAAATCTACGAAAGCAAATATATATATATATATATATATATATGTTTCTTCAAGATATCTTACGGGAAGCAGTTCATAAATGGAAATAAATAAATAGAATCCCGTTTGGCCCCACCCAACTTTTGCCTCAGAATCCACCCACCCCCTGGAATATGGCCGCTGGAATCCAGTTGCCCATAAAAGAATGCAAGCCTTTGGGTGGAAAAATGTTTCCCTCAGCCCGATTCTACTCTGTCAACTGTTTTTATTTTCTTGGGAACAGACTGCCCTGCGGTCAGCATTTCAAAAACAGGACAGGCTATTTGTGCAACAATCTGTTTTCTACAGATCACAGTAAGCATCACCGCCATGTGGCCTGGCAGATTGTGCGCTCCATGGGGCATGTTGGGTTCTTCACATTCATGCATGTGCATTTCCTTGTTTGTGCATTAGAGATGAAACGCAATTGCCTCGCTCAGGCTGTGTACACCCTGTAGCTTCAAAGCACATTCGAAACATATTCTTTTCCTCAAAGAATTCTGGGCACTGAAGTTACAGTTCCTAGCAACCCTTAAGAAACCACAGCCCTAGAATTCTTTGAGGGTGGGGGAATGTGCTTTAAAGTTATAGTGTGTACACAGCCTCAAAGACTTAATTTCTAGAGATGCTGGAGAGGGAACTGAACTTTGAGGAATGGCCATTCTAGCCATTGATCGCTAGCAGCATTGGGACAAGCATCCTCAAAATGGAAAATTGGAGTTGTTTACGGGAGACGGCCCCTGCAAAGTAGGGAGGGCCAATTGGTGGAAATGTTCAGTTGGCATCCTTGCTGATTCCAAGAAGCAGAATATGTGAACTGCAGGCCTGCATTGTTTAAAAGGAGGTGAGTGTCCAAGTGGACAATCCACCCTGCTTTGTCTTCTAGCCCCAAATATTCTTGCTTAAGCAAATTGAAAGAGAAGAACAGGAGCTCATAACCGCAAGCACTGGCGGAGGAAGAGGAGTGCAGGGGGAGCGCACTGCCCCCAGCAGCGTGATCCTGGTGCGGTGCCATCACGACTGCCCCCCTGCCTGCGCTGGGCGCCACGCCCCCAGGATGCATGCCACGCCACTGTGGGTGGCATGCCACGCCCCCGGGACGCGCGCCAGCCCCGCCCCCACCTGCTCTCTGCCCCCTGGTGCTGGAGAATGAAGCTCTGCCACTGACTCCAAGCCAAGCTTTCAAAAAACATCTTGGATTTCTCTTCCCAGCAAACTGCTGTACATATTCATTCAACAACCTTCAACCTTTTCAGTCTTTGGGCCCACATTTAATCCCAACCTGCCGCATGGTACCCAATTCTTACTGTAAAAAATATTCCCCTATCTGCATCTCCTGTTTGCTGCCCTCTCTCTTTAGCCATATGCAGTTGTTTTTAATTCTTATGCATGTGAGGGATGTGGCAGCACTTATGCCCCTCTATCCCCCAGTCTTCCCACATTGAACAGGAAGGTCTGGTTGCTGCCTATCTCCAGGAAGGAGCTGCAAAAGCGTTTTCAGCCATAAACTGATTGGCCAGGACAATGCTGGCATCTGCTGTTCCTATTGCGGTTTTCTCCTACCTGGAGAATACACCTCTCTTAGCCCTTCTGGTCCTTGTGGCTGTGCTGATGGGAGTGCAACAGGCTGGCCCCACCTTGGTAGGCTGGTGTGCCTCTTTGGGATGAGGGGTTGGGTGGGGTCGGACAACGCATTGTAGATGGAAAGAAGATGAGGAAGAAAAAGGGAATCCCTATAGGCATTTGTTATTAGTAGTGCTGTATTTCATTGTGGGCTGGAGAAATTTTAGCTGAGCACTGTAGCTGTTGACAATTGCTGCTTTGCTACTTTTTGTGCTCTTGTAGTAGGAGACTCCTGAAAACCCATCTAGCTTTTATTGATCTGCTGCTTTTCATCTCCGGGTAACTTGTTTCTTGGAGTCTGTAATGCTGACACAGATAGATGATTCTACTATAATTAGAACTACTGAATGAGATATTCCTTGCCCCCCCTCACCCCCACTTTGGCACTAAGTCCAAGAGAGAGGGAGGAAACTCCTGCTAGCCCCTCCACCTCATTTAAACTAGATGGGGTGATTGTAAGAAATCCAGCCTTTCTTTAAATCACTGAGATTTGATTACTCCGAGGACGAGAACCAAAATTCAGATCTTTCAACATACATTGGGAATCTCTGCTGTTAGGCTTTTATCTGCGGCAGATCGGAGCTTCGGGGCCAAGTGGCTTAAGAAAAATGGCAGGTTGGAAGGGAAAAGAGGGAGAATGATAATGACATCCCTCCATATCCTAATTCCAAACTGAGGAATTGCTTTCCTGGAATTCAAACATTACATTAAAATTTAATATTAAGATAGACACCTGGGGAGGGGGCGCTTTTTGCACCAGTGGGGTATCCATTAGAGTGCTCAGTATTTTTTCTATAAAAAACACATTTTAAAATTATTTATTTATTTGGTTTTGGTTTTTTTAATGGCCACATTTTATGGGGGAGGTGTTAGGGGGTCACAAGACATCATAGTATCACTGTGGGGGACCTAAGGGAACAGTCAGTCTGTATATTTGAATGACACTGCTGTGCTCGAATTCATTAGTAACTCAGAAACTGTGGAACTATGCCTCAGTTGTCAATGGGAGTGGTTATTTAATATTTATAAGCCCAGCTTTCGTCCCAGAAACTCAGGGAAGTGTGCATAGTTCGCCGCTCCTCATTTGATCCCCACAACATCCCTGAGTAAGGGTTTGAACCTAGGATTCCCGAATCCTAGCCTGATATTCTGATCACTGCGCCATGCAGAAAACACACTACTGAAAATAATTGTCTTTATTTAAGTGCTCATTTACTCTGTTCATCTTGCTGCGCCTTGTGCATATTCAGGATTGAAGCGGGGAAGACTATTTTCTGGGTTATTTCCTAGATTCTCACATGTTCTCCTATGATAGCATAGCAAAAATTACTAGACACTATCCAGAGGTCATTTCTTACCACCCTGATAATGAGAAGTGTCTGCACTAATCAAAACATTCATAAACATCCTGGTCTTATTGCAACTGAATTAATATTGGCTTCCCTTATGTGTTCTTGGCTTACACTGAAAGGTCCCTATGTCTCCGACGGGCAAAATGTTACTAAGGAGGTGAAAAAATGAGTTGCAAATGCTAATGAGCAAATAAAAGTTCTGTCAACTCTTTCAGGAAGGAAACAAAATTAAAGCTTTCCCTAAACACGATCACAGTTGACAAAACGCTGGATGTTTAGGTGCCAATTATAGCTCTTTCAGAAACTCTCAACTCTTGTCATAACACATGCCATAAACAAGGACAGATTTAGAGGTTCTTCATGACAGTTATGTGTAGGATGTTGACAGTTGACTGTTAAATTTCAAGTGCAGGGGAAAATTTCCCTCCCTATAGATCTTCGCTTGTTTATTATGGAGGGTGTTTTCTTTGCGAGTTCAATCATACATTCGCTGCCTCACGTTCTCAGCGCTTGACATTTCCATTTAACTCCCCCCCCCCATGACAATCACTGAAGTGTAGATGGAGGTAAATGCAACCTGCAGTACACTCAAGAGGTGTGAGAATTTCAAAACTTCAGGGTGTTTTCTTCACTTTTCCTTTTGAATATTTAGATTTGTTATTCCCCCTCCCCTTTTTATATAAAAAAATACCCAATTATATATGGGTGGTTACATCAGAAGAAAGCAAATACACTATATGTATTTGACATCATAATGAAGGGAAGAAGCTTTGTGAAGAATCTGAAGCTGGGATAATAGACTAGTTCTTTGGGGGTGCTTTAAGACCTCCAACTATACTTATCATCATCATCATTTTAATAATTATTATTAACAACTAATGAACCATTAGTAACTTCAACAGATAATGCCTTTAGAGATGAACAGGGAGTATTTTTCCCTTCTGCACAAAATGTTCACAGTGTGTGTGTGTGTGTGTGTGTGTGTGTGTGTATAAGGCTTATTATGGAGGCATAAGGACCAACAAAATACTCCTTCTTGATTCATCCCTTCATTCCCTGGATCTTCCTGTATACCACATCACCTTTTCTGTGGAGATTTGTCTGGCACTCTCCTGACAGAAATAGAAAGCATTTTTATTTTTAAAAGGCATTTAATGTCCAGCTCTGCTATTGTTTTTAATTATTTTACTATCTGCTTTTTTAAGGTCGGCTGGGCTTTTTTTTTTCAGTATTGTATATTTATTTCCTGAATGCAGGAATGGCAATGCAACACTTCTCCAGACGTTGTTGGACTACAATTGCCTACCACCAACCAGCCTGGGGCTGATGGGAGTTGAAGTTCAATACAGTTGACAGCAGGGATGAGGGACATGTCACCCTCCAGATGTTGTTGGACTCCAATTCCTATCAGCCCTAGCCAGCATGGCCAGTGCTCAGGGATGATGGGAGTTGTAGTCTTAATAACATCTAGAGATCCTCAGGTTCACCATCCCTGACTGAGAGGTCCTCAGGTTCCGCATCCTTACCTAATCATATAATTGCATTTAAGATGCTAAGTGTACTTATCGAAAGAAGAGCAGTGTTCATAGGTGTGGGTATGCAACAACAATAATTAGAAATACCTCCATTAATGCCTTCAGATAGTACGATCTAAATACACATACACTTGGTGCTCCTGAGAAGAACAGAAGTGTGTGTGTGTGTGTGTGTGTGTGTGTGTAAATCAGGAGAAGGGGGGGACTCATAGGCTTTCTAACCAGCAGGGAACAGGTGGACAAAGCAATCTTCAAGGAGGTATCAAGGACATCTAAAGCTCATAAACGCAGGACCCTGGGATATAACTACACAGATGTTTGTTGAGCTAAGAACATAGCTAAATATAGAATATACATAAAGTTACTGACCTGTATAGAGGACATTTAGCACACAAAAACTAGGGAAGTGACTGGTATGTGTTTTAGTAATCTTTACTCAAAATGTTTTGAGACTGGACAGGATAAGAGATGATATACATTTGGGATGTGTTTTTGCCCCAAGGGGGTGAATTAGGGTGATTTGGGGTATTTTTCATGTTACTCAGTTAGATTGCACTGTTAACAAGGCATGTCAAGGAGGGTCACAGAGTGCCCAAACTTCTTAAAAGCTGTGTTGACTCAGTTTTTCGCATAAGTGAAGCACAAGATCACTGCCTTGCTGCTTTGTATTTTCTGAGAAATGAAACCAAGGTGAGTGTGGAAAGTCTGCCCTTATGGGAGAACCACCGAGCCTGTGTTTCTAAAATGTGAGTCTTCCCAATCAGGCTCAAAATACTTGGCATTTGGGAAAGTAAAACACATGAATTGGAACTGCATGGCACAGTGCACACATTTTTTGTTACTTTCTAATTGAGTGGCCCAGAACACATTATATAACAAGCAAAAGGGATGCACTTCCCCTGAGCATAAAAGATCATGAAATATTCAGTAATATTTATGAAGTTCTGGTTCAATTCTGTCAAGTCCCTGAATTTTGAATGGAGCAGTTAGCATTTTTGGTTATGTTTTAACCAGTTCACAATGGCACAGAGCAGCTTCCTTTCTTATATTAACAACCCTGTACTTAGGGCTATTAACTCACCAAGAAACTTGCCTGGCTCTTTCAGCAATGGAATCCTTGCGGGATCCAGGAATTAGAAGGGACTCAGGCATACAGCCTAACCCTCCATCCCCAACAAACAAAGCTAGGCATGCAAACTCTTTGCTCTAACCATGCCAGCCACCCCCCTCTCTCCCCCTCCCACAAATCCTCCTGCAAGCAGCCTGCATGGAGAAATGACCATATGCTTTACTTTACTTTCTTTGTAGGGCTGTCAGGTGTCTGGTCCAAGTCCAGTTGAAAGATAAAGCAAGCAGGAACCTAGAATTTGTCCACCAACAGTTAAGCGGCTGGAGAACAGACTGACCAGGGGCACACTGGTCACCGTCTTCTGCACTATGGTGAGATGCACTGTATTTCTATTTCGATCATAGTTAGGCAAACTAAGGCCCAGGGGCCAGATCCGGCCTAATCGCCTTCTAAATTCAGCCTGCTGTCCAGGAATCAGTGTGTTTTTACATGAGTAGAATGTGTCCTTTTATTTAAAATGCATCTCTGGGTTATTTGTGGGGCCTGCCTGGTGTTTTTACATGAGTAGAATGCGTACTTTTATTTAAAATGCGCCTCTGGGTTATTTGTGGGGCATAGGAATTCGTACATGTCCCCCCCTTCAAAATATAGTCCAGCCCCCCACAAGGTCTGAGGGACAGTGGACCGGCCCCCTGCTGAAAAGGTTTGCTGAACCCTGATTTGGATGATAGTAATTGTTTCTATGTGTTATTTATCTAGACAGTGCCATTTCTCTAGAGAGATAAATGAGAGTATGCAAATTGGTAACATTTTTTCATTTTTGCAATGTGCAAAGGGCCACTTTTCATGCAGGTTCTCCTATTGCCCCAAATTGTTAGTGTGTGCAAACTTCCTGGGCCAAATTGGCTTGCAGCAGCAGTGGGCTCACCTCATCTGCAAGCCGCTTTTGTGAAGGCAACGTGGTGTCCCCCTTCCAGTGCACTGCAATTCTGGATCATCCCTCAACATTGGCCACACTGGCTGTGGATGATGGGAGCTAGAATCCAATAACGTCTGGAAGGCACAAGATTGGATATCCCAGTCTTGGGACTGAGTAGGTCACTCTGTGAGCTTCATCTGTGAAATGACTCACAGGTAGAACCTCTGGATGCTGCCTTGTTAGGAAATTTTTCAGCTTTTGGGGGAATGGGTACAATGGGTAAACCTAGCTTCCCTCCTCCACCTTTGCCCAGGCATTTCTGTTTCTCGTATATACACAGTCATCTCAGATGCTGGCTGAATTGTGTGCCAGGATCTTAGGCTAACCTCTTCAGATAGACACCCTAGACATCTGCAGAGATGGTTGAGGTATCTGTAAGTATATAGATCAGAGAAGAAATATAGTTGAAAGCTCATATGGCGACAAGGTTTGCGCTAAGGTGAAAAGGAGGAGGAATCTGCTCCACAAACTTATATAATAGGAAAATATGATCATAGCACTGGAAACAAAAAGCTGCTTTTAGCACAGGTTTCTGAATTGGCTGAAGAAGAGAGATATAGTTCTTGAAAATATTGAGAATCCAATTGCATTTCACATCCCATTTAGTCCAGAATAGGCAATGGGCTCACAGCTAACAGCGAAAATAGTCACCTTGAAAGAGCTTTATGTTTTCATATATTTTTACTATTGCTTTTGAGTGGAATGGAAGGAGTTTAAAGTTTTCAAGGTTCAAAAATCACCAGTCTGTATTCCCTCCCGCTTCATCTAACACAGAAATAGCTTTCTTTTTCTTTTTCTAGGTTTGGTTGTTGATGAAGTTGCATTACAGCCAAGTAATGCAATACACAGCTGTATAAAATAATATCAAGATATGGTCTTAACCTGCAGGGTGTAGCATAGCATTTGCACCATGCTTTAGCACAAGCAATGAGATAATTTTACTGCCTATAACACCAGCAATCAAATGGTAGTTTTTGATCCAGTTTAACAGGACCTACATGTTATCTGCAGCATTCAATGCATCTCGTGAAAATCTCACAGAAATGGGAGGCGTTCAGCCCGTCTAACATATGCAGCATCTGTGTATCAGTGTTAATTTTATTGTAGAAGAAGATGCTACCTATTGATTAAAGCTGAATGGGAGCTCTGTGACCTGGAACATTCAATGAATTGGAAAAATGGTCTCAGGTGGAAGATATAATTTATTATGGGTGAGCCATAAAGGCCACCTCGCTTGTTACTCCCAGGGAGGAATGAAATAAAAAAGACTTAAGTAACTGCTCACCCAGCACAATAGATACTGGCAGCACTGCAGCAATTTAGACTTCCTACTTTGCTGTTTATCAGGATAATTGCCGGGAGCTGTCAAGGCTGGAACTGAGGACCCATGGGCTCTATATGCATGGCCATGTGCTGAGCCAACAGGGTTACAAGTTGGAGCATCTTGCTAGGCAGTGGAGATTGCAACACTTGGGGCTTCATAGCTTAGGGAAATAGCTGACGGAGGAGGCAACAGAAGTATGTAAGGTTATGCATGGCAATGATGTAATGAGTCCCATGGAGCTGTTATGGAGGAGGTGGGAGGATCCCAAAGGAGTGGATTCAGAGATCAGGGCCTTGGAGGTAGACAACCTGAGGGAGATGAGAGTTGGGGGATGAGTAATGTGGCCGTGGTGCCTCAAGAAGGGTTGGAGCTGGTAGAGGGGGCCGGTGAACAGGAGGGTCAGGAGCTGGATTCAGGGAAGGTTCAAGCGGGTTATCAGAGAGCTGCTTTGCCCCTGTGATCTCAGACACTTCTGCTGCTGCCACTGGACTGTCCTGTCTGTCATTCTTGCCAATAAGGTCCTCAGAAGACATCTCAGAGCAGATGTTAAGAGGAGAAAAGATTGTGGGCAGGGATACAATACTGGGATATGAGGCAAGGCATGGAGAGATTTTAAGGTTAGGACAAGAAAATTGTTCTGGATATCAGAGGAGACAAGGAGCCAGCACAGGAGATTCAGGGCAGGCTGATGAGTATATAATAAGGCCAGTTGCTTATTTCGTGATCCTTCTGGAAAGGGAGCTGCAGTACCTCCTCAGGTCATCCACAAGTGGTGGCACTGCAGAGTAGCAGAGGTTTTCTGGGTTTTCTGTTCCTACAAGCTGTTTGATATCTGCTGCTCACTTAAATATCAGAAGAAACCAACCCCTTTAAGGTTTTGACTTTGTCAAGCATGCAGCTTGATCCTATGCATGCTTATGCAATGGAACTTATTTTCAAGTAAGAATGTGAACAGGATTGCTGCCACAGACTATGTCATTGAATACAGTGCAGCCATCTGAATTCAGTGCATGTTATATGTGTAAATAACTTTCTCTATCTCTCAGTTTACAGGTTAACAGGAGTTTTTCTTGGCTCATCAATTTTTGACAATTAGAAGTTAATGCCGCCAAGAGAACTCTGAAGGAGCAGCAGAAGCTTTGAAAGCAATTGTACAAGCTGAAAAATGGCATTGCAAAAGCCTGAAATTCTGATGCAGCCTTTTAATTCTCATTTGATTTCACTGTCATGGGTGCTGAGCACCTCATACAATCCTGGCCACGTGTTTTGCAAACCTACAGATATGCCGAGTCTTTTGCGGTGTGATGAGTAACCTGATTTTCCAGTATCTTTGTGTGAAAACAGAGCTGTATACTTATATCAAGAGAACATATGCATGCTGTATTTTGCTGCCGTGCTTGTGTGTGTGTGTGTGTAAAACAGGAAATAATAAATACCTGTGAGGTTGTCAATACAAAACAAATATGACAGTTCCTTTCTTTGCTCATATTCAATTCAATTTCCGCAATGAAAGTTTATTTAGGGGAAATAGGTAAATGTTACTAGTCTTGCTTAAAATCAGTAAATTAGCTTGCTATGCATCCATCCTCCTCCCCCCAAGGGTGGCCATTTATCTTACCTAACAGCAGGGGCAGATTTTGGTAATATGGCAACTCTGAGCAAGGACAAAATTTGGTGCCTCTCTTTCCCACCCTTGCCTTCCATTCTGCAAATGCTCTCAAGTGCACCACATCATAGTTGTGGCAACTCTGACCACAGGCCTAACTTTGAGTAGGTAAGCATTTAAATATAGGTATTATTATTATTTTATATTATTATTATTTTGCGTTCCTCTCAGCTTGACGCCCAGGGGTGGGGGCGGGGAACAGCCCGCACCACCTAAAATTTGGTGCTGCTCACAGTACTGCCAAGAGGACAAATCCTCTTTTTGAGGGTGTGCTCTAATTGGAGGGCTGGCTGGGCCAAGCCTGGTTTAAAGATAAGGAACCATCAAAAGGGAGAGCAGGAGCCTCAAAATTGACTGAGCAGGCACACAATTCACCTGATGTCTTCCCCTACTGTGGTGAGATGCATTGCATTTCTACTTCAATTACAGAAGTTATTTCTAAATGTACACCTGTGCACAAAAATTATGATATGTCAATTTTATGCAATTATCTTTTGTCCTTTTTTCTTCGTGCAACTTCTCTTTTTTGGCAATGCATAACTGGCCACCCTACCTACCTGCCTGCCCCTATCTCTTCATTCTCCATCCAGGAAAGAAAGAGGCATTATTATTGTTTAATATTAATATATTCCAGGGTGGCAGACACTTGAGGAAGGCACAGAGCCAGACTGGTGAGCCAGGCCTTGGGAAAGAACTGGATATTGGGAGTAAATTTAATTCTTACATCTGAGAAAACAAAAATGGGCTTACATGGTCAGCTGCTACACAGCTCTCCAGTCTCACTAGATTCAATGGGTTTTACCCATAAGCGTGCACAGGATTACACCTTACTGTCCATTGCTATTCATATATATATTTTGATACATGTGTCCAATGGGACTTACTCCCTAGTGTGTTTTGGATTGCAACCTTAAACATAAACCTCGATACTGATAAAGAAACAGGATATTTTAATATCTTACTCAGTTTTTTAAAAAATGTTACAAAAGTGACAAGAAGAAAAACAAATGATTGTATTTTGTTGCTTCGTTATTTCCTGTAGGACTACTCCAGTCCAGGTCAGAAAAAAACTTGGAAGTCTTCAGAGGGCAAGTTCAACCGACATGTCACATTCATGCTGCTTAACCTTTTACGAAGCTTTCCTATTTCAGTGTGTCCTTCATAAAAGGTCATAGGAGCTAATTGTTTACAATCTTTTCTCCTCGCTGTAATATTTACATTTCCATAATGAAATGCCAGCACTGTTGTTGATGCCTTTCAGAAGGATTATTTCTACCACAGACTGTTAGTTTATAAAACAAAACAATATTTATTCCATTATTTGCACCAAAAGCAGGAATTGGTTTCTAAAATGAGTTGGGGTTGCATTCAAACACCACTACCTTGTCTTGGCTCACTGCTCATTTTACATCAGGTAGAGCACATGCATTGCATTCAGATGACCTCAAGTTCACTCCTCAGCATCTCCAATTAATGGACAACTAGCAGATGATCTGCTGGAGGTTCAGACAGCTGTTGCTATTCAGGATAGATGGATCAATAGTTTGGTTTAGTAAAAGGCAACTTCCTATCTCACAGGGACGTAGGATGCTGCCTTATACGGAATCACACCACTGGTCCATCTAGCAGATGGACAGGGCATTAATACCAACAACTAGTTTTGCCTTCATTGACTTGCAGCGGCTCTCCAGAGATTCAGATGAGACTTTCCCAGACCTGCCTTTAGATCATGGGTAGTCAACCTAAGTTGCCTTCTAAATCTGGCCTGCGGACAGTCCGGGAATCAGTGTGTTTTTACATGAGTAGAATGTGTCCTTTTATTTAAATTGCATCTCTGGGTTATTTGTGGGGCATAGGAATTTGTTCTTTCCCCCCCAAAATATAGTCCGCCCCCCCACAAGGTCTGAGGAACAGTGGACCGGCCCCCTGCTGAACAAGTTTGCTGACCCCTGCTTTAGATCTAGGTGAATTAACTTTTGACCTTCTACATGCAAAGAAGATACTCTACCACTGAATTGCAACCTTATGAATGTATGGGTGTAATCCACATCTGCCCATGCAATGTCACCTGCCTATAATTAATTTTACAGATGCTTGCACAAGAACAGATTTGGGTGCATTGGACCAAAGTTCCTGAAAAGGGCCACAGAAGCAAAAACAAGACAGTGCCCTTGGACATTAAGTCAGCTATCAAAAATGTCTAACACAGGCATCCCTGGCCTGTGTGTAAAATCCACCATTTGGAATGGCATGGGTAAACTACTGCAGGATTGGCTGTGGAGGATCCTGCCTGCTTCAACCATGGCACAGATTGGACCCTTCCAGCTCTACCCCTGTATAATTTGAAGAAATTCTCCACTTTCCGGGGCGTGGGTGGCGCTGTGGGTTAAACCACAGAGCCTAGGGCTTGCCGATCAGAAGGTTGGCAGTCAAATCCCCGTGATGGGGTGAGCTCCTGTTGCTCAGTCCCTGTTCCTGCCCACCTAGCAGTTCGAAAGTATGTCAAAGTGCAAGTAGATAAATCGGTACCGCTGCGGCGGGAAGGTAAAGAGTGTTTCTGTGCACTGCTTTGGTTTGCCAGAAGCGGCTTAGTCATGCTGGCCCCATGACCCAGAAAAACTGTCTGCGGACAAACGCCGGTTCTCTCGGCCAGTAAAGCGAGATGAGCACTGCAACCCCAGAGTCGTCCACGACTGGACCTAACGGTCAGGGGTCCCTTTACCTTTACCCCACTTTCCAAACACACACCTATATTTTAGCAGGACTTATTTATATAGATAAGAATGGTCCTTATGAAGAACTTGTTGCTCAGCAAAGCAAAGCGAAAAAACCTAACAGCTTGCCTGTGTTCTGTAGCCTGTGTCTTGAAAGCAACTGTGCTTTGTTAAATAAAGGTATTTGAATGTCATCTTTCATTCAAATTTCTGAAGACAGTATTTTCATACTATCATTTTTTCTTGGAGAAATTAAAGCATAAAACCAACTGTTTTCTAGGTGGAGAACACCCAGAAAAGAATTCTCTGGGCAACCCAAGACAAAGAAATGTGATTGCTCTGAAAGAGATTTAGAGAGAGATGGAGTGGACTATTGTCTGCTTGAAGATATTTAATATTCTACTTCTGGCTGAAATGATGGCATATAAGAAAAGAATACATCAAAGTAATATAAAGCAAAAATGCATGTTGATCCTGTGGATATTTAAGTAGAAGTAAATTCCACAGAGCTCAGTAGGTCTTACTCTTCAGTAGCGTATGTAGGATTTGCAGCTTTAGTTGAAGAGTAAAGTGAAGGTCACACACTTAAAGCTGATGTTTCATATTTTCTGGCACATAATAGGAAAGAAACAGTGGGAGCTAGTTCCAAGGGTGTAACTTACGGTTATGTATTTTGCTACAGCAAAGGGAGTTTTATTTTAGTTTGATACATGTTGCTGTGCATAAGTGCATTTCAGAGGATGGAATACAGTATTACAGTGAATTAATATATTGATGAAGCAGTCCTGCTGCCAAGATAAAGATGTCAGAGATAAAGAAAAGACAGAAGAGTGAGGTGGTTAGCCTTTTGAGGGCAGATGGATAGCTGACCAACCATTCAGACAGAGCAGTAAAATTTGCTCCATGCACAGGTCCTACAGCAAAGATGTATAAATAAGTATGGGAAGATGTGATCCCTTGATGCCATGCCTGGGCACAAGGGGAATTCTTCACTTGTCATACATTTGAATGGATTAACATATGCAAATGAGTTTTGGACTCTTCAGAAAACACCTCCTACTAGTACAGGTGGTAATCCAGAATGAACATTTAGATGGAAGCAAGCTACATTATCTCTAGTTTTATAGCATACATATGCAAACTAACAAACTAACCACAATACGGATATTTAACAGACTTTAGGCTACAGTCTTGTACTCACTTACGTAGATATACACAGGATTTTGTTATCTAATCACTGTAAAATTGGTAGAAATGGGGAGTCAACTTTCTCCAATTCTCTCTCCCTGCAGCTTCCCCACAGTTCCAGGGGATCCCAACTCTCTGGAATGGAGGGGGATTGGCAAAAGTCACCTCCTTCCTTCTATTGGTGGGATAGTCCCAACTATGGAACTTAACTCATGGAATGCTCCCACCAGCTGCCGTCACTAAAAACTAGTAACAGCGTTTTCTTGCCTTCTCTTTCAATACACGCTTTCTGAAAGTAAAGCAGAAATTCGAGTTTATGTGATTAATTGTGAATTTGCTGGTTATTTCTGGTTATTTGTATTATTATGTACAGTAATATTTTATACCTTTCAATACTTCAAACTCATTAAAATATATATCTATGAAAATATACCTATGTGGTGCAAAAAGTCTCAATTAAAATAAAATCAAAGCAAAATATATTAAAGAAATAGAAGTACAGAATGGCTCTTCTGACAAGGTTATAGAAACAGTAAGTCATTTTCAGTAGACAATTTAATTAAACACTGAATATGAAGGCTGTGATCTACTGTATAACTTCAGGAGTGTAAGCAACAAAGAACCTTCCAGCACCTTAAAGGCTGGCATCCGTCTGCTCTGGAGACAATGGAAGAGTGTGCTTTTGGGGGTGAAGTCAAACCATTGGAGAGTTACAGCACCTGCTGTGGCTGTAGAGACTTGATATGGGAGAGACATGTTTTGTTGCAGCTGGGGCAGATGAAGGCATCTGGTTGTGCTGATGCAGGTGTACATCATGTTTTTTTTATTTCTGCACTCCTCCCAGTGGTTATTCCTCCTCTGGTCACTGCTGTAAGACTTAACAAATTTAGTACAACCCACTTGGTCAGATGCATGAAGTGAGACCCTGAATTGCAGGTGGATGGGGGTTTTATATGTACCTGCATCTCAGGTTCACTCTCCCTGTGTCTGATGAAGTAGACTGTTAGCAAAACAGTGGAAGACAGGAGTGCCTGGCGTGCTCTGGTCCATGGGGTCATGAAGAGTCGGACACGACTAAATGGCTAAACAACAACAACAACATGTCATAATAAGATGCATTAACCTTTAAAGTGCCTCAAAACTATTTGCTCTTTTTGATGCAATTTCCCTCTGGAAATTCATGACTGTGGCTATACTACAAATATACCTTGATTCTATACTAGTTTAGCTGATTTGGGCCCCATCAGGGTTATTTAATGTAAGTCACTTTGAGTTGCCTTTATAAGAAAAGCAACTAACATATATAATCATTTATTTATATAAATATGCACTATACATTTAAAGCAGTATCATGCCACTTTAAACAGTTATGGCTTCCCCCAAAGAATCCTGGGAACTGTAATCTGTTAAGGATGCTAAGAGGGGTCAGGAGACCCCTATTTCCCTTGCGCAGCTACAACTTGCAGAGTGGTTTAACATCGCGTCCCGATTCCCAGGACATTCAGAGAACTGTAGCTTTGTGAAGGGAATTAGGGTCTCTGTGGCTAGCACCCCGTAACAAACTAAATTTCCCAGGATTCTTTGGGGGAACCACAACTGTTTAAAGTGGCATGAGACTGTTTTAAATGTATAGTGTGGATGAGACTCCAATTTCCTCAAAACCCAAGGGTTGCAGTATGGTGATAGTGTTGAGGGCCAAACCAGTCAGATTCGATGGGACCACTGTTCACGTGTCCTCCCTGTTCACGTTATAAAATAGATGTAACATGAAACAACAAACACTGGAAGTTTGAAGAGAGGTGCCAAAGCATCTCCCCAGCCTGTGCCTTATTCGTTTTATTGACATCCCGCCTTTCTTCCACGGAGAGCTCAGAAATGGACCCAGTTTTGTCCCCCAACCTTATTTCATCCTCAAAACAAATCATCCAAAGCACATTTTCTTGGGAACTGTAGTTTACCCCTCACGGAGCTACAATTCTGGGACCAAACAAGAGTCAAAATGTGCTTCAAATGAACAGAGATTCGAACGCGAGTCTTCCTGTTTGCCGGAGAAGTATCGAACTCCTTTTTGGATCCACAAAAAGATATCCCCCCCCCAAAAAAAATATTTTGTCAGTGATAGCAATTAATAATAGGCTTTTTATTTTAAGTAGACAGTGCTACGTAGCGAGAGGATGAAATCAGCCCGCCCTGCGCCTTGCTAGGGATGCCAGTCTGCCCAGACTCCGCTGAGGAGGGGGCTCGGCGATGTTCTCTGCAGGTGCAGTTGCCCTGGGCGCCTGAATATAACGCCCCCCTCCCCAGTCACTCCTCACGGTTGAAAGCGGCCCTCAGCTACCCCCCCCCCAAAAAACCCGGTCAGCCCCCCCCGCCCCGCTTTGGGGCTTTAACTTTGCCACGAAGCAACCCGGAGCCTGGCGAAACGGCTTCGTGCCCAGGCGGTTCCCAAACGCAGCCCCGTTCCCCCTCGACAACACACAGCACAACTCTAACCTGGAAGGTACCCACACACCGCCAGCAGCCTCCTTCCCTGTCTCCCAAGGGAGGGAGAGGCCGCCGCGCCTGAAGGGGAAAGACCTCCTTGGGGCGAAGAAGCAGCACCCTCTCCCGCTCGAGCGCCCAAAGTTACCTCACGGCGGCTTCGAAAGGCGCTTCACCCCCCCCCCAACCCCCCCACCACAATTGCCTTGTTTCTATCTCTGAGGGGGAATGAGCTCGCCCTCTCCCCCACAAGAGGCCGCTTCGACGGCCTTCCTTCCCGCTGCCCCACTTCGCCCCCTTGCGCGGCTTCCTCCCCAGCCCGTCGCCAACTCTGGGCGTGTTGGCTGAGGCGGCCTCTCCGCTTCCCGCGCCCGCCCGGTTCCTCTCTCTCCCCCTTCTCTCCCCCCCTCGACTGCTATTTTTAGTAAATCCTCCTCGAGCCACCACCGCCACCGACGGCGGCGGCGGGCTGCGAGAGCGGCGCTCAGCCCTTCGCTGCTGCTGTTCCTTCCCTCCCTCCCTTATCTCCGCCTCCTTTCCTCCTCTTCCTCTCCCGGCGAGAGGCTTGCTCCGCCGCCTGCCGGGGCCAGGCTCACATGAAGCCCCTTTGCCCACAGCAGCAGCAGCGGCGGCGGCGGCGGCAGGTAACTTTCTTTTGCCCCCCACTTTCCTCGCCCCCCCCGCCCCACAGTCCCTTCGCTTCGGCGCCTCCAGCAGAAGATGGCAGTGGGGGGCACGCCTGCCAGTCGTCGCCCGGCCGGAGCAAAGATATAAAGAGGAGGAGGAGGGAAGGAAGGGAGCAGCTGCTGAACAGCAGCATCTCGCACACAGGTGAGTGGCGCGGCAGATGCGAACATCCCTCCCATGCAACTGAATGGGCTCCTTTGGAGGAGCAAGGTGTGTGTGTGTGTGTGTGTGTGTGTGTGTGTGTGTGTGTGTGGACCAGAAGTTCAGTCTTGGGTCTCTCTCTCTCTCGAGATGCCTTGGGAATTTATTTATTTTTTAACACACACCCCCGGGATTTCATTGGGAGGGAAGCTGCAGCTCTGCTACTCTGCCATTGCTTTTTTTTTTTTTTTTTTTTTTTGGATGCTGGCACTTAGGGTTGGAAGGGGAATCCTGCACACATACACGCACCAAACTCTCTTTCTGTGCCTGTGCGTATATCGCCTACTTTGGGGTTCCTCTCATCCATGATTTGAACGAGGCGGCTGGGTTTATTCTTGGGAAGCTGGCAAGAGAGAGAGAGAGAGAGAGAGAGAGAGAGAGAGAGAGAGAGAGAGAGGAGAAACCGCTGGTAGGAAGGTGCTCCGTGGGATGCACTTGAACCAGGTAACGAGAGAGGTTTAGCGAGATGAGCGCTAGGGAATGTTTCCTGGGTATCAAACAGGTGGGATGGACTCCCATCTTCGCGTGGAGCCATCGGGAGGGTTACCTTCAGTGCCTGTTGGTATGGACTGGGATTGGTGTAGATGCTAGAAATGCGTTCGTTGCAGCCGATCGGTTTGTTTGATTCTCCCCCCTTCCCTCTGGAAGAAGGAAGGCTGCCATCCTGTGCACGTTTTCTTGCACCCTTCCTTGGAGGCAAGTCCCATTGAACAGCGTGGGTTTTACTTCCAAGTCAGAGCGCATGGGATTGGTCTGCAGGTGCTGTGTGCCTGTGAGGCATATCCGGATTTTAGAGCTGGGGGAGTAAGTATTGTTGCAACTGATTCATGTGTTTGGGCTCTTTCAGGACATAGTTGTAGAGAGATGGGGCTGTTCTGGGGTTTTGTGCCTAACAGACATGTATTTCCACAAAGCAAACTTCCACGATGAATAACTCTGGATCCCGTAACTATGGAAATAGCTGCTGTGGGTTTTGTTTTTTGTTTTGAAAGGGGAGGAAAGTCTGTACAATGGTTAGAAATGACTCTTTGGGGGGGACACCCCCAGCTATTTTAATATTCAAATTATTTTATAAAATACTAAAAATCCATATGTATATATGAGTTTAGAAATGAATAAAGTAACATGATGTGTGCTTACTGCAACAAGCAACTAGGCTATATTTTTACTGGAGGAAAATATATCTGCCTCTAAAATGCTGAAATGTATTCTGGTGGAGTGCGATCCTAAATATGTCTACTCAGAATCATTGAGCTGAATGGGATTTACTCTCTGGTAAGCCTTGAAAATGTGGTGATCACCAGAATTTTAAAGTACTGTTAAGTCATGGAGAAAACAGGGAAAATAAAATAATAGCTATAAAATAATTATGTGTATAGATCTAAAATGAAGGGAGAACTAAGGAGGTACATAATAGCTACCTTTTGAAAAGGTCTATGTCATTCTCAAGGGCAAAATAATAATAAATTACTGTACATATTTTATATTTTAAATTGATTTTAGGGGTATGAAACTCATTTTTTTCTGAAATGATTGGAAGGAATTCCTACTGCAATATGGCATTGCTACAATTGGTTATTATGTTTACACTTGTAATAGCATTAAATCCCCAGAATATCATTTTGATGTGCATAGGGTTTGTCTTTTAATGGATCATTTATATGTCCATATAAATCAAGTGAATATCAATGTTTTCCTCAACCCAGTGACTTTATTCAGCTGACAGAGGCTCTCCTTGATCATCCTGCCATCTACTCTAGCAATCCTCTCCTATGTTTAATTGGAAGTAATTTCTAGTAGTGTGTTCAGTGTGGCTTGCATTAAGGTTGCATTCTTGACAGTGCAAATGTATCATTTACTTAGGGCAGAACTGCCTCCAGCTTTGAGGGTGGCCTGGGCAAAGGGCCATAAGCCCATGTTAGAGCATTTGCTCTGCATGCAGAAGTTCCTAGGTATAATTTTTTGCATCTCCCAGTAGGGCTGGGGATGTCTGAAATCCTGGGATGCCATTCGGTGTGGACAGTGCTGAGCTATGTGGACCAATGGTCTGACTCCTTTGTTCCTAAGTGCTCTTTGGTGGGCTGCATTCTCTCTTACCAGGTGGGCTTACCAGGTGGCAAAGAAGGCAACAGTGCTTCATGCATTGGTGGGTCATACCTACAGTTTCAATTTCTCACATTGCTCCCTGTTTTGGGGCATTGTGGAAAATTAAAATAGCAACTGGACCCAGGGCCGTCTTAAGCATATCCGGCGCTATGGTGCAAAGCTCCCTCCGCCCCCCCATTTCCCAGTGTTTTTTTTTTTAGGGAGGACAGCGCTGCCGGCAGGGCTGGAGGACGTGGGCAGTGGCTGGAGGGCAGCTCCTCTGGTGGGGAAGAGACGGAGGCTGGATGTGGCACCCCCCCGGCTCAGCTGGCCACTTCGTGCCATGGTGACCATGGCAGATGGAGGCTCTGGGCATGTCGCTGCTTCGGCATGGCATGGCAGAGGTGGGCGAGGGCAGTGAGCTGATGCCGGGAGGTGCTGCATCCAGCCTCCGCCTCTTCCCTGGCGTCCTCCAGAACTTGGCGCCCTGGTGCCTCGCGTCACTAGCCTCTATGGGTAAGATTCCCCTGACTGGACCCCATTATCCAGAGCTGCTTAGAGTACCAGGCCGGGGTGGGGAGTGGAGAAGTCTTGCATTCCCTGGTTAACTGCTGGGGCCCATGCAACTGCCTAAGGTTGCTCTGACTCTGATGCCCCAATCTGCTCAGTGAGGCAGTAAGTACCGTACGTATGTTCAGAATAGCACATTAAGGTATCTTATCTCCTTAGTAAGTATGTTCAGAATAGCACATTAAGGTATCTTTTTCTGGAATTTGTGTGTGTGTGAGAGAGAGAGAGAGAGAAAGAGAGAGAGAGAGAGAGAGGTCCTCAGTGTGGAACAGTGTGCAGAAATTTATTTATTTTAATTACCTTTTAATCCCACCCTTCTCTTCCAAAGAGTTTATTTTCACAACTCTGTGAGGTAGGTTAGATTGAGAGATAACAGCTGATTCAGGAGAGCTTTGTGGCTCACTGGGGAATTATTTATTTAAGCATTTATTTCGTACATGGCGGTGTACAGCAATATATACAATAAAACTATAAATATATACAATGAAACTATAAATATATACAATAAATATATACTATAAAATATAAAACACCAAAAAAGGACAAAATGACCATTCTAATGAACCCCCCCTCCCAAACCCAGTTGTATTAGCTTGATTGCATAGATTGGTCTTTAAGAGATGCCTGAAAATCGGATGGGAGTGTGCCTGCTGAATTTTTGTTCCATAGTATAGGTCTAGTGACCCTGTATGCCCAACCCCATCATCATTGACTAACACTTCCATTACATCACATTGGATCATGGACATCTGGTGTCTATGTCTGTCCTCTGTCATGGTATCATGGTGTGGCCTTGGCCAAGTATGTTAGCCTTAGTTTCACTTCTTTAAAAAGCTAAAAGCAAAAGAAAAAAATACATCCTGACCTCAGATGTAAGTATCTTGAAATCAGATACAATGAACAGTGACCACAATCACTTTCTTCACACAACTGTCCTAAGGGTAAATGCAACAAGGGTAATTCTTGTAATGCTAAACTATAGTAAATAGATTATGTTGTTCTCACTACACTTGTATGCATATTGATGTGCCTTTTAAAAACGATATTTCATAGATTCAAGTAATGCATATGCTTTTCTGTTGTCTTTTTTATACTTTTCCACAAATAGGTTTCTGGTTTTAATAAACCTGTGATGAACGTTGAGTAATTCCAGGAATTAGTGTTTAGGACATTTCAGTACATTTATTAGTTTTTAGGACTTTCCACCAATTTCCTGGCCTTTTTCTTTTCGTATGGGTAACTTTATATAAGTTAGCTTAACTTCTAAAATCTTGTGTAGTTTTATTTTAGAAATGTTGAATACAAGAATCCCTCACTGGAGCATTTTGAGATATGATTTCAAATTTCTGAAAGGTTTGTGAACAAAAAAGACGTGTTAAGATTCCTAAAGTACATAATTTGTGAAATATGTGCAACTTTAGAAAGAAACAACAATAATTTTTATCATATAGCATTGTTAAGAAGTAGACTAAACCATGTTGTGTTGGACATAACAATATTTTTCATTGCTTTCAGTAGGCTGATATATTTATTTTTTTAATTTCGGAAAAATGCTAACATCACTGTTAGATGAAACATTCCAGGCCTCACCTCTATTTCTACATAAATAATATGATGATGGTACAGTGTGGTGTGGCTAGGACCCTTGCTGTACACATTATATTATGTTGGCTGCATGTATTGAGGTTTGATGATGTCTGTATGGCTGGAGAAATTTTGATGATCGATAGCACAATCCTATACATGTCTACTCAGAAGCAAGTCCAGTTAAGTCCAATAGGTCTTATTCGCAGCCAAGGTGACAATCCTAACCATGTCTATTCAGAAGTTAAGTCCCATTGAATTCAGTAGGGCTTACTCCCCTACATTAGGGGTTAAGGTTACAGCTAAGTGGGAAGGATGCGAGCCTAAATGCCTTAGACAGGCCATATTGCTAATTTGCTGCTGTCCCTGGTCAGTCTGTATTACTAAGGTGATCGTATGAAAATAATTGCAGGCAATTTGCTATAGATCAGCGGCAGAACTATAGTGTTTAAATTCTGTAGGCAGTTGCTGCCTTAAAATATTCCCACATCAGTCTACCAATAAAATCTTTGTAGCGTCTGTGAAGGATACCTTTGCAGGGATTTATTCATTTTACTGATTTCTCAGTGATGATTCAGAAAGCCCAACTGCAGTGAGATCACATCCCCTCATCGGAATTAAAACTGGATAATTTCCCCCTAACTGTTTTAACATTGTGGTAAGAACCTGGGACTGTAATCATAAGTATTCTTATTGCAAGTGAATTATACTAAAATCATTGGAACTTCCTTTTAAGTAAGCACAGGCTGTAAGTTTGCAAGAGAAACATTTCATCTGAAAGGTCCAATAAATATTTATGAAAATGTTTCTATTTTGGTATGAGTTTTAAAAACTAAATTAAAATACAATCCATATACTTTAACATTAAAGGTTTATAGCCAATTAGGAAATAATTAACTACTGTACATGTAAAATAAGAAATAATGGTTTTGTTTTGTGTTTGGTTTAAACACATTATGCATATTTTCTTGGTGATGTTTTAGTTTAGATGGATTGAGAGTGATTAGCATATACTTTAATAATAGGTTACCCGCATTGTAAATCTTCTTACATAGTTCTTATGCAAACAGAAGTCATTAGGGTCTTGAAATGAATATAGCTTCTTCTCCTTAGCGAAACTGAAATCATATTGGAAGAGAGAAAATAAGATTTTAATATGTTCATGTAGAATTCTTGCTTAAAATTCATCTTTTCAGTTTACATATGGACATTTGCCATCCAGTCAATGCCTTTTTCTAAGTTCACAATTTAGCACAGCTTTAAAGTCTAAGGTTGCAACTCCTTGCACATTTACTAAAGTTAGGGGAGCTTCCCTACAAATAGAAGTAAACAGGATAAAGTTGTAAGTTACTTTTAAGTTGTTGTTGTTGTTGTTGTTGTTGTTGTTGTTGTTGTTGTTTTAATTGCTTATGGAGGTTATGTTTGTATCACAATTTTTAGTGATGGGATTTGGGTTTTATTTATGCAAGTTTTATATCCACAAAACTGACTTAACTACATCTGTGATATGAGGCCAGTGAAGGGAGGTCTCGCTGGTACAGTAGGAAAATAGACCTGCCCAGATAGGCATGAAGTATTGATTTTTTGCCGATTTCCCTACAAGATACCCTAAAAACTTCATTTTGGGGGGAGATTTTGCAAAATCTTTTTGAAATATGGCAACTTTAATTTACAACATCTGGTGAAGTGAATTCTGATCCATCAAAGCTTATGCTATAATATGTTTGTTAGTCTTTAAGATGCCAAAAGACTGTTGTTTTTGCTGCAACAGACTAACACAGTCTGGAAATCATTGCACATATTTAGGATCAGTATAACAATAAAATACAGGATGTAGTGAAAAACTATAAAGGAGGTGAAAGACCCCTGAATGGTTAAGCCCAGTTGAATTTGACTATGGGGTGCAGCATTCATCTCCACTTTCAGGCCGAGGGAGCCAGCATTTGTCCACAGACAGCTTTTCAGGGTCATGTGGCCAGCATGATCAAACCGCTTCTGGTGAAATGGGACACTGTGACAAATGCCAGAGTGCACAGAAACACTGTTTACCTTTCTACTGCAGTGGTACCTATTTATCTACTTGTGCTGGTATGCTTTCGAACTGCTAGGTTGTCAGGAGCTGGGACAAAGCAACAGGAGCTCACCCCGTTGCACGGATTCAAAGTGCCAACCTTATGATTGGTTTAGACCACAGTGCCACCCGCGTCCCTGAAAAACTATAGAACCTTTGTATTCACAACCCTTGACAATAGTGAGGTATAAATTCAGATTTAAATATTTCTACATATATGCCCTGATCTAGAAAGAGTTGTATCTGTTTGGAAATGTGGCATCTGGATTAATCTTCTGTATCTGGTAAACGGTGCTGTGTTGGAAGAAATTCCATATCTACCCTCTTTTGTGCTGTCAATTCTAAAAGGCCTTGTTTATTTACTACATTTATTGCCTGCCTTTACCCTGAAGAACTCAAGGTTCAAACCTGGTTTCTGAGGTCCTAATCTGATACACTAACTCCTATACCAAACTGACTCTCATAATGCCTATCTATTTCATGGACAAATCATGTTGAGCTTCTTGTCACTGTACACAAAGATCTCTGGATCAGGATCACTACTCTAATAAAACCTGAAAGCATAATATGTTTTTACAATGGGGAAAGTCGTAAACCTTTCCCCTCAAGGATATATGAGATGTTGTGTAACAGGAATTCTCTTTCATTATTCCAAACTTTTACCTAGTCCAACATGGGAAAGTTGTATAACACATACATTCTGTTAAGTCTTGTTGTTTTTTAATTGGACAAAATCCTAATGATACATTTTTGACATCTATCATTAGGTCTCTAGGAGGCAAAGCTGTTAAATTCTGGCTTTGCTTTCAAAAGAGGTGGATTAGCCCGAGGCAAGAGTATAAGATATTCAAGAAAGAGAAGGCATAAATCCCAGATGAAAAAAGTGAAGTTTGAAGCTAAGTGAATGCGGTTTGTGTAACATGCATTAATTTGGTAGGAAGTATATTCGGAGTGGCATATTATTTGTTTGATTGGACTCTGAAAACTGTTGGTGGCATATTCTTACCAAAATAAAAACCCTCTCAAAATATTTTTCTTCTTCTTAAAAGTATTCACCTGGTTCCAAAACTTGTATTTTACTTGTACAAATAAACTATTATTTAACAATTTCTAGAGTACATAAACTACTAATATACTGTTGATATGACTGACCCCTTTTACATAAAATTATTCATGTTCTTGCAACTACCTGGAAATCTGTGAGCTTTAGATTTAAAGTTAGAACTAGTTATTATGTGATAAAATCATAGAATACGACTATGCATGCACTGTGCACTTTACCTGTTTTAAAACTGTTTTACTAATATTTAGCGCTTTAATTACGGTAGAAAGATGCCTTTGGTAAATCGGCAGACTTGAATAAAATATTGCCCACTTGAATAAAATATTGGCAGGGCCCTGTCTTGCATAAGATATAGTGCATGGACACCATTTGAATGACAATGCCCATCAACTTTGGGGAGGCCCAGCCCCCTCAAATATTTTATTGAGGGTGGAGAAGGGACCTCAGCACCTAGGAGTTGGTTCCAATGACACCAATCCTGACCCAACTGCATGAGCCCAATTCGAAGTGCTGGTTTTGATCTTAAATGGCTCAGGACTTCAATACCTCAAGGATTGCCTCTGTATATGTGAACCTACCTGCACCCTGAGATAATCACCTTCTTTGTGTATATTTGTTATATTTCTAACTGTTGCTTATTTTATGACGTTTTGAAAACTATTCTGGGATTACTATGCCATCCTAGTTTTGATTTCAAGAAAGGGTGTATTATGAAAAATATGCTCACTTAGAAAATGCATTGTAGTGAGAAAGGTAATAAAAATATATTTTCCCTTTTTTGGAGGGAGCTAGGGAGGCTAGCAGCACATTCCTTTACATGTCTACTCAGAAGTAAGTTCCACTGAGTTCAGTTTCTCCCAGATAAGTGTGCATAGCATCATAGGGTGACTTCCCCTGTTAGTTGTGCTTATTTGATGTGCTGGTGTTGATCAGAGAAATACATCAGAGCAAATGTGCAGTCAGAAAAGTAGAAACTTCATATATAAGATGTAAGATTGAAAGCGTTGCCACTGAATAGAGGGGGGGAAATCACGTTATTCACTGCTTACTGGATGATGTGGAAGATGAATAAATACTATGGAAGCATTTATGTAATAATTCCGGTATAATGTTTGGCTATGGTACAGCAATAGGTTTAGCCTTTAAAATTGGCTAGATATTGACGAATCCTTTAGAAAATAGATGGGAAGGAGTAGAGTCACAAACTCTCTCTAGCCTCTCCTTTCCATTCCATCTGGTGACCTGTAGTTGCTCTCATTCATGTCTCTTTCCAGTTTGGTCCCACTCCAGTCAGCACTGACCACATCATCCAGATGTGCAAGCTTGGGTTTGAAAGTTGAGGATAAGTGATAGCAGAATGTGGATTTAGATTGAATAACTGACAGTGGGGGGGGGGGAGTTGTCTCTTACTGTAAAATCCCCTCTATGTAAAGTTAGTTCAGGGACTGAGCAGTTTGTGTCAATAAAGGAAAATTCAGCAAAATGGTTTTTGTTTTGCCATTGTAATAAAATGAGAGCCAAGAGCACTCTAGCTATTTTAATTTGGGTGTAAAATATTAATAATGGAACAAAGCTCTCTTTTATAATTGAATGCTAACATTTATTGAAGAAATTTAGTAAAAGCATTTTGCCAATTATGCCTTTTCTTTGATTCCACACTACTCAAGGTTGTAATTATAAGGACAACTTGTTTTATCTTGCCATTGCTTAAGTTTTCCATTGAAATTAATTAATTAATCAAATGCTGCTCCCACGAGCCTGCAAGAGATGGCTTACAAAGGGATAAACAAACAATCTATTGAAGTATTGTCATTAAAACGAGCCTGAAAAACAATTCTAAAAATGCAGCAGCGGGCAGAAGACAGCCTCCTACCAGCCACCACTGATGCAGGGACAAAAGCATCACTTCGCCAGTGCGGATCTTCCCCTGTTGGCTGCTGAATGTGCAGGTTTGTGGGTATAGCCCTGACAGGGTCACAGCTAGTGACAGCTAGTGACAGCTAGTGCAAGACCTCAAAACAGGCCATTCTGAGAATGTGTCAAATAACAAGAGATCTAAAGCTGGCCTTCTAGCCATCAGATGATGGCGCTCGAGTTGGTCTGTGGCTGACTGTGGCCATCCTGGCTGACCCTGCAGCTACCTGTCTGCCTCTCCTGCCTATGTGCAGCAGGGTGGTAAATGTCGTGTTTGCCCTGCTGCTCAATGCAGCCCCACCAGGCAGCAGCCTGGGTTAGGATCGCTCCTTAAAACATCTAGCCTGTAGACAATCTTCAGTAAAATGCTGAATTAATTCAATCAAATGTTTTTTAAAGTCTGTTTGAATGTTGCTATTGATAGGGTCCTGTGTACTTCCCAGGGGAGAGGACCCCACAGCTGAGAGGCCACACAAATGGTGCTGCATTTGTGTGGTCCGGGATGCTGCTTCTGTGTCTGGGACGACTTTCAGCATCCTTTTCGAGTCAAGCAAATGCAAAATGTTTGGAGGACCAACATAAACTTCACCTGGCTGTTGGTTATCCGTCAATGTTTTTCCATAATGCATTTTTCTGTTGCTTTATCAAATCCCATCCTTTCCCTTCCATTTCCTTCTGAAACTGGCAAAGGAATGTATCTCTGTTCTGCAAAGTGGCCAGTGAAATGCTGGCATTAAAATTTTACAATAGTGTCTGGCAAGGCAGGCTGTAGTCCACAAAAGCTTGTGCCACAAAACATTTGACTGTCTATGCCACGGGATTCTTATATTGTTTTGCTGGAGCCAACTAACATAGCTAACTCTGGCTTTTAAATGGCAGTAACAGCCCAAATTCACTTCAAAGGATTTCCCCAGAGTTGCATGCTGAAATGTGCTTGAGGTTAGACATGCTCTTTGGCCTTACAGATTGAACTGTTTTAGTTGGTTTCTTAACATGCTGTGTAAGGAAAGCTGCACAGTGTACTGTTCTAGGCTTCTCTTCCCTAAGCAGAGGGAACTTAAGGACAATCTCTTACAGGGTCAGTTTGTTTTAGAGGAGAGAGTGCTGAAGCCTTATGGCACCTGTAATTATCTCTTTTATTTACTACAGGCAGAACAGGTGCTTTGCAGGCAGAGAAACAAGCACACACAGGCAGATGGTGCCAGAATTCACAGCAACAAAAGAGACAGTATCAGCCCTGAAACCCCCAAATTCTTCCCTTGCAGCCCCCCAGCTACCAATCAAAACTATTCCTGTCATTATTCTTAGCCCCAGTGCTGAGACTGAATAAAGCAGACTGTTGCTTTCTTCATGCAGCTAAAATCACTGTCAAAAAAGGCATGATGATCTGATACAACACTTCCATGTTACTTAGCATCTGTTGATAGTGACCAAGTCTTAGCGAAATGAAAGGCATTGCTCTCTCCACCCCTTCCTCTCTCATAATTGGCTTAATCGGGGTTGCTTCTTTTTTCTGTTACTCACCGGTATGGAGTGTACCTCTTTTTTCCCAACCTGTGGGAGCCATTTTGTGCTGGCACCCAAAGGACTTGAAAATAAAGAGCAGGGGTCGATAGCTCTGATGGGAGAGTATGAGGCTCTTAATCACAGGGGTGTGAGTTTGAGCCCCATGTTGGACCAAAGATTCCTGCATTGCAGAGAGTTGGACTAGATGACCCTCATGGTCCCTTCCAACTCTACAATTTTGTGGGTGCTGGCACCCTTTTTTTTTAACCGAAAAAGTGTAACTATTGGAAACCAGTAACATTTGATTCTAGATCCAGCTCTCGATATGCACAGGTCCTTTTGAAGCTAATGATTCCCCAACCTATCTGTATTATTATTATTATTATTGCAAAAAAGCAAAATAAAGGAAAAAGCTTAAAACACAGAGGGATAGCAACAGGGAGGACCTGTTGCTACTGCACCACTGAATGGAATCAGGTGGGTATAATCAGTCCTCCAGGTGGAAGGCCAAACGATGCCCCTGTGAGATATATACTAAAAAGTGTGTGGTTTTTTTTAAAAAAGCGAACTATAAACGATTCTAGTATCCATAGATTTAGAATCTTGAAAGAGGATTGGTTTTTCTTTTGAAGCAGTCTCACGCTGACATCTAATTACCCTCAAAGGAGTTCAACAACAACAACAGCCCCCACATAGTCTGTCCCTGTGCTATTTCAGTCAGCAGTAATGCACAGATTGCACTTGATGTTCCATTTTCTTGAATTAATTTTTTTTACAGAATAGTCACAGTTCAACTTCCTTCTAATTTTCCAGTCCAGTGCCTATGGCCATCAAGCTGCACAACGATAAGAAACATCAAGATTTTCAGGTGAAAAATTCCATCTGGCATATATCATGGGCTCAATGATGTGAGGTATTGTCTGCCTGATCTTCAGTGTGATGGTTATACTGATTGCACTTGAGGAATCGTTTGCTGTTATGTATATGTGTTGCAGTAGCAACTGGAGATGCTGGTGAAGCCAGTTCTTCCAGGATTTGGATATGAGTTTTCAGGCTTGCAGTGCTTCCCTCAAAGAAATGTTAAGTATCGGGAGACCCAGATTATTCTTGGGCTTGGATTACTCGAAACCAAAGAAGAATTCCAATTGAAACCTCTGCTCACCAGCCTAGCCCTTGGCCTGTCTTCCCTTTCTATCAGTCTTATTCTTGATTCCCTTTGAACCCTACGTATCTGACTGGCATTGCCAGCAGCGGCAAGTGGCTTCAAATAGAAGAAAGGAGGGAGATTGCCTTCTTCCTCCCCTTTAATCTGGTTCCAGGATGAAAGGTCCAATCACCCCTGGGAAATAGTTTCCCCAAGGGCGGCTAACAAAGTCAGTAGCTCTTGGGAATACAGGATTCCCCAGGGGCTCCTGGGGCATTGTCTTCTCATGCTGAGAGACTGCCTTCCTTCCTTCCTTCCTTCCCGCTTCCAGTAGTGCTTCTGCCAGTGAAGGCAGTGTAATATTCTGGCATAATTGTTTTTTAAATAGCTCATCACTGATCACAGGGGAAACTTCACCTCAAAACTGTGATACAATTTAGTATGGAAATGATGCAATTTATTAGGATTAGGTTGTTTGCTGTTTAGAATCAGGCAATGCAGTGTGTATTTGGCCTCTATAATTTTGTGGTCTAATTTACAATGAAATTTCATGCTAAAATGTGCATGCTGGCTAATTTTTTAAAAGGCCAAAAAACTAGACAAAGAGTTGTATCGACATTTGTCATACTCAGAGTACAGTGGTACCTCGGGTTACATACGCTTTAGGTTACAGACTCTGCTAACCCAGAAATAGTGCTTCAGGATAAGAACAGAAATCGGGCTCTGGCGGTGCGGCGGCAGCAGGAGGCCCCATTAGCTAAAGTGGTGCTTCAGGTTAAGAACAGTTTCAGGTTAAAACGGATTAAATTAATTAAAACGGACCTCCGGAACGAATTAAGTACTTAACCTGAGGTACCACTGTAGTCATGTTTGTTAATTTCAGTGGTTTTGTCCTGAGTATGATCAATGTTAGATACAACACAGAGGCCATAGTTTATATGGTGCACCAAGACACAAGCTGTCTATCTTTAGACACTGTTACTTCTCCTGGAATCATACAGCGAGCATTTCGTGATACCAGCACCTCATTTTCCAATCAGTATTGCTTTCTTCTGAACTGTCCTGTTTAACTATAGATTTAGCATAAACGGTGTTTCCGTGCGCTGCTCTGGTTCGCCAGAAGCAGCTTAGTCATGCTGTACGCCGGCTTCCTTGGCCAATAAAGCGAGATGAGTGCCGCAACCCCAGAGTCGGTCATGACTGGACCTAATGGTCAGGGGTCCCTTTACCTTTACCTTTACATACAGTTAAGAATCTGCTCTGATAAAATACAACTCAGTTAAATGCATCACAGCTATTTTCCTTTTCTCAGATGCAACAATGAACAATCTTGGTTTGGTAGCCTAGTTTTTTTAACAAATCATGGTCTGGACAAACCCTGTTCTGCTGAGTATGGAAGAGCATGAAACCTTGGAATTGTTTTGCTAACTAGTAGCAGAGTTTTAAAGTGTCTTGTGGTCCATTTGTAATGGATTATCTGCTTGTTTGTGTCTGAACTGGGCCATGGTGGCATTCTATGCTAACTCAGTTTGCAAGACCACTCTTTCTTATTAATAGATGGAATTGGAGTGAGGCTCTCCTGGCCTCCTTGGAGCTGATGGTACAATGAAGCTTACATACATCAATGAATGGGCATAGATGGGCCACTGGTGCAACTAGTTCTTGCATGTGTTTTTTCCCCTTTTAATGTCACAGTACTTCTGCCTGTGAGGGGCTAATGTGATTTATCCTTTAATCTTCCAAACTACATTTACCAGCTGAAATGGAGAAACGTAAATGATTTCCTTTTCAGTTCCATGAAAGTAAAAACTTAATATAGAATGTCAGCTTTGCCAGGGAAAAACTACCATTCAACAGGCTTCATTTAGTACCAGCCAAAACGCTGCCATTTTCAAAATTGGAATTGGCTGTAAATGTTATAGCTGGAAAAGTGACTAAAAGTATATACTGTTTTAACTGGCTACAGTGTCAAAGGAAAACATCACTGCACAGTGACGACTCTGAAACTTTTCTCGGAACAGTGAGAATGTACACAGAGACACTGGACCATTTTGTCCAGCTCTCTTCTCCTGTCAATCACTCAGTGTTCCGTGTGGGCAAAATGGTTATTTTCAGTAACTTCTCTTGCCTGGTTAGGAGTTGTAGGAAATCCAGTGCTGTATTTTTTTGTGAGATGTTGTAAGCTTAAAGGACAACTGCATCAAAATGATAGATGCAGTTTTAGCAACTAATGTTCAGGTGACAGTTTTGCATTTTGGGTTTATGGTTTAGGCTGGAGATATGCAGCTGGCAGCCTGCGGGCTCAGTTTGGTTTTCAGGACCTTTCTGTTTGCCTTCAGCTCCTCTGCTGCGTGCTCAAGGAAGCAAGATTTTAGTGGGAAGATACAAAGGACATTCTAACATTTCTAAATTCTGTGTATTTCTTGGTGAAAGACCACATTCTTCTAGTGAGGGACCACATTATTTGTCTGCAAAAGGTCCTAGGCTCACTCTATGGCATCCCCAGGTAGAGAAAATCCTGGAGAGATGCTGGCAGTAGGGTAGGCGATACTGAGCTAAATGCCTTGACTTTGTATAAGATGGCTTCCTATGTTCTATTCTTTATGTGTCTGAGTTAATGTTCTAGATTCCCTTTAGATGCTGGAAGTCTGACCTTTGAGTTAAGAGCAATGCACTTCTTTCGCTCTTGGAAGGGGGCTGGGCACTGGGAAGAGTGAAAGAAGAGTTGTATCAAATTGTGCTCATGACAACAGAAATATACTGTAATCACTGTGACTCTTCTTTTGTTTACTGCCTTTTCAATAGCATTTATCTTCTAGAAGTTCCTCAGGAACTTCTAGTGACCATTGACCTGGTCTAAAGGGCAGCAATGCAATACAGTGGTACCTCGGGTTAAGAACTTAATTCGTTCTGGAGGTCTGTTCTTAACCTGAAACTGTTCTTAACCTGAAGCACCACTTTAGCTAATGGGGCCTCCTCCTGCTGCTGTGCCGCCGGCATGCAATTTCTGTTCTCATCCTGAAGCAAAGTTTTTAACCCGAGGTAATATTTCTGGGTTAGCAGAGTCTGTAACCTGAAGCATATGTAACCTGAAGCGTATATAACTCGAGGTACCACTGTAGTAATCAAAAAGCAAAACTGAACAGAGGTTGAAAGGTTAGGTAGTTTTGTCACTTCCATTAAATCAATAGGATTTGTTGAGGCTCTGTGAAGTTTAAGACCCACCAAACCAATTGCCCACCATATTTTCCCTTCTATAAGACGCCCCCATGTATAGGACACCCCCTATTTGGGGGGAAACAACCATTTGCCAGTCCACCCTCGGCACTGTCCTTGTATAAGACGCCCCCTAATTTTTGACATTATTTTTTAGGGAAAAAACCCTAGTCTTATACACAGAAAAATACTGTGTGTGTGTGTGTGTGTGTGTGTGTGTGTTAGTGTAAAATATGTACCAAGAAAACAGCAGGTAAAACAGATTTCCAAAAGATTAGTGGATTAAAAAACCCCAACCCAACTCCAGTAACTAGAAACTGGTCATGCTATAAACATGCTAGGAAAAGTAGACCAAAAAAATTTCCTGGATGTCAAAAGCACCATTAAGGCAAGGGTTAATCTACTGGGCCAGTGAGTTCCATAGCATGGGGTGTCACTCAAAAAGTGAACCTGTTTCTCCAAAGAGAATGCAATACTTCCACAAGACTACAGATCTCATCTCTGTTCCTTAAATCATTTCTGTTTGCTCTGCATTAAATCTCTGCTTGTTAGTCCATAGCAGATCCATCAGTGACTTCAGGTGCTGGTTCAGAATCTCACTGTCTTTTTTGAGGTGGGATGGAAGGGAGAGATAGAGTTGGGAGCCATCAGCTTGTTGAACATCATGCACTGCAGTTCTCTGTGGCTTGCCGTGTGCTGCAATAATCCCCAAAGTCCCATTTTTTGGCGACCCAAGGTCACTGTTGTTTTTGAGCTCCTAATGGACTGCTAAACATGACTGGGAAGTTGTGTATAGCTTGGTAGGTTACAAGTTGTACAGACTTAGTGTTTTGCCTCTTGACTTGCAAATGACCGAATACACAACCACAGACTGTATCAAGAGTATTATATTTGGCCAATAGCAACTTTGCTATTAGACTGTATCAACAGTGTTAAAGTTGCAAATGGCCAAATGTGATACTGTCAATACAGCTTATGATAGCAAAGTTGTCGTCAAACATGGTGCGGTGAAACAGAGTAGCCAAGGAGAATATTTTTCTTTTGCTGGGAAAGGACTTCTTCCCCGCAGGCAAACCAGTCATGCTTTTTGGAAGGTCTGGCAAGTCCTTAATTGATAAGATGGAAATGAAGGGGAATTTTCTGGGTGGATATAGCATTAAATCTGGGCAGAGTCCAATATTTCACCCTGGAAGGCATAGCCATAAAGATTCAGGAGTGTATTTGTAACTGAACACACAAAAACCTAATCAACACGCGCAGTGTCAGCAGCATCAGTTCTGTTGATTTGTACTCTTCCGTTCATCTGCAAATAACAGGCTGAATGGACAAAACCAGGACACGGCAAGATAAATGCTTGACAAACATATGGGAAAGGCAGCATGCTGCTAACACAGCAAGAAGGAATCAAAGTACACTGCAGCACAAGCAAAAAATGGCTTGTAACATGGAAAGAAAGAGAAAAGTGAAATAAATGCAAGGCTTTCAGGAGAATGCTCAGGCTAAAGCATGAAACAGAATTGTTTTAAAGGGCAAAACTAAGAGACCCACATTTAATGTGTCTTGTTTTTACCTTTCAACTTGGTGTGGGGACACGGGATCAGGACTAGGACCATGATTTGCAGGATTGTTAATGTTACAGTCCCAGCTGAAAATCATATACCTCTAAGCTGCAGTTTGTCCCAGGAGGGAATGGACATTTTTTGTTGAGAATGTAGCAAAGGGGGAAAGTGCTAACTTTCTCTTTCCATGGTGTAGTCTCCACTGCATTTTTTTTTTAAAAAAAGAAAATGCAAGACACATTAAATTCACTTATTTAATTAAAGCATGTATACATTTAATGTATCTTCTAGTTTGAACCTGATGAAGTTGAAAATAGTTTGGGAGAAATTTTGCTTCCCAAAGTAGGTAAAACCTTTCTTTTATCCCACTGTCCACTGTGGTTAAACAAATTTTGCAGGTTTTTGAAACAATCCTTCAAAACCTGTTTAGCAGATGTAAAAAAACGTAATGGGTTTATATCTCTTCCCTGTTGAATTCATGATGCCTCATGTCTGGTTGCCTCTCACAGAGATATCTTATTTATTAGCTTCGAAGTACCTAGAAAAGGTATTTTTTTCAGAGGACTTTTCCTCAGAAGAGAATTAGTCAAAGTACAATAGTTCCAAATTGCTGCCTAAGGAATAAAATTCAACTAAATTCAGGAAGAACAGTTTTCATGACAGTGTCTTAAGTGTCTGAACAGCCCGCTAGGATATTTTAGAAGGTGCTGAACAGTCTTAAAAATGTTGCTGATTATGTGTTAAACCAAAGAGGGTGTGGGAAAGATATATAGTCAGAATTTGGGTTACATATGACTATTTTCTGCTTGGTGGACTAAGCACTTTTACTTCATTTATTTCAGCTCATCTTCATTCCACAAGGGAGATGGGAAATCCACACCCTCAGGATCTAGGAGGCACCAAAAGAGATACCATAACCACTGGTATTATGATAAGCTTTTAGCTCTCCTATCTCCCATGTTTTCATGCAGTAGAGGGCAGACTTTCCAGGAGGAGAGCCTTAACATTCGGCCTGTATTAGTAGCATGAGTACATCAGTGCAGCACACTTGGTTTGCTCAAAGCTATTGCTTGATCGGTAGGGATTCAAATTGAAAAGAAGTAATGTGTTAGACTGGAGACAGACGTAGCTTTTAAATAAAGTTTAAAATGATTTAGGAGAGGTATTTCTCCCTCTGGTACAGTACACAACATTTTCCTTCTCACCTGAAACAGATTTTTAAGGCTTTTTTAAAAAATATATGCAAAAACCTGTTTAGTAGAGTTGCAAGCGAGGCATGTATATGCCACAAAAAGCCGCTGTTCCTTCAGATCCAGCCCAAGAACATTTGCTCCCTGAGGCAAAGGATAAGGTGGTGCCTGCCTCTCCCACAGACAGAATAGGACCAGAGTGACAGCTGAATCTTGGTTTGACCCTGGCAATTGTATTTATTTATCAAAGTATTTATATACCAATATTGCATGTGAAATATCAAGGTTGTGTACAATGAGAATATATACCAATACAATAAAATGTGAAGTACCATAAAAATGCTATGGAATAATCATTCAGATGACTTGGCTAATCTTACAGAATTTAAACTCAACAGGCCTGTTGCCGTAAAACATTCTCCGAGACGCTCATGAAAATTAACAGTCAGTTGAATTGCTCCTGGAGAAGAATTCCATAGGGATGTGTCTAAATCCTTCACCATTCCTGAGGGGAACAGGCTAGCTTTGCGGGGAGGTATAGAGGTGACATGCTTAGGAGATTCATGGAGAATGTGGGTCCGGGTTGCCACCCCATGGTATTTGCTGCCCAGAGCAGCTGCCTCACCCTGCGTAATGGTAAAGTCAGCCCCTCTCTATCTACGGTCTTGTTAAGAAAAATGTGTTTTCTGTTACTTGTGAAATCCCCTTTGCTAGCTGCTCACCAATGCTGCTTCTGTCTCCTTCCATAGGATGTGCCTTAAATATGTGGGATGTGACTGCAAGTTAGCAACATGCTCCTGTGAATTGTTTGCTGATGAATCCAGATTTATTTATTTACTTTTGGTCTCTGTACTGAGACAAAACATCTTGCAAACTGCACATGGGAGAACAGGCTCACTGAAGGTGGTAAAAAATTCTTTTTTAAAAAAATAAAAATTGAACAGTGAATGGAAAGGAATGTAATGTAAATCTTTGATGTCTGCCAGGGTAATATCGGCTTTTCACGTAGCTTGGATGAAAGTTTGAGGGATTTTTTTTAATTTTATTTTTAAAAAGGCAGTCTGCTCTTTCCCCCTCTTCATCCATAATTCTTGACAGGCTGAATTATCTATAAATAACACATGTAGACAAGATTATTTAGTTAAAAACACATACCTCCAGAATTTGTCAGCTAAAGTATGATTAGTTAAAGGTTATACTACCTTGTCATAACACCAACAGTACATGGTGAAAAAAATGCATGCTGCAATTTCTTGTCTTTAATATGTGCCTCTTAAGAAGCAGATTTTCCAGCCTACAGGTGATATCCATTGCAAGTCACACTCAGCCTCTCAGTGGGATTACTCTGGGTAGGACTAACATTGCTGTAAACATTATATGAGTGTTCAATGGTTAACTGAGAAGGCAAATGAGTTCCTGAGCTCCGTTAATATTGCAGCTGCAAATGAAGGCTTTGTTTTGCAAGGAGAAATCTTGTGCAAATTAAATAATTATTAATTATTACGGTTGGGTTTTTTTTTTTTTTTAAATAACCTGCTGTTTAGAACGGCATGTGTATGTATGTATTGATGTGATTTAAACTATTAAAGTATTTTGAATATGCCTTTATCACAGAGCAGGTTACACTAACCCCTCCCCCCCCAAACCCCCCAACAACCAGAAACTACAGTTTCAGTTCAAGGGCACAGACCAGCAAAGGAAAAACACCCAAGGGCAGTTTGAAGCAAGGCTAGTAAGGGATGTGGCCTAGATGAATTTGGTCCTTGGACCAAATTTGGTTGCCCACCCCTGATGTAGAAAGATGGGCTATGGGGGGGGGGGACACAACCAAATTGTAGCAGATGGTGGGGGGTAGAGCTGAGGAGCATTCTTGTCTGCAGTTTCCTCCTTCTCCCCCACTATTCTGCAAGATTTTATCTGTGAAACTTTGACATCTCAGCCAAGTGAAAAATGCATGGGCGAAGGGCTTGTGGCTTATAAGGGTTGTGGATACAGGGTGAGGATTTAGATCATGGGTAGGCAAACTAAGGCCCAGGATCCAGCCCAATCACCCTCTAAATCCAGCCCATGGATGGTCTGGGAATCAGCGTGTTTTTACATGAGTAGAATATGTCCTTTTATTTAAAACACATCTCTGGGTTATTTGTGGGGCCTGCCTGGTGTTTCTATATGAGCAGAATGTGTGCTTTTGTTTAAAATGCCTCTCTGGGTTATTTGTGGGTCATAGGAATTCACTCATTTCCCCCCCTTCAAAATATAGTCCAGCCCCCCGCCCCCGCAAGGTCTGAGGGACAATGGACCGGCCCCCTGCTGAAAAAGTTTGCTGACCCCTGATTTAGCACCTCCTTTCCATTTTTTGAAGTTTAGAATTGGTATGCTTCTGAGTCCTATCTACATTATATTCTGCCTCTGTACCTAAACACTTGCTATTTCAGGAAGAGACACATATCTGTGTATTTCTTATAGTCTAGAATTGAATAACGCATTTGGCAATTGTAGCTGTTAGTGGAAGAGACACAAACTGGTGTCTGAAATGGAGGGGATTGTGTTGAAATGTTTTGCAGCTGTTAACAGCTAATTTACCAGGGTTCTGACTTCTAAGCCTAGACACCACATTTGCCACCTACCTTGCTTCGCCTTCTATCAAAATATTCCATTTTTTGGCATGGACGTTAACCTGGATTAGTGTTGTAAAATATTATACTACCCTCTAATGATGAAATGTTGTAAACGGTCAAAATATTATGTGTTAATTAGTATTAAAAACAGAGGCAGTGGGAAAAAATCCAACGGAAGGTGTCAAAATGAGAAATGAAATCCATATGTTAATCACTTTAAGGGTGATAGATTTGAGTGTGTGCTTTGGAATGCAGAGTTCTTGCTTCCGCTAGCTGCGTTTGGCTGTATCTTGTTTGTGTGTTTAGTAGGTTATTTTAGATGTGTTGTTTCTGTAAAATGCAAAACAGGAAAAGTGAAATGTAGTACAGTGGTACCTCGGGTTAAGTACTTAATTCGTACCGGAGGTCTGTTCTTAACCTGAAACTGTTCTTAACCTGAAGCACCACTTTAGCTAATGGGGCCTCCTGCTGCCGCTGCACCGCCGGAGCACGATTTCTGTTCTCATCCTGAAGCAAAGTTCTTAACCTGAAGCACTATTTCTGGGTTAGTGGAGGCTGTAACCTGAAGCGTATGTAACCTGAAGAGTATGTAACCCGAGGTACCACTGTACTTGGGAGGTTACTTCTGCTGTATGTGTGTGTCTACATAACATAATCTGTTGAGGTGAGCAGTTAATGTATATAACAACCAGCCATTGTGTGCATACACCACACCTCATGGAGAATGTGCACATAATCTGTCTCTGAAGAGGGAATTGCGCACATTTCCCAGTGTACAATCTCCGAACAGGTCTTGGGGAATGTGAATACATTGATAGGATTTTGTACATTAACTGGATATTTTCCACACTCTCAGGGTGTGCTGGTGGGAGGGAACACAAGAAGCTGTATAAAATTAGATTGTTGCCTGCTGAATTGCCAACCTCTGAACTAGAGTTAGGAAAATAAAGGCATATATGCTGGAGAATATGCATATTGATGAGTATTTTATTCAGAAATCCGAAATAAGCTCTTCTAGGTGTAAACAGAAATAAGAGAAGTTGATATTCAGCTTGTTGTTAGCCTCTTAATTGGTACAAGACTATGTATTGGCTAATATGGAAAAATAAAATCCTCCATCGTTAATTGAATGAATAAGAAAAACATTGGAAATTGCATTGTTAATCAACATGATATATCAACTAAGAGCCAAAAATAACTCACAAAGTCAAGTTTATAGATAGATGGGTTTTATTTCATCTATCCATCCATCTATCTTCTTAGCCTCCCATATTTATTATATACTTTCTTTACTTTATTTCCCCCCTTATTATCCTTGTGCATATGTTATGAGCTTATTTTTAGATTATTATTTTTTACAATACTGACTTGGTGCACCTGCAGAGCTTTTCTAACAAATATTCATGTAACATAACTATATGCATGTTAATGGCACAGTATGTTTTTAACATTAAAATACCTACCAGGCTGTATTTATGTATGCAGCTCTTGAGCATCTGCAACAGTTGTGCTGCTGTTGATTCGATTGTTATAATTTTATAATTCATTATTTTGATACTAATTTAAGGTTTGTGGAAATCACTTGAGTCTTTACTACGAAGAAGAAGAAAACATCATGATATGAATACATAATTTTTACTTGTGACTATTGTGATAACTTTATTTCTTTAACTTCTCAGATAGCTTCTGAAACAATGGTGGTCCATTTCATTTGTCACTTAACATGATCTCCTGTGTCTTAATATATAAATTCATTCACATGCTTTCCATTATTTCTATCCATTTACTTATTTCCAGAGGGGTAGGCATGTTGAGTCTGTTGCAGCAAATAACAGAGAGTCTTACAGCACCTTTGAATAACAAATTATTATAGCATAAGCTTTTATAGACTGGAATCCACTTCATCAGATTTTTTTTTTTTTTTGTGTGTGTCTCATCTTCATGGATAACTATGGATTTCATTTTGTCAACCTCTATTTGGAAGCTAATTTGCCAGTTTATCAGACTGCATTGTAAGTCACACTCTGGAGATCATCATTATCTTTGGCTGCACAATGAAGGCTGTTCATCAGACTGAAGCATGGTTTTGTTTCCCTTTCTTCCTCCCCCAGTGCCAGCATCATGCCCGCCTCCTAACAGTAATCTAAACAATAACAGAAATTAGATATAAATTGAGATAGGTCTGTTTTGGCTGTATCATGTGAGGCAATAGGTGGAGGCCCAATTCACTGAACATCCCCTCCAAACAAAACAATCTACTCCACGTAGACAAGATGTAGAGATCTGAGGATAAAAGACTGCAATTACATGCAGGCCATTACCATGCATCCCTCTTGGGGAGGCGATTGTGGTTGCCTCTCTTTTCCTTGGTTGTTCTGCTGCTGCCCTGTTGCCCTGTGCTAATCAAAGCTCTGAGCCATAAACCAAGAACAAACCTTAGCTAAACCTAATGGTCATAGCTGTCAACTTACAGATTTGAAAATAAGGGACCAGCAGGCTCGAAAATAAGAGATACGATACGATACGATACGATACGATATCTTTATTGTCATTGTCCCTTGCGGAACAATGAAATTGAAAAACTACATAAAACTACCACGAAACTACATAAAACTACATAAAAACTACATAAAACATTCAAATACCCCTAAAAACTCTAAAACCCCATTTTAAAATACATTATACTGATCAGCAGCCAAAATAAGGGATTTTCAGAGGACAGGTATGTTCAACTTCTGAGCCCCTCCAAGCCAAAGACAGAAAGCCCAGCCAGCAGCCAAACGAAACCTCAAGCGATTGTTCCCACAACGCAGCAACCCAGCAAAGGGGATGCAGCAAGGAAAACCACTGTCACCTCTCCACTGGGAAGCACTGAGCAAAAGCGAGTCCCCAGGCAATGCGGCCAATTAGATCGGCACAAGGCATGCAAGCTCCACCCCCCAGTCGTTCTTAGACTCCTTATTGGGTGAGCAACGCAGCCAAGCCACACAGTTGGAGCCTCCCTCCTCCCTGGCTGGCAGGCAGGCAGGGAGGGAGAGGAGCTGCTTCCTTTGAAACCCAGGAAATTTAAGGGATATCATCAATAAGGGACAGCAGCGGGACATGGCGCTGGGATAAGGGACTTTCCCGCCAAATAAGGGGCGGTTGACAGCTATGCTCATGGTTAGCCTGTGGGGAGATAAACCATGAGCCTGGTTTCAGATGACATGCTAAGCTGGGCGTGGTTTAGCTTAGCACAGCAGCAGAAATCCTGGAGAAGAGCTAAGTGACACTGATCTTATCAGCAGGAGTGTGTGTGTTGCCCCTAAGGGCTCATCTGCTTGCCCCACTGCTTCCCCCCCTTGAAAATCTGTGGTTTACCATTGAATCAGAGCAAATGGGCATTGGGTTTTTTGTGGATTGCTGTTTGTTCCAATTCAGCAGTTAAGAACATGCTTTCTAGGGGAAGGTTGCAGGGCAAATGCAAAACCACTTGTACCCATGCCTAGAAAGCACAGGACAAACAGAAGTGTGGACAAGCCCTAAGCTATGGTTTAGCTTAGCACGGCATGCAAACCAGGCTGCTACCTGAGCATCCAGCAGAACTTGTAGACCAGAATGGACAATGATTTTCTATAGGTGCATACTGTGGTGGGATGTGTGTAAGCTCTATGATAAAACTGGCTTGCTAGGCTTCTTCCCATGATATGGCAGTTCTTTATGTGGAAGGATTTTTTTTCATATGGAGGGGAATCCAATTATGTGATCCACCAGATGTGCAGTTTGAGATGGGACAGTCCAGATATGAGTTTGCATCCTGAGTGAGAAGAAGGCCATAACCAGCTTTGCAGATTAGAGGGAGCCTGAGCTGATGAAGTGTATCTGCCTGTGCAGAGATCAAGGGCAGGGTCATGGCTCAGTGATGGAACATCTGCTTTGCTTGCAGAAGATCCCAGGTTCAATCCCTGGTAGGGCTGGGAGAGACACCTACCTGAAATCCTAGAGAGCCACTGACAGTGTAGACAATACTGACCTCAGTGGTCCAATGGATTGAGTCAATATAAGGCAGCTTCCTATGCTCCATGTTCTGGTGCCAATACAACATGTAGGTGCATAGGCTCCCTCTATATGGTTTGGTATTCTGCATTTTCAGGATACCTAACTGTGCAGAGAGAGCATGTGTACACCTTGTAAGTGAAACACATTCGAATGAAAGTGTTGGGGTCAACGGGAAGGCCAGCAGACATGACTCTTTCCCATCTGTGCATCAGTGGTTTTAAAAACTTCCTACCTTCAGACACCAGGACGCAGGTGGCGCTGTGGGTTAAAGCCTCAGCGCCTAGGACTTGCCAATTGAAAGGTCGGCGGTTCGAATCCCTGCGGCGGGGTGCGCTCCCGCTGCTCGGTCCCAGCGCCTGCCAACCTAGCAGTTCGAAAGCACCTCCGGGTGCAAGTAGATAAATAGGGACCGCTTACCAGCGGGAAGGTAAACGGCGTTTCCGTGTGCGGCTCTGGCTCGCCAGAGCAGCGATGTCACGCTGGCCACGTGACCCGGAAGTGTGTCTGGACAGCGCTGGCCCCTGGCCTCTTGAGTGAGATGGGCGCACAACCCCAGAGTCTGGCAAGACTGGCCCGTACGGGCAGGGGTACCTTTACCTTTACCTTTACCTTCACCTTCAGACATAATTTTTCACATTGTTTGGCATGCCAAGAAACCCTACCCATTGTAGAAGACCATAAGAAACATGTGAGGCTTCTTCTCCTGTGTCTAGGTTGCCTGACCCACTGCTGGTTGACCACCTCCTCTCTGCAAAAGTAAGGGTTTGTTTTGAAAACTTGGGAAGTAGGGAGCTGCAGGAGAGGGGAGACAGGCATTCTTTTTGCAATGTTTCGGTCACTCAGCAACTTAAAGCAAGTTTGCTAGACATATGAAGGAAATATCATTGGAAATGTTTTGCTTCTTTTCAAGCCAGTTAATTAAGGCTGTAATCCTAATGCCATTTACTAGGGAGTAAGCCGCATTGAATTCAGTCAGGCTTATTTCTGGGTAGACATGGTTTGGATTGAGTCCTATGTCATGTTTAAACCATAATGTATAAAAAGAGAAGGTTTTCTTGAAAGCACGACAATATGAAATAACAACAACAACAAAAACTGTTAGCATATAATTATGTTCAGAAAGCATTCACTCCCCCCCCCCCCCGGGTTTAATTTTCATTGTGAACAAATGGAGAAGGAATTACACTTTGTTTTTAGAAATTTATCTCCCCACCATATGTCACTGTCTGTATGAAGGCTCTAGTTTTATTCTAAGAGTCTAGTACATTTTTAGTAAATAAGTTTCAGCAATACAGTGGTGCATTCTTGATTGATTTTGATGTGAGAACCACTAAACAAATTTTTTTTTCAATATTCTGCTTTCTAAGATATGCCAAGTCTAAGAAGCTTTCAAAAAGTAAAGATGTTACAACAGTGAGATCAATTCGGATGCATGTATAAAATCTGCTAAATGTGGCAGAATGAAGTCTTCAAAATACCCATGAAAATATTATTCTTGTTCAATTTCAGTGCAATTTGATATGCCTCAATCTTTGATTTATTAAAAAAAGAAAGTTCCACACAGTATGAAATGAATAATTGCGAGTATATCATCTCTCTTTGGGCATATTTCTAGTTGTAATTTCACAAAATGTATTAGTAACAGCATAAAGAATTGATAAAAGACTCGTTTGCAAGTACTCTGCAAAGCTTGCAGCTGAATTCTTGGATGCGTTGGAATTATACTAAGCAGAGATAACCTCTATAATATATTCTGTAAGGGCCAGAATTTTCAAAATGTGAGATGTGTTTAGGGACATTCAAGCAGACCATTATCATTTTGTTCTTTGCTAGCATTTAACTTGCCTCGTGTTGGAAGAGTTCACATTTTATTTTATCCTAGTAGCTACCAAGTTACTTTTAGTTTTCTGGGCCTAATTTTTGATACATCATCATTATTATTATTATTATTATTATTATTATTATTATTATTATTAATTTAGTATGTGTATATACACAGCTGACTCCCTATTTATGTGGGGGTTATGTTCCCAGATACTGCCATATATGTTAAATCACATATACTGGGGCAAACCATCTAAAAAGCCAGGTCGGCGGTTTGAATCGCCGCGACGGGTGAGCTCCCATTGCTCAGTCCCAGCTCCTGCCCACCTAGCAGTTCAAAAGCACGTCAAAGTGCAAGTAGAGAAATATTTACCGCTCCGGCAGGAAGGTAAATGGCATTTCCGTGTGCTGCTCTGGTTTCACCAGAAGCGGCTTAGTCAAGGCCAGCCACATGACCCGGAAAAACGTGTCTGTGGACAAACGTTGGCTCCCTCGGCCAGTGAGATGAGCACCACAACCCCAGAGTCATCCACGACTGCACCTAACAGTCAGAGGTACGTAACCCCCCCCCCCAAAAAAAAACCCCTCTGGAAACCTTTAAAAAACTCTTTTAAAAATCAGCAGCACTGGCATGAATGGTGGCTCTCAGTCTTCCTCATTGGTGGAGGACGATGTGGAAACAATGACAAGGGGGTAGACTGGGACTCCAAAGTGCTTGGCTGTGGGTCAGATTGCAATTGCAAAGGCTCCTGGGATTGCTAGCCGTTTTACCAACTCACACATTTTTTTCAGCTTTTGTACTCTTTTGGGTCCGTTTCCCCCCTTTCCGCACCTTTCTGCAGTTTAAATAAAAATTATTAATTTCCTGGCACCATGTGTATATGTGGTTGCATGTGAGTCAAACATGTCTAAGTGGGAGTCACCTGTACCACATTTTTCCAGAAGTGACCTCCAAGCAGTTTAAATAAAATAAACAAATAACTTGTATAATTGCAAATCACGGAACACAATTAAGATAATAGTAAAACGCCGTCAGTCTCAAGGTCATGGGTCAAAAACAGTCTAACCATAGCCAACAAAAGCAAGAAAAATCAAGTAAATTTCCACTGAGGAGTAAGCTCCCAAGAAACATGTGGCCATCCATGCTTCAGGGTGTTCCATAATTCGGGCAGCGCTACGGTTCTAGAGGCGTTTGGTTCTTCACCTCCTCCATCTCCATCCTCATCCTGCCTGAACTGACACTCCGTTAATGTTCTCAACCATCTTGTGTTCTGATTGCTTACCCTTGGATGAGAGCAGGGCTGGATTTAGGTTTGATGACGCCCTAAGCCAGCTGTCCTTTGTCAACAACAGACTGCCACTGTTTTTTGTGTTGAATATATGCTATATGGTAATTTATGGACCTAATAGGTGTCTAAAGCCATTTGCACATAACAAATTATGTATTTTGTTAAAGTAATTGTTGAACTGAAATACAATTAAGAAGAAGTATATATAGAAATGAGCAAACCAGTGATATTTTAGGAAGCAGGCAAGCAGGTGGGGCGTATTATTTACATCACAGGAGCCTACACAACACAAAACACTGTTGCTATATGTAGGTTTTATTTTATTTGTTTTTTATCTTATTTTTGGAAATGTACATCTAGTTATTTTTTCTTTAATTTTTTTTGGGGGCCCCCAAGAGAGTGGGGCCCTAAGCTATAGCTTGTTTAGTTTATACATAAATCCGGCACTGGATGAGAGCCCTTTGGCTTGCACCCTTCAGATTGCCCCAAGGGCTTGTGCTTTTGCAAGTTACCAGCTTTTATATATTGCATGCATCCGTGTGAGAGAAGAATTAAATATGGACAGGTTCTTTGTAAGTCTCTTCAACCCAACCACTAACATCAGAGAGATGTAGAGCTTTCCAAATTTCACCCCTCAGTTTCACTATCATAGTTTTTTCACATCTCTAGGATGGTGTTACAATTAGCGTGGCAGCCTCTCCAGCTCTGAAGTCATTGTGGACCTCTTGTAATTTCTTCAATGGGGTTTGTGGATCAGGGCTCTATTGTCTCATTCCACAAGATTATTATTATTATTCCATTCATATACTGCCCTTTATCCAAAGATCCCAGGATGATTAAAGATAGCTTTCACAAGTATGGATAATATGTTTTACATGATTATTATTTTTTTATTAATAGGTTGAAATCACAGAGTTGCATCAACTTGGGTGAGCTTATAGAAAACCAAACTACAGTTGCTGTGATTTGATCTCTTTGTGTCAAATGTTCATCTCTCCATCAACAACAATGAGTTCAACAACACAACCAGGTCAGTCTCTCTTCGTTTAACCTCCTGCTGATGTACAGGATCAATATTTGTCCCTTGTTGACAAAGAAGAAGGAAGCGGCACACAAACATACAAACAGAACATAATGTTTTCGTGTATTTGAATAACCCAAGTTTCACATCTTGTTAATCTGTATTTTCTCATCTATAACATTTTCTTGTGACCTATTTATCAGTCAGTGCAGAGAAGTCCGATTGGATTAACCAGTCCACATGTTAAATTGGCATACAATACACCTGTGATAACATGAAGTATATACTGCTTGATTTTTGTGAATGTGTGAACCCTCATGGAAAGTTACAATTCATTTACTTCTCTCTATGGAAATAAACACTGCAATATCAAAGATGCTTAGGTCTGACTTTCTTACTGAGATGATATTAAAATTAAAGTACTCCCAAAACATTCTGGAAGCTGAAATTCAGTACATACTATCATTACAAAAAACCCTCTACTAGTAAACAATTAAATTTTTTTTGTCGCTTTGCCTTGAAAATCAGGACATGGAGGTCTGCTTCTTAACAGCATCTAACACCTTAGCACTGAGTAATCTAAAGCATAAGAAACATTGGTGTACTGGAGTTCCTCTGCTCTTTGGCAAGCTTGAAACATTCTCAGGTGGCCATGTAGGAAGGAGTGGGGAAAAGAACACAAGTTTTAAAGTGTGGGAAAGCAAGCAAACCTGTTGGGTTTTCTCTGTCACAGCTTTAGCAATCCCCATTGTGGACAGTGGAGAATTCCAGTAGTTGCCAAAAATGCATACTTATTTGTAGAATGCAAGCTTCATTTACTAGTATGGAATATGCCTGCTCACCTGTTAGAAGAAATGGTCTATACCTCTCAATTCAGGAGTGGGGAAGCTGTGTCTCTCCAGGTGTTGGACAACAGCTCTGCTTGTCCCTGTCCATTGGCCATGCTGTTTGAGGAAATCGAAGTCCAGCAACATCTAGAAGGGCAGTGGTTCCCAATCCTTGCTTTAATGTGTGCATGTTTTCGCAATGTGGTGTTGATTTTTTTAAGGCTTGTCTATTTAAGCAAACAGTTGGAATCTAGAAGTCAGCAAAGAAAGTGTAATATTTTAATATCAGTTTAAGAACAAATAGCAAGAGAAGTGTAATTGAAGTTTTTGCTTCACCTCCGTTTGTTTAATTTAGGAACGTTCTGTAGCTGAGGTTTGCCAGAGTAATCTTCTTGCCAAACACATTGTGCTGCAATTGCTTATATAATTATGTTTAGAAAAAGAACACCAAAGAATAATCGGAGTTCCAAACTTTGCATATTTAGCTCCACATTATTCTCCTGCAGTAAGCTTGGGAGAGGAAAGGAATTTGTGGTAGTTACAAAATAGTTGGGGAGCATTAAAAGCATACACACTGGTTCATGTGATCTGGGACTGTATGAAATAAAAGAAACCTGAATGTTTATGGGTCTAGCTGACCTATTTTCCTCTAAGTTCCCGAGGAGCCTTGCAAGCTGTTTGGTTTATGAATTTGTGTAGGTGTTAAAATATCAATAATTAGCTGCAATTTCATGATGTTAAATTTCAGTCACATTTCCAAAACCTAAGGAGTAGGCTGTCCTTTCAGAGAAGGAGACCACAACCATCTCACTTCTATATTCTTAACCTGGGGCTGAGGAGGGAAAAAAGAAAGAGGGAGAGTTTTAGAGTATGAGTGGTATGTGTGTGTGTGTGTGTGTGTGTGTGTGTGTGAGAGAGAGAGAGAGAGAGAGAGAGAGAGAGAGAGAGAGAGAAAGAAAGAAAGAAAGAAAGAAAGAAAGAAAGAAAGAAAGGGACAACTGCATCTTGTTCCTGTTATAGAACCTTTCACATGAACAAATTCCACATTACTCTTCTGAAAGCTTTTAGTATTTCTGCAATCATGTTTGTCAACTCAAATGAATTCTGAGAAGATCTCTATGTTGCTGCTTTATGCAGCATATTGGCTGGAAGTGGGGTGAATAAAAAAGCAAATTGTCTCTTCAACTAGATGTGCACATGAAATATGGGCCACAGCTGTAGCACAGCAGCCTGCTGCAATGTACCAAACAAAGATTTTACAGGGAGCAGGATGTCAGAGCTAGGGAGTTTCGAGAAATGGAGAAAAGCAGCATAGGAGGTGAAGCAAATAAATCAACACACCCACACTCACACTGTTTTGTGTGTGGCTTCAGGATAGGAAGGCCTGCAGAAAAGGGTAAATTGAAATAGTGAGAGCAATTAAATTGTGGGCCACAATGCCAAGGGAGTGCTGGGTGGCAAACAGTGGTTGAATGTGATCTGTTGATGTGAACTAACTAAATAGCTCAGTCTGCTTTCCTTAGGAAGATACTGGGCTTGCCACCTATTGTAGGGAATTCATTCGGAAGTGTGTATTCAATCACCTGAATATAAAGCTTGGGCTGATGCCCTGAAACAGTGGCTAAGTTTGCATATTTCTGAAGCTCCTGCCAGTTATATCTCCTTATTGACCTCAGATAGTTAGTCAATTGATGACAGAGATGGAGAAGGAGGCATTTCGTTTGGGCAATTACAGGTTAAAGTTTTGGACAATTATGAGTTAAACAGGACTCAACTCCTTGTTGTTCAAAGATTAATGATTTAGATCTACAGTATGTGAGAACTGCCGCTAAGAAGTCCTGTCCCCATTACTCCTTAATAACCCTATAAATTATGGAATCCGCTCAGCTTCATTCCCATATACACTAACTGTCTCTGAGAACAGGAGAGAACTTATCCTTGCTCATTTTAATGTGCTGCTTTCTGCACGGTTGAGTGGATGATTTAAGAAGGCCATGGTTAATGAATGGTTGTATTTGTGAAGGGCTGGAGCAATATAATCTGCTGATCATGTTCTTCTTCACCATAATGTGCAGAATGCATGTATAGAAAGGTTGGTTCTCCCAGTGTTAAGAACTCTTCTAGGAAGATCTCCTAAAAAGTTGGTTAAGGGAAGTTGTCTCTTATGTTACTAAGAGGGTTAATTAATTCTGACTTCAATGCAGATAAGTTGAAATTCTACGCTGGCTTCTTGAGAGAGAGAAAGAAGTATATTTGTATGTATCTGTTTTTAACTGTTTAAACCAGCTTTATGTTTCATTTGGGTATCTAATTTGATGGGTCTCTGTAATAAACTGTGCATTCATGGATGCATGAACTCAGGCCTGGGAGTAGAATGTGGCCTCCAGGTACCCCCATCCAGCCCCCAGGCCACACCTCCACTCCAGGAAAACACTTATCTTTGGCCCTGCTCCAAACACTCTCCTTGAGTGCTTTTGCTTGGCTAGAATATGTCCTTGAATGGTGACTGACAATGCCTCTCGTTGGTCTGGATGGAGGATGTGTGGGTATAGAACTCTTTGGCTTATGCACAGCTAAAATGGTAGCCTGCTGTGACCAGTTGCTGGAAGAAGGCCAGGGCCTTCTTCTCCTGCTTGTGGGATTCCTGAAGGTGATGTCTGGCCACTATGGGAAGCAGAATGCTGCACTGGATGGATATTCCGTTTAATCCAGCAGGCCTTTAATCCAGCAAGAAGTGATGGCAGTTCTAAACCAAGGGTAGCCAATGTCATGGTGCCCTCCAGTTCTTGTGCTCCCATCAGCTCCAGCTGACATGGCCAACCATCAGGGATGTTGGGTGATGTGGAATCCAGCAACAATTTTGGGGGACACTACGTTGGCTGCTACTGCTTTAAACTCAAACAATAAGAAGTGATTTGAAACATGGCCTGAGCAGTACTACCATTGGTGCTTGGAGCTTCTGCTTATAGCCATGTTCTTTTAAACTGATGAAGAGTGCATGCTGGTTGCCTGTAAAATTATCTTTTTTAGAAGATGCAGATTTAATCTGCATTAAGTGTGGTTTAACTTCTGTTAATTCCACCTGCAGGTATATGGCTTTTTATAGCGAGGAATGGAGGCTATTAGACCTCACTCAGTTCGGATTCTTAATAAAGCATGAATATATTGAAACAACCTCTTTGCTTATAGATGCTGAGCATTCCATGTCTGTTCCAGCAATGAGGAACACCTTGGAAAGTTACTATGAATAGACACATTAAACTGTTCAGGGGAAATACCTTTCTTTCAGGTGTAATAAAAAAAAAGGTTGGCATGCTTAGACTGCCAAGAGGCTGAGAAAAGGATGAACTTCTATTCTTCACATTTTCAGGCCTCTCATTATTGTAGCCTCTGAGTTCACTGCAATATTTGGTGTAATCATCTTTGTAAACACTCTGGGGATCTAGAGCACAGGGAAAGCAATTGACTCTGCTGATGTCACTCAGGGTTCTGCGGTAGCAGACTGAGGTTCTGATGTGGGTCTTCCCATTTTTTATTGCACTAATCCAATCATTTCTTGGAGCTCAGTCAGGCACTCCCCAACCCCCCAAAAGGAATGGTACAGAAGCTCTAGAAACACACTATCAGTGAAAACATTGCTATCCATCAAAAGCCTGGGGAAAATATATATTTTTACCTGGCACTATAAATACATCAGTGAAGGTACCAAGCAGACCTTAGTGGAGAGTATGTTCCACAGATGGGGAGCCACAACTGAAAAGGCTCCCATCCCTTGTCATCCCCCTCCAAGCCTCCCTCTAGCAAGGGACCCAGAGAATGTTCTCAAATAAAGTTCTGGGGACCCAGCTTGAGACTTTCCAGAATATATTGGGGTCGTTAGCTGTAAACTGCTTTGTAGATTTAAACCAGCACTTTGAGTTGGTCTCAGAAGCATACAGGCAGCCTGTTTAGTTATTACAGAATTGCTTTAAATGATCTATTCACCTTTTATTATTTTTTTTTATAAAATATTTATTTAAAAAATTTAAAAATAAAGCATAAACAATAAACAACATTACTTGTGTCGTAACAAAATTTCATAACTTCTTTGGACTCCCTCACGTCTCCCGCTCCCACTTACATCGTTAAAGAGAATTTTTTTCAAGCAAATTATCATCTTCTTTACATTCTTGTATCCGCTCATTTAAATATAATCTAACACTTCTCCAATAAGTTTATATTATCCTTAATCTCACTTAACATCAAATTTAAATCTAATTTAGTGGTGGTCAATTATTTATGATCTAGCATCCTTCTTAACATTCAACCAAATTACAGTATTTTTGTAGATAAATCTTAAATTTCTTCCAGTCTTCTTCCACCCTCTCTTCTCCCAGGTCTCGGATTCTGCCAGTCATCTTGGCCAATTGCATGTAGTCCATCAGCTGCATCTGCCACTCTTCCAGTGTGGGTAAATCTTGAGTTTTCCAGTTCTTAGCGATGAGTATCCTTGCTGCCGCTGTTGCATACATAAAGAATGTTCGGTCCTTCTTTAACACCTTCTGGCCGACAATACCCAAAAGGAAGGCCTCTGGTTTCTTAGTAAAGGTATACTTAAATACCTTTTTCAGCTCGTTATATATCATTTCCCAGAAGACCTTCACTTTAGGGCAAGTCCACCAGAGGTGAAAGAATGTTCCTTCATTTTCTTTACATTTCCAACATTTATTATCAGACACATGGTATATTTTGGCAAGTTTAACTGGGGTCATGTACCATCTATATATCATTTTCATTACATTTTCCTTCAGAGCATTACATGCAGTGAAGTTCAGCCCAGTGGTCCACAACCTTTCCCAGTCCTCAAACATAATGTTATGCCCAATATCCTGTGCCCATTTTATCATGGCCGATTTAACCATTTCGTCTTGTGTGTTCCATTTCAACAGCAAGTTATACATTCTTGAAAGTACCTTAGTCTTAGGTTCTAACAGTTCTGTTTCCAACTTCGATTTCTCCACCTGGAACCCTAACTTTTTATCATTTTTAAAGACTTCTTTAATCTGAGCGTAATGTAACCAGTCTCGCACTTTATCCTTCATTTTCTCCAAACTCTGCAATTTCCAATTGTCTCCATCTTTTTCTAGTATTTCCCAATACTTTGGCCATTTGGCCTCCATATTGGATCTTTTTCGGGCCTTAGCCTCCAGAGGCGAAAGCCACCTTGGAGTTTTATTTTCCAATAAGTCTTTGTATTTTGTCCAGACATTGAATACTGCTTTTCTGACAATGTGGTTCTTAAAGGCCTTGTTGATCTTAACCTTATCATACCATAGATATGCGTGCCAACCAAAAGAGTTATTAAAACCTTCCAAATCCAAAACATCAGTGTCCTCGAGAAGTAGCCAGTCTTTTAGCCAGCAGAAAGCTGCGGCTTCATAGTACAACTTTAAGTCTGGCAGGGCAAAGCTCCCTCTTTCTTTCGCATCAGTTAATATCTTAAACTTAATTCTGGGCTTTTTGCCCTGCCAGACAAATTTAGAAATATCTCTCTGCCACTTCCGGAAACACTCCGTCTTGTCCACAATCTGTAAAGTTTGGAACAGAAACAACATTCTTGGCAGTACATTCATCTTAATGGCGGCAATTCGGCCTAACAAAGAAAGTTTTAACTTTGTCCAACTATCTAAGTCTTTCTTAATTTCAGACCAACATTTTTCATAATTATCCTTGAATAGACTCAGATTTTTTGCTGTGATGTTTACCCCTAGGTACTTTACTTTTTTAACCACAGTTAATTCTGTTTCTCTCTGAAACCGTTCTGACTCTGTATCTGTCAAATTTTTGCCCAATACCTTGGTTTTCTGTTTGTTTAATTTAAATCCCGCCACCCGACCAAAGTCTTGAATTAATTGTAATACTCTTTTCGTACTAGGTTCTGGCTCCTGCAAGGTCAGAACCAGGTCATCTGCAAAAGCTTTAAGTTTATATTGTTTCGCTCCGACCTGGATTCCTTCCACCAACCGGTCCCCTCTAATCATATTCAAGAGCACCTCCAGAACTGAAATGAACAACAGAGGGGAGATCGGGCAGCCTTGTCGTGTTCCTTTTTGAATTTTAAACTCTTCTGTAACCACATTGTTAACTATCAATCTAGCCTTTTGTTCTGAATATATTGCATCAATCCCATTTTCAAAACCCCATCCCACTCCCATTTCTCTTAAATTTCCCTTCATAAATTTCCAGGAGATATTGTCAAAGGCCTTCTCCGCATCTATGAAAATTAACATTGCTTTTGTATTTATATCTGTTTGCAAAAGTTCCAAGATGTCAATAATGTTCCTTGTATTAGCAAATAAATGTCTACCTGGGAGAAAGCCTGCCTGGTCCTTGTGAATTACTTCATTCAGTACTTTTTTAAATCTACTTGCCAAAATGTCTGCAAATATTTTGTAATCCACATTTAAAAGGGAGATGGGACGGTAGTTCTTAAGTTGTGTCTTTTCAGATTCAGATTTAGGTATCAATGTGATAAAGGCTTCCTTCCACGATTCCGGCGCCCTCTTCCCCTCCATAATTTCATTGCTGACCTCCATCAATGGTTGTATCAAGTAGTCTTTTAGTGTCTTATAGTACTTGGAGGTCAGACCATCTGGCCCTGGAGACTTGCCCACCTGCATATTCTGAATGGCTTGTTCAATCTCTTGTCGTGTTATCTTGGTGTTCAGGAGTGATCTATTTTCTTGAGACAGTTTTTTAAGTCCATTTTTTCTCAAAAATTGTTTAATCTCAATCTCATCCTGCGGCCCTTGGGTATATAACTTTTTAAAATATTTCTGAAAACACTTTCTAATTTCCACGGGGTTCTGAATATTCCTTCCTTCAATTTCCAAATTTGTAACTGTATTTAGTTTTTGTCTCTTCTTCAACTGCCAAGCTAGCAGTTTCCCACATTTATTTGCCGATTCAAAAGTTTTTTGTTTCATTAATTTAATCTTCCACTCTATTTCCTGATTTATCAGTTTAGAGTATTGTGCTTGGTAAAGTTTGATTTCTCTCAAAATCGGCTGTGACTTCGGATTTGATCTTAACTTCTTCTCTAGTTCTTTAATTTTCTCTAAGATCTTATCTTTCCTCTCATTTTGTATTCTTTTCTTTACAGCATTCTGTTGTATCAAGAACCCCCTCATCACGGCTTTGCTTGCATCCCAAATGGTTCTTTTTTCCACCATAGTGTTCATATTTATCTCAAAATAGTCCTTCAAAACTTTTTGGGCCTTCTTAGTAATCTCCTGATCTCTAAACAAGTTGTCATTCATCCTCCATCTAAAGGATCCGGTTGGTATTAGTGTCATGTCCAGTTTCAGTGCGTTATGGTCGGAGCAGGTCTTTGGGCAGATTTCCACCTTCCTGACCTTTTAACTTGTCAACAGTTGAGCAACCGCATTCTCTGCTAACTGGAGGTTTTGAAACAGTTTTTGAAGGCAGTCCTATGTAAAGCAGATATTAACAGTTAGGGAGACATAAGGGGGGAGTGTAAACTGTTGCGTGAATGCAGCCTCACTTAGGTCTATCAGTTTCAGTGGGTCTACTCTTAAGCAAAACTTAGCTGGCTGCAATCCTGTGTTAAGACGGCAAATCAGTGCTTACACAGTGTTGGAAGCAAATAAATGTTAAGAAGTAGAGCAAGATAATATTTTCAGGTATTTGGTATTTGTATTGCCATACAATACTTCAGTATCTTTTTATATAAAAAAAGAGTCTCTCTCTCTCTCTCTTGGATGTTAATGCAAGCAAGTTATATACACTGGTTGATTAAGTGGAAAGAGTGGTGTTTGCTTCAATGAAACTATTTCATATTTCAAAAGAACTGGGAAGTGTGGGAAGTATTTCTTTCTGGCCCACTTGATAGAAGGTATAATTATTTTATGTGGCCGTCTTTGAACACAGATGAACATTCAGTTGTGCCTTTTTAAATGTATTTTTCTTTCACACTGAGAGGTGCAAGCACATATCTGCTTTCCCCTTTCAGACTTTTCACGGAAAGTATCAAAAGCAGCAAGTTACTTGCGTATCCACCCCTGACTGACGCTTCTATCCATAGCTATTGGAAGCAAAAACATCTTAAGAGAGAACTGTTGTCTTTCAAAGAGCTACATTTGAGCAACTTCCATACTGTTCAGTGGTGCACAATAGGATGGGTTCGTTTTATTCTTCCTTTTTTATTTTCTGAAGTAGCAAAACTTCCATAGATTTCAGTGGTTTGCAACTAACCTTAGCAAACTGACAGTTTGAAAGAGTGAGTCTCAAATGAAGCAAAAGGTATGTCTGTTACTCAGATGATCTCGAAGGACACTGCTTGAGTATTTTTTCTGTGCGCCATTAAATAAGTGTTTCCTTCGATTGCATGATGCAACAAACAGGCCTCCTGTGTAGTAACATTTACTTACAACAACACCAGAACCGATTTAATTGAACACAGCTCTGTGAGCCTTTGGGGACTAGGCCTTGTCTAAATGAATGGCTAATTCCTGCAGCTATAAAGCAAATGCCAAATCCCACTGGGAGGAGGTAAATGCTTGTGTTTTGTTGTTTGCTTTGCTTGTTCTAAACTATGCTATCATTAAGGAAATGTTTACATCCTGTTTCTGTTACATGTTCTTAACCATTCGGTGTGCATAAGATGTAAGGATCAAAATAAGTTGTTTTTTTAAATGCAATAAATAAAGCTCTGTTTGCTTTTGGAAGGGTGGATTATGAGGCATTGTTTGTAATGGTTTCAGAAAGCATTTCACATTTGCCTTTTTGAAAATGAATAAATAGGTTCAAGTCCTCAGGTGGATTTGCATAGGTGGAAATGCTTGGGAACAAAGGATGCTTGGAGGTATATTTTTCTTATGCCTATTCATCAGCCAGGATCTAGCATTCACTAGTTAATTCATAGTTTTTATTCATCTTTGTTACCAGCAGATATGTAATATGTCAGTTTGTGGTAATGCCACAATTTACCAGGCACACACATACAACCATTTCTCCCTGAATGGCAGCAGAGGCTGTGAAGAAATGTTGGTGATAGTGAAAAGATCACTTCAGGTATCTTCAGAGAATTATCTTCCATGCAGTGAAACTAACCAATATTTTTTTTCATAAAGAAATAATGAGGGTACTCATACTGAAAGTGTGTGGTGCATATATTCATTAATCAGGTATGTGTAGGGGAAAGTGCTCTCTAATCCTTCCTAAACAATACCGAGAAAGCAAAATGGCTTTTCTTTATGCAGCAGGTTCTGAACCCACCCAACTTTCAAAATTGGCCAGTGAGGCAGAACTTGATAAAAGAGTTGACCTATGGGACCAAAAAGGTTTCTCACCTCGATAATTAACATGTTGGGAAATATTAAGAGTTTTTATTTTAATTTGTTTTGCAAATGATCTCAATATTTATGAGAGGGGGCAGAGTCTGAGGGCCTCTCTGCATTTGCTCTTTATTGTGGTGTAGTTGCCTTTTGATCCAATGTTTTAGGCGCGAATTTGTCGTTGATTGTCTGCACCTGTCACATGTGACAGCTATTACAGAGACTGTGTGAGGTTTTCCTTTCCACACTAATGGAGGATTGTTCCCAAATTGATAAAACTTCTAGGACTGTAGTCACACCCCTTACGTATCCTCGTTTTCTTCCAGCCAGTGAATTTTGGAGTTATAAGCATGTACACAACTTTTTTTTTTGGGGGGGGGATGCCTAGTTTTATAGAGTTTGAATGTTGTGGGAATAGCAGATTTGTAACAGGAACTATGTGTTTGCCTGAGGTATGACAAACTTGGTTATTGTGATAAAAAAAATTCCTGCGGCTAATGATTGTTTTCATGGGCAGTACTTTGACGCAGTACCATCGTCTCTGTCTGCTATACTCAACTCCCATCAGCCCCAGCTATCATGGCCAATGGACAGGGACATGAAACTTAGGAAAAATGCCCAGCAGTTTTTGTTGCATTAACTTGTGGTCAGACACATGTTTTGACTTGTTGAAGTTGAAGTGCCAGTTGGGTAAGTGTTACAGAGACTTGCTTCTATTGCTCTCTATATCCTTCATTGTCTTGTGTCCCATTCCTTTTTTTTTTATTTAACGTATCTCAAAGCCACATTCACACCATACCTTTAAAACACTGATACCACTGTAAACAGTCATGGCTTCCACCAAAGAATTATTCTATTGTTATTATAAAGACCATTATTAGTTTTAGTAAGAACAACAAGCCCCTTGCTATGATGTATGAACTAAAAGAACAGGGCAAAAGATAAATTTCTGCTGTGTGGTGCATTATATCTAGTGGAAAAGAAGAAAAATGTAAAAATAAGCACTTTATAAAGTTTTATCTATTGTATGCATAACCTCTCCACATTTTTGTCTAGAGGGCAAGGAGCAGACAGTGTAGTCATACACAGGCTGGAGGTGAAATGTCAGGTTGGTTGGCTGGATAGATGAGAGGACGTCAGGTGACCCAGGTGAGGGCTGATAACAGGTAAGTTGAGACAAGGGGAAGCAAGGCAGGTAGATAGGTGAGGAAAGGAAAGTCTGTGTGTGTGTGTTTGGTTGCTTGCTAGAGTAGCCAAGAAAGAAGGGCCTCATCAGTGTGTCTCCAATGTCATTTCTCTGACTCACCTATCCAAATGGCAACTAGCTTCACCTGGTGGTGGGCATGGTGGTGGGTTTAGGGAAAAGCAGGTTCACATATTGTATTTATGTCTTTTCTTCCATGGAGCTAGAAGCCATTAAGGGTGAGGACACTGCATAGTTGGAAATGGTAAAGGATCCTGGTGCTGTTCTTTTGATCAAATCAGCTGTGCAGTGGGGCTGCTATGAAGTGCAAAAACAATCTGATCCTGTATCTCAAATTCTACATCATGCTCACAGATATGTGCAACAGGAGGGATGAACTCAGCATGGGCTTTGTGGTTGTCTGGATAGTAGCTGATTTAGTGTCAGTGATGAGGAACCAGACGCCCTCCTATTAGTGTTGGACTCCATCTTACGTCATCCCTGACCCTTGGCCATTGCAGTTGAATGGTGTCTGGAGGGCCTCAGGTTTTCCACCTGGTTTATGTGGAACTTTATTGCTAGTCCTTTTTAATATATTGAATGTATTCATGTGGACAAAGTAGTTTTTTAAAGGGCTGTAGTCCAAAACATTTGCACACAAATACTGACTTAGGCAACAGTCCCCAAACTTCTTCATGTACACATGCACAATGTTCTTTCCATTGGGCGGAAAACTGCACATGTAACTCTGAGTATTCTCCCCCCCTAAAATAAACTTGTTTACTACCCTCCCCCCCCAAAAAAGCAGTAAGTTGCAAGATGACGGTCACTACATCTTTCTGTGCTTCACAATATTGCTTCCCTTACATTAACCTCTCTCTTCTTATATGTTTTTGCATGGCATAGTATCTGTTGGATTATTTAGAGCCATAATCTGGAAGAAGAAATGCACAGATTGGGAATTTCTTTCCACCTTCACCTTGATGCAATTCCTTTTTTTATATAATACAATGCTATAGAGAGAATAGATTGAATCCAGAATGAGTGAATAGTACTTTGTGAATTTTGAAGTCGATGGGATTAAAGTCATGTCCTATTTATATCAATGGAGACTCGATGCAGCCTGTATCCAACTCATTGACTTGAGCCACATAGATCCTCCATACAACCTTTCTGTTCAATTTTAAGTTTTTTTTTTATTAATATGAAATCAAAAGTACAATCAATAAAAAAACATAATGCAACCTGTTTACTGAGCATTCATCCTGATTTGATTTGCACAAGGCATATATTATATTTGGTCTTTATTGAGCATTCACTCTGATTTGTTTACAGGAAGGTTATTCACCAACAAGCATTCATTCCAATTTTCTTGTGGGGTGTTTACGCATCTTCCTGTTAATCATTCATTCATTTCACACTTTTCAACACATTTCTCCATCACTTTCCTAACTGCAAAAAAGACAGTCTCTTTTTAAAGTGGATTTATACAGAGCACTTCCATCCACTTTAATTGTGTAAGCCTTAATTCTGTGGCTTGAATCCCTTCTGCAAAACACTGACTGTCTGGAGAGGGGCCCTAGGTGAGCCACTGATTGATATATTGCTTCCACGAAGCAGCTGTAACCTATGCATCAAACAAAAAAAAATGCTTCTTTTACAAAGCAACTTTTAGAAACAATTAGAAATACATAAAAGGGACTATTATATCACCTTGGATTTTTCATTAGTGGCTGAGTTAATTGGATTCACTGCCTTAAATATTGGAGTAATAATTAGAATAACAAATTATTTTGAACACCCAAAGAAAGCATGTTTGACAACTTTTAATTTTTCCCACCCACTCTCTGCTTTTTCATTTGTCTCTTTAGCAGCCCAGATGTGCTTTTTTTTGCAGCAGAACTTACTTTCAATGAATCTGAAAAAGCATTTAAAAGGTAATTTGCAGATTGGTTGTTTTATGAGTAGCGGGGACATAGCATGCCAAAGAGGGAGAGGGTGGAAGTTCCATGAAGCACTTGAATAAGAAGTGCAGAGTGCCTTTGAAAACCTGTCTTGCACAAAGGAGCACTTTGCATGCCCAGTGTTTGATGCCAACCTCTTTCTCATTGTTCGCCCCCCCCCCCACCTCGACCTCTGAGAAGATCTGAGAACAAAAAAATGGTGGAAACATCCAAATAGAGAAAGGAGGAAGCAGCTCTGACACATAAAAACTTTTGACTGTGAGAAGGACTAGGAGAGGAGTGGGGATCCTTTATCAGCCAGAGGGTCACTTTCCTTTCTGAGCAACCTTTGGGCACCACATTCCATAGGTGGACAATGATGCTAATGACAGTGATGATGATAAAATAAAATAAACAAAGGAACAACCAGAAAAGGAGAAATGGTAGAGGTAAAGGTGGCAAAGAGTGGATACTAGCAAATGCAGTTGCACAGCCTTATGTGTGTTATTAGTATTAAGCACAGGCTTATGTGTGTTACTAGTATTAAAAAGGTTGTTTTCTGTCCCTAATACATAGAAATCATAAATGTCTTGCATAGTTAATCCAAGCCTTCCAGGGTACATAAAACCCTGAAAATGAGCCAATTGTATCTCTCTCTCTCTTGATTATTTCCCCCTGAGCTTGAGGTGTGGCTATCATCACCCAGTGCTTTTAAGCACTTCCATTGAATGTTTGTTTTGAACTGAAAACAGATTGGAATTTACACCCCAGTGCCGCCTGAAGTACTAAATGATTAAGTTCAGTTTTACTGCTTATCACAAACGGGAAAGGAATAAATCATAATTACACATGCCCATTTGCTTTGCTTACTCTTCCATCACATACTTTATCCTCCAGTGCTACAAACTAATTTCCTCCTGTGAAAATAACCACTTGCATGGATCAAATAGCATCATGTATATTAGTCTGTGTGTCAAGTTGTTTATTTGCCTGGTGTTTTGATTTATTTCCATATTGTTTGTTAATTGCATTATATGCACCTTTGTTTTTTCAAAACAGTATTCCACAGTCAGCTTCTATAGGATGGTGTCTTACGTTAAAAACAAGCAAACAACAAAAACCTTAAGACAGCTTTTTCCATGGATATTTCTTGTGTGTGAAATCTGGAACTGGCTGTTGGTGGTCAGAAAAGAGAAGGTCTGGTCTTAAAAGGATCCAGGTTCTGATATTGCACTCTTCTTGTTGCATTTTCTTTGGAGTAAATTTAGTTTACCCTTTCTCTCCAAGGTGTGCTAGGGTTAGTATTTACACCAGAGGTAGCAACCCATTTTCAGCCTGAGAGCCACATTCCCTAGTGGATACCCTTTCAGGGCCCACGTGCCAATGGCAGGTGGGTCAAACAATGCAACTCTTATCTTTGTACACTAGGTTACAGTCCAGACATTCAAAGACCAGAGATTCCTACATGAACATCTCTCATTCTGGGCCAGCAAGAGGCAATATTACTGTTTAAGCACACATTCCATTCCAGTTGAGAAGGAGGTGGAGCAGGGCTGGTGAGAGGTGTGGCCTGTGTAGAGTCCTGAGAGCCAAATAGAGAGGCTTGGAGGGTTGCATTTGACATCCCCCACCCAGCCCGAAATTCCATACCACTGACTATTACAATCCTGGATTCTATTACCAATATGTTTGCCAGTTGACCAAAATAGCACCTCTGCAGAAATCAGCTGCTAAAGGTTTCCCCCCACCATGGAAACAAAGGCACACAGGAAGTTAAAAGTTGGCAACCCTGTTTACAAACTCAGGGGAGTTTGTGTCAGCTTCCAAGCAGCTGAAGATTAATCAGCAATTCTCCAGCTAAGACCTGGTTGTGCCTGCAGCAAAATGAGGTGGGAATGAGGCTCTTAGGAATGCACATATTTTTGAAATTGGCTCTTACACGTGAAAAACTTACTGCAAGCAGAAGAGTAACACAACTAGGAAATGACCTGGTTAGCATCCTGAGCACTCCCAGCCCAAGGAGGACAAACAGCCAGTAGTTAAATTTTTATTGACAAAGCACACAGTTACAGTATCTTCTAAGGTACACACATACACACTTCCGGCAGCTAAGTGGCTGGCATCCCCTCTGCAGGCTTGTGTTCCGAGTTGGACTGTTGGAGCAGCTGTGCACCCCTGCCTCCACCTGAACTTCAGTACCCTTGCCTGATGGAGCGTGCACAAGCAACCTGTGACTTCTACAGGGAAGTCGCTACTGTGCCTGCCTCTTCAAGCCCCTCCTGTTCCTGGGAGACAGAGGGGAAGGGGATGCAGGGGATTCTATTGCCCCTCTCAAGAACAGTCTCTTCCTCCACTTCTGTCACGTCCTGCACATCCTCCCCCGTCTCCGACTGCTCCGACTATTCCCCTTCCTCCAGCCCTGGCTCCTGCCTCACAGGTGGCACAAAGCTCCATAGATCACTGATCTCTTCCTCTGGATAAGTCTTGAGGGTCCCGCTGCCTCTGCCGCACACTCCTCAGAGCCCTGTCAGTCCCTGACGGATAGAACCATTCACCACAACATGCCTTTCTTTTCTTTTTACTTCGGGGGGAAGCATTCAACAGCCTGTAGCGGTACAGTCCACTCGTGTTATTGCAGGATTCCATACTGGGGGTCACCAACATGGTGCCTTTGGGCACACATCACCCACAGTGTGGACAAACAAGGCTGCACATGTTCACAGCCGGCAGCGAATGAAAACAACAGCATTCTGCTCTTACAGTGGGAAGCCTGCAAGCAACACCACACCTGTGATTCCCAGCAGCTGAGATTCAAAGGCACAATGCCTCCAGCATCAGCAGGTAATAGAATCCAACATTGGCCTTTCTTGGTATCAGTTAAAAATCCCCACAAATATTCCTTCTTGTGATCTCATGCCCATGAATTCTGGGAAGAAACTGTACGGAGACGGGTGGGAAAAAAAAGCTTAGGTGCACTGATGTATGGAACTAACTCTTAGTTACTGTGAACAGGCACTGCCTGCCAATTGTTCTGAATTATACAGTGGCAGTTAGCTTGGTTTTTGGCATCCTGTGGAGACTTGGAAGGGATCACCAAGCCTTTTTTGACTATATGAACAGAGGATTCCAGGGGGAAGGGGGGACACAGAAAAAGCCATTACATAGCATGCAATCTAGGCTCAGTTTTTCGTGAGGATTTTTATTCTTCTTCATTTCCTGCAGTGTCCAGATCTCTAAGGAGCTTCCTTTCCAAGCATCTGTTTCAGGGGTGCGGTGTGTGGAGAAACCTTTCTTTTTTAAATAAAAAAACAACACGGCAGAACCTATTTTTCCCAGCCTTCCCTCTGTCCCTCTTGCCTGATGGCAAGTCTGCCATCAGAATCACACAAACCCTTTCTTAACTGTAGGTGGTTGTTCATTTATTAATGTAAACACCATGCGCCTTGGATGTGCGAGCACTAAAAATAAACTTGCAAAGATAAAAATAGATTTCTGTGAGCGTTTTTTTTTTAAGATGCTGCTTAATCAGAACCAGCTGCAAGCTGTCTAGAAAATGTAAGTTATATGAGCCAGATGGCTTTTGCCCCTCCTTTATTTTTGCTTTAGACAGCATGTAATTTGGGTGACTGCAGCTTCAATAATGTATTTTACCAGTCAAACTGTTTTGATAAACATATTTGTTTTAGAGCAGACACTTTTAATTAGGAAGCTAGTAAAAATGTTAATTTCTTTTAATCCTTCCCTTCAGGGGTAAGTCAAAAGAGGTTTTCAGCATGGCACGGAATTCTTGAAGGCATACGACCTAATCCCAAAGCCAACATATAAACATGTAGTTAACTTGTTTTTCCATTGGGCTGTGGTGTTGGTAAGAGCTGGACCTATATTTGTTCACGGACAACCTGTATTCTTAAGAGGAAATGTGTAACACACACACTTTCTCTTGACGTCAGACAATAAAAGGCTGTGTAGATCATTGGTAGCACTTGAGACTTGGCTAGGAGGCAGGACTGGCTTAAGAACACAGCCTTACCACTGCTTCTGCTTGATGGTGCTCGTATCTCTGGGTTGCCTGGCTAGGAGAGACTTGGCAGTGGGGAGTGGAGTGTCCTGGCCTTAGCATTGATCTGGGACTATTTGTCTTAACTGGATGGTGCTGGCATCTTTAAATCCACCAGCTCTGCACATGAGAATATAAGAAGAGCTTGCTGGATCAGGCCAAACACCCATCTATTCCAGTATCCTCCTGGTCATACAGTGAACAACCAGATGCCTGTAGGAAAACTGCAAGCAGGACCTGAGTGCACTACACTCTCTAAAATTGTGATTCCCAGCAACTGTTATTCAGAGGCATGTTGCCTCTGACAATGGAGGAAGAACATAACCATCACTTTTAACCATGGATAGTCTTGTTCAGAGATGTCAGAGAATTCTGTTGCAAATGCAGGTGGCAAGCGCAACTCCCCACCTGCCGCCCCCGTTCCAAGTCTGGAACAGAAATCAATCCAGATAATACGATTGATATCAGTCATGTTGGAGAATACTATAAAGCCTTTAAAGTAGAATTATCACTATGGCTAACTAAACTCTTTAACTCAGTGCTAGAGGGAGGACATATCTCTCTAACTTTGCACATGTCAAAATTAACTTTGATATTGAAGCCCAAGAAAGACTCCACAAAACCTGATTCATATAGGCCAATTTCTTTAATAAATGTGGACATGGAACTATTCACAGCTGTGATGGTTAAGAGATTAGATGTTTTCATAGGTCAATACATCACCACATATAAAACAGGATTTATACCCTCAAGGAATATAGCAGGCTCTATAAGGAGAGTTCTCAATGTAATCTATGACTTGCAGCTACGAAATGCTCCAGGGGCATTAATTTCACTTGATGCTTTTAAAGCATTTGATAGAGTTGAATGGTCATATTTAAAACTCTTACTTTCTAAATTATAATTTGGGGGAAAATTCTACATCATTCAACAAATTTATTCAAAATATTCAGCTATAATTACGGTAAATGGATATGATGCTGCTGCAATAAACCTCAGCAGGGGTACCGACCAAGGATGCCCTCTGTCACCACTGCTGTTTGCAGTGGCAATAGAGATCTTAGCTATACAACTACATGCAGATGCCTCTGTGAAATAAGAAATGCTGTACATAAAGTTAATATATTTGTGGATGACATATTGATAATGGTGCAAGATCCAATTGTTGCGCTTCAATCTATGAAAGAACATTTAGAAAGTTTTCATCAAGTTGCAGGATTGCAAATTCATTTTGCAAAATAAAAAAATACTAGATATAGGAATAAAGGGGGTTTAGGAATACTGAATCTTGAACTATACTATGCAGCTTTCTGAATTAAATCATTGATTGTTGTTGTTTAGTCGTTTAGTCGTGTCCGACTCTTTGTGACCCCATGGACCAGAGAACGCCAGGCACCTCTGTCCTCCACTGCCTCCCGCAGTTTGGTCAAACTCATGCTGGTAACCTCGAAAACACTATCCAACCATCTCGTCCTCTGCCGTCCCCTTCTCCTTGTGCCCTTCATCTTTCCCAGCATCAGGGTCTTCTCCAGGGAGTCTTCTCTTCTCATGAGGTGGCCAAAGTACTGGAGCCTCAGCTTCACAATCTGTCCTTCCAGTGAGCACTCAGGGTTGATTTCCTTCAGTATGGAGAGGTTTGATCTTCTTGCAGTCCATGGGACTCTCAAGAGTCTCCTCCAGCACCATAATTCAAAAGCATCAATTCTTCGGCGATCAGCCTTCTTTATGGTCCAGCTCTCACTTCCATACATCACTACTGGGAAAACCATAGCTTTAACTATACGAACCTTTGTTGGCAAGGTGATGTCTCTACTTCTCAAGATGCTGTCTAGGCCTGTCATTGCCCTTCTCCCAAGAAGCAGGCGTCTTTTAATTTCGTGGCTGCTGTCACCATCTGTAGTGATCATTGAGCCCAAGAAAGTAAAATCTCTCACTACCTCCATTTCTTCCCCTTCTATTTGCCAGGAGGTGATGGGACCAGTGGCCATGATCTTCGTTTTTTTGATGTTGAGCTTCAGACCATATTTTGCGCTCTCCTCTTTCACCCTCATTAAAAGGTTCTTTAATTCCTCCTCACTTTCTGCCATCAAGGTTGTGTCATCTGCATATCTGAGGTTGTTGATATTTCTTCCGGCAATCTTAATTCCGGCTAGGGATTCATCCAGCCCAGCCTTTCGCATGATGAATTCTGCATATAAGTTAAATAAGCAGGGAGACAAAATACAGCCTTGTCGTACTCCTTTCCCAATTTTGAACCAATCAGTTGTTCCATATCCAGTTCTAACTGTAGCTTCTTGTCCCACATAGAGATTTCTCAGGAGACAGATGAGGTGATCTGGCACTCCCATTTCTTTAAGAACTTGCCGTAGTTTGCCGTGGTCGACACAGTCAAAGGCTTTTGCATAGTCAATGAAGCAGAAGTAGATGTCTTTCTGGAACTCTCTAGCTTTCTCCATAATCCAGCGCATGTTTGCAATTTGGTCTCTGGTTCCTCTGCCTCTTCTAAATCCAGCTTGCACTTCTGGGAGTTCTCGGTCCACATACTGCTTGAGCCTTCCTTGTAGAATTTTAAGCATAACCTTGCTAGTGTGTGAAATGAGTGCAATTGTGCGGTAGTTGGAGCATTCTTTGGCACTGCCCTTCTTTGGGATTGGGATGTAGACTGATCTTCTCCAATCTTCTGGCCACTGCTGAGTTTTCCAAACTTATCATTGATACCTCTCATTAAAGGCAAAGTGGATATTCCATGGATACAGATAGAAAGTGCCCACACAAGACAAGCCTATCCTTTCGTCTTATAGCCTCACTTACAAAGATGGGTTCTGAGCATATCTCATGTGCTAAGAAGGGCTAGGAATTGCTTGTTTCTGAGACCCTGGAGAGGTGTTGTTGGGCAGAGTAAGCAATGCTGGGCTAAATTAATGTTTCGGGTAGCTTCTACATTTTTCCAGACTCTGCTTGCAAGGTGACTTTCCTGCTTTGAGGCAGCAGAGCTCACAGAAGACGAGAAAGTCAGAGTTCAGGGGTGATAGTTAGAACCATGATAGTTGAGGAATACATTTCATTATGATTTATGCAAGTAGATACAGAAAGATTATGCAGATTCCAGAGGTTGGGAGAAGCTGGAAGGTGAGATAAGAGACTTGCAGGACCATGGATAGGTCACTGGGTGCATAAAGCTTGGTCTGATGACATCCCAGCAGCATTTGAGAATCCTCACATGGCCGTTTCTCCATATTTGAGTTCTGGTTGCTGCCCAGGACCAGATAAATGCAGTCACAAACTTATCTCATGAAATAATAATTAAAAAAAAAACAACAAAAAATGGTCCAGTAGCACCTATTTTTGGTCATCTGCAAACTATCCCTTGCTTTTTCCTGTAGGACTAATTGCAGTCATTAACAGTCGTAAACAGGTTTACCATACTCATTGAATCAATCACCCATCTCCTACTACCCTCCTGACAAAAACCACACCCCTCCCTCCCACTATATATAAGGGTCTGGTGACTTCTGTTTCAGCACACAAAAGCTTATACCCAGAACAAACTTAAGGTAAAGGTAAAGGTACCCCTGCCCGTACGGGCCAGTCTTGACAGACTCTAGGGTTGTGCGCTCATCTCACTCTAGAGGCCGGGAGCCAGCACTGTCCACAGACACTTCCGGGTCACGTGGCCAGTGTGACGAAGCTGCTCTAGCGAACCGGCACCAGAGCAGCACACGGAAACACTGTTTACCTTCCCGCTATAAAGCGGTACCTATTTATCTACTTGCACTTAAGGGTGCTTTCGAACTGCTAGGTGGGCAGGAGCTGGGACCGAAAGACGGGAGCTCACCCCGTCACGGGGATTTGAACCGCCGACCATGCGATCAGCAAGTCCTAGGCACTGAGGTTTTACCCACAGCGCCACCTTAGTTGGTCTCTAAGGTGCTACTGGACATTTTTTTAATTTTTTAATTCATTTTGACTTCATCAGACCAACACGGCTACCTACCTGAATCTTATCTCACTGGTGTGTCACTAACCACTGTGATGGGGGGTGCTTGCTCTCCCCATCTTCCCTCCTCCCAGATACATCTCCCCCCCCCAATAAAAATGAACAACAACAGCTAGAAACCCACATGAATCAAAAACAGTGAAAACAGTTAAATAAAACTTAATAAAAGTAGTATCAGTTCATGATATTCTCAGCATCAAACAACTAAAAAGGCACCCCATATCCCACCATCCCTCTTCTGTTTCTGTTTCTTTCCTTAAAAAACACCCCTTCCTATCAAGCTTCTCATTAAAAACTTCTATTTATTATTTCAACATTTTTGATAATCGTTAAAACTGTTGCTGCTGGTAATCTTTGATTCAGAGGCAGCATGACCCCTGTGTAAGTAGTTATCTGATGAACTGCAGGCTTTGAATGGTTTTCTTAAGCCTTCATGCTAATACTTTTCTCAATTTTTTCCTTGTGTCACAATAATTATATTTTAAGTCTCATGGCAGTCTTCTGTGCTCAGAATGTGCTTAAAAGATCTTATTTGCATCTCCATCCTGAATAAATTAAAATAATGCTGTCAGAAACAGCTTCATAGGAATTGAGTTTCCATATCTTTCAATTCCTGTTCAAGTTTTCTAATCTGGTGAAAATGTTTAACAATTCAGATGCAAAAGAAATGCAAATACCTTTGATAGATGCATTCAGCAAGTCGTCTGGGTGCTCAGAGAGATAAGATTAATAATTAAATTTCTGAGAATTTACTAATGTTCCTAATCACAGCTGCAAGTTTTGGATTGTTGCTGCTTTCTTTTATCTTTAATCGGGAACAGGGAACATTTTAAAGTGGCAGTAGATCGTGCTGTCAGAGCAAGCTACAGTAGTAACGCTTATATATTGCATAATGATGTATGTAAGAAAATACTGAAGTGTTTTGATTTCTTTGAAAACAGAATAGCAGATCTGCTGCGCTACTTGAAAACCTACAATCACACCCTGAATATTTTACCTATTTAAATATGTTGCATGGAATTTCTGAATCTTACTTTCAGTATTTTTTCAGGGCGACCCTATGCGTATCTGCTTAGAAGTAAATCCCCATGAGTTCAATAGGACTTAAATCTGAGCAGATGCTGTTAGGAGAATCGGCCACCAAAGTATTAAAATGTTGTTTGGGTCTTTTTTATGCCAACACAAAGTGGGTGCTACAGTCTTAAAGAGAGTTATGCGTGAACAACTGTGACTAAATTCTATAGAATTTACTTCCATGTAACCTACTTCATTTGCCTATTATCCCAACTGCACTTTTACACAAAATAATGAAATGTGCTTTATTTATTTTGTGAGATTGTCCTACTGACTCAAGTCTTCTTCACATGTTATTCAGATATATAGCGCAAACATGGTGAAAGAGCCTCTGGGGCAGCACATTTAGCATGCTCATTAACCCATGTCCCTGCTCCTGCTCCTGCCATTGCCACATTGCCTCCATCTACCATGAAGGTAGTGATGGTGCGCCCTTTCCTTAAGAAGACCTCCCTGGGCCCAGAAGTATCAAACAATTACCACCCAGTGGCAAATACCCCCTTTCTTGGCAAGATGTTTGTGAAGATGGTCGTTGTCCAGCTTCAGGCATGCTTAGAGGAAGCTGATTCCTTGTATCCATTACAGTCTGGCTTCAAGCCTTGTCATGGCAACAAAAGTTGGTCACCTTTGTTGGTGACATTAATCAGGAGGGACATAGAGTGAGACCTTACATGTTCTCCTTTTTGAAACTAGTGACCACAATATCCTTCCGGAGTATTATTGGTGGTTGGGGAAACTGTACTTCAGTAGTTCCACTCTTGCCTCCAGGGCCATTTCCAGAAAATAGCTATGCGAAGCTCCTGTTCAGTGCCATAGGAGTTGTCCTGTGGTGTCCTGCAGAGTTACATCTTGTCCCCCATGCTATTTAACATCTATATGAATCCTCTGGGAGCTGTCATTAGGAGGTTTGGAGTTATGTGTGATCCATTTGCAGGTTACACCCAGCTCTGTTTCTCTGTTCCAAATGCATTAGGAGAGGCAGTTGAGGAACCAGTGCTTGGAGGCAGTGATGAGTTGAATGTAGTTTAATCAACTGAAGCTGAGTCCTGAACAGACAGAGGTGTTCTGTATCCTAAGTTCTCATAACTGGGAAGTGGGGAAACGGTTAGATCTGGATGGGATTGCACTCCCCTGGAAACTGGATGGGATTGCACTCCCCTGGAAATTGGATATGCTCCTGGATTCAACACTGTCACTGGCCTCTGTGCCTTTTTTCCACCTGTGACTTGGCCACTGTACTTCATGCTGTGGCAACTTCCAATTGGATTATTGTAATGCGCTCTGCATGGGGTTGCCCTTGTAGAATATTTGGAACCTTCAGTTGGATGGGAAAAAATGCTGGCTAGGTTTTCCTTCAGATCTTGTATAACCCCTGTTTTTAAATAGCTGCACTGGTTGCTAGTTCATTTATGGGCTTAATTCAAGGTACTCACATTAATGTTTAAAAGCAGTAAACGATTTGGGTCCCAAACACCTGACAGCCTGCTTCCTTCATATTAGGTGTCTCTAGGTAGTTCCCTTGCCCTCAGAAGCTTGAAGTGCAGTGGCCCAGGAACAGTAGAGTAGCTAGCCAGGGGCAGGGTGGGGTGGTCCACACTGGGCAGGCGGGCTGTAGGGCACCACAGGGGTCTGTAGGATGGCACAGTGGCTGCTGTGCATCAGGGGTGGGATTCTGGGCAGCAGAAGAGCTTGAGGTTGGCACATCAGATTTCCTAACTCAACAACTTTGGTCCATCCCAGGCATCATTGAGGGTTGCTACACCGCTGCCCAGGAGAGGCAGAATACTGAATACACATCTCTTCACCCTGGCTTTTGACACTTGAGATGTATATTTTTAGGACCCACCTTCTTTCTGTAATTTTAACTTGTTTAAGCCGTTTTTAACATTGCATTTTAATATTAATGTTGCGCTTTAATTGCTGTAACCCGCCCTGGGAGCTTCATGTGAAGGGCAGGTAACAAACTGTAATAGAAGTGGTATAATTAATGAATTAATAATTATTTTGCAGGAGTAGAAATCTTTTGAGAAACTGGCGGACCAGTTTCAGCACAGCGCTAGCTTGTATCTCTAAAGTTACTGACTGGCTGGAGATGCATGTAATGTTGGATATGGTGGAGCAAATCCAGTGTTTGCTTTTAGCACTCCACGTTTCTTATGATATTTCAGCAAGGTCTGGCCTAATTCCCATCAAAGGCAGCATTTAGGGATTTCATTATAACACGGGATGCCTTTCAGAATTTCAGTTCTAGAGGTGCAGAACAAAGGAAAAAAATTAGGATGTGACTAATTCTTCGCTTACCATTAACTTGCCTTTAATGGTGCGGTTAAAGGACAAAGAAGAATAGACGGTAGAACTAATTAAAAATACCACCAGGAAACCTGGATTAAGTATAGATTTGGATGAATAGCCTGAGAAATCCACTCGAAGCTCAATGGGGATGTTTTTGCATTGAAATGGTGTCCATTATAATTGGAAGCAATCGGAATGAATTAATCTGTTAACTAATTGTTTTACCCTCCAGAACTGTTAGAGGAATGTGGGAGCATCTCCTAGGATAGCTTAGTGGCTTCTTTGCAGCTCAGGAACATCCCTGTGAGTAGACAATATTTTGTACTTCTTCTCTCTAAGTTCTTTTTAAGTGGATGAGCTAGATTAGCTGTTTTAAACTTTTAGTTACAGAAATATTTCCCTCATGTGCAGTAGTGTCCTGTTGCACTTCCTATTTGTATAATAGTAGATTGTTTCACTAGAGGAGGAAATTGCAATGGTAGTCACATGCATTGCCTTTCACATTACTGTTGTTATGTGGCTGGGATGCCTCCCTGTCAGTTTAATTTGAGAAACTTCAGGGACTGAACTGGGTATTTAGTCAAGTGAGCTTCCACGTACCATGTGGGCTCAGACCTTGGAGCCTGCTTTGAAGAAGTACAGGGAATAGGAGTATGCAGCACCAACAAGCAATACGAAGCCTGTTGTCAGGGAGCTGACAGGCAGAGCAGTTCACACACACACACAGAGGGGGGGGGGCTTGGCAGTTAGTTTCTTTATTAAGGTAAGCAAAAGAAAGAACACACATAGACTTCTAAAGGGTAATCCTATCTTAATGAAGCAGTTGTTTGAACTGGTGTGTAGCCCGTCCTTCACTCCCTAGCCCTCTGTGTTAGGCCTCTTCATCTGTGCTCCTCTGTTGTGACAAGCTCCAAGGGACTCCCTCTATGTCTACTTGGCTTGCTGCTCAGCAACATGCAATAAGCGCCTCTTTCTAGGAGTGTGGGGGCTGTCAGAGTAGCTCTGTCATCACTGTCGGTACCTGCGTCCAAACTAGAAACCTCCTTACCCTGTCCTGTTCTAGCACTGCTTCTCGCACTCCCAGCTCATTCCCTCCTCTGAGATGTGACCGGTGTCCCACCACCAATCCCCAGGCTTGCAATCCTCTTCCTCTGTGTCTTCTGGGGGGGGAGGGGCTCTTGGTTGGGCAGATTCCACCCCTCTTCCTCATCCAGTCAGTCCTGTGGGTTGTTTGTGCTCAATACTGATGGTTGTAGAAACCTGTTGCTTGGCCACAGCATCTGAGCTGAGCTAGGGTCTTATTGCACCATGTCTTATCCTATACCCTATTTTACCACACACACTCTGCAAAGCAGGACTAAAATAAATACTGTTGTACGCCGTATGCTACTTGTACATTATTTGCCTTTATTTATGATCTTTTGCCACTTTATTGTTTGTGTGTGTGTTTTAAGTTTTGTTCTCAGCTAGAGTAGACTTGCATGAGTAACAATAGAAATGAACAGTTCTCAGAGGCTTGTGCTTTTAACTTGTGATTACATTGAGCACTGGTGAAAATGGAAGATGCTAATTTCACAGCGTGGGATGAGAGATTCAGCAAGATAGAAGAGCAAAGACTATTTAGGATTAGAAGTAACAGTATGGCTGTGAGTGAAGTAATGACGATGATTATGTGATAATGGCACAGTTGCAATGCTTTATGAGGCAGTAATCTGGCTCCCCACTGGACAGTCTCGGCTTGCACCCTCATACTTTATCTCAATAAGGGGAATGGATTGTTTCTGAGTAGCGCAGCAGGACGACAACAACAACATTGCTTTCATTTTACAAGCCAGTGCTTCGGCAAAATGTGCAACATGCCAGAATGGGATGAAGTGAGAATGGAGGCAAAAAAATGGAGAACCAGTACTTGTGGCCCTTGGGAACGCTTATATGTTAGTTGAATGAATATGAGATATTTCAGAAGTCTAGGCAGCCAACTAATTAAAGTTAATTTGCTCTTTTACTTCTAAACAATCATCCTGATTAATTGTCTTCTAACATAACTCCAAAGGTAGGAAAGGAGACTTCTAGGTTCAGCTCTTGGTAGTTTTGTCAACTTCGGAACAGCAGGAAATGGCATTCAGGGAGAGGACTTTCTGCTGGAGGTGCAGCAGCAAGGATCATTCACTTTGTAACTTAAAGGGTTAATTCTGTTTTCAGTGTTAATCAACTACTCAAGATACTTAGCAACCAGTAAGCATGAGCTTCACTGAGGTAGCATGTTCCTTGATCATCTTGTTCAGAGGGACTTTTTTGGCATATGTTTTCCCTGCTATGTACAAGGCTTGAAACTAGGCAAGACAAATCTTACTGATTTATTTGTATTTATAGTTTTGGACTATAGTTCCTATCATCTCTGGCCATTGGTCATGCTGGCTGGGGCTAATGGTAGTTCAAAACATTAGGAAGACATCAGGTTGGAGAAGGCTGATCTAGTTCATCATTCTGTTTCCAGGAGTGTGCAAAGTGACCAACTAAATACCTCTGGGAAGGCACAATAGTGATCACCTCAGTCTCCTGTAAGTGATGTGTTTATTCCTAGGATATTTAATATGTACAGAGCATAATGACCTTTAATCCATCTGAAAAACTCATGGCATCCCCATGCTAACTAAGAGTGAGCTGTCACAACATGCACAATATACATTATATTAGTGATTCAATATGTATTAATTACTTGATAACATGGATATGTGTAACCGCCTGCATTAATGAGTGTTAATACTAAGTGGCTGTATAGATAGTATCTGTTGATTAGAGCTTCTTACAGAACATCTTAAACTGGGAACAAACATCACAAAAGTGATATGATGGCTAGGTTCTACCTTCACTGCCAGAGGCAGTATTCCTTTGATGTGAGTTTCTTGGGTATCACAAGTGGGGAGAGTGCTGTTGCAACATGCTTGCAGGCCTCCTATAGGCATCTAGCTGACTTCTGTGAGAGCCAGATAATAACAAGCCTTTGGCTTGATTCAGCAGGTTCTTACTACTTTAGAGGACGCTTTTTCTTTCTGTCCACCCCCCCAGCAGCCTGTTTGCCCCCCAACACTTTTCTCTACAGCTAAGCTATGACACCAGAAGAACCTTTGGAGAGAAGGTCTGTGGAGAGGTAGGGTTGAGAGGATGGCTCTGCATTCCTTATCCTCACAACCCTTTAGCTGCTTAAGATAGATGCTGTCCCCCACTCCTCTTTCTATGTAATTGGGGCAGCTCCATGTTTAAACACACAGACTGCCTGTGAACATAATGTCTGGCACTGGTATGGAGCTACAAGTTTGAATGTATGAACTTACTCTAGATAGGGCTAGTTAATCTCCATTCAGTGAGCATGCATAGACAATCACTGTACCACTCGTTGGTAATAGGAGTATGCCCCCCCTAAATAAGTAAATAAAAACCATTATCACTTGATACACATGCTTGACTAACCTACCCTAAGCTCAAACAGCTCATCACAAATAGTTCGTTGTATGGGTTGACAATTCAGAGTAATGTTTATTGGTGCCTACCAGTAAAGGAAGGAAGAAAATTAGCAGGTAACTATTTTGATACCCAGGCCAGGAAGGCTTATAGAATTAACTGTGGTAAGGAGGGCATAGGAGCAGAGAACACAATAAACATTTCACATCCTTTGCTTGAAATCCCTTCTCTACCCTGACTTGGAGCACAGACAACTGGTTGCAAATACTTAGTGCCAGATTTTCCAGGAAGTATTGTTTAAGCAAGGTTTTACTAGAATAACTGGTTTGGCTAGAATAATTATGTGAGAAATTTATTCAGAAACCCTCCAGATCTTTTGTAAAATAGACATGCAATTTAGATGGTGATTATTGTTGTTGTGATTGTTATTAGTATCTTTGTTGTAGTTCGCTGATGGATTTACTAGGGGGAGAAGGAACCATTTTAGATAAACATCTCCTTATGGTGAAAGAGGTTTGAAATTATGTGCAAACTAGGGAAAATAGATTTAAATTTAACTGCAGCAACACTTTCAACTTGGTAGATGAATAATGGTACAAAAATAGCAAGGGATTCTGAGGAAGAGCATATGTTCTTCAGCAAATGAGAAGTGTATGCATAAAAAAGAAATTATATAGATAAACATAACTTTCAGACGGAAGGTATTTCTCTGACAAATCAATAGAAAATGGACATAGCAGTGATGCCAAACTAGGATGATCACATAATGATTCATCCTTTCATTAAAGGCTGAATTGGGACCCCTACACCTCTGGCTTTCTAATATTAGAAGTATCTCACAGGGACTTGACTCCCAAAGAAGCCCCAGGCAGCAGTAAACCAATAAACAATACAATTTTTAAAGAGTATTTAAAATCATTTATCTTCACAGCTATATCATTTCAGTGTTTCCAGGAACATTATATTTCAGCCATCAAATGCCCAGATGAACAGAAATGTTTTGAATTTCATAAATGAAGGACCACTACTAAGGAGACCCTGTCATGAGTCACCTCCATCCACACATAAGCCTGGTTTGTTTTTTCAATAATTATAGCATTCACCTGTTGTCCACCAGTTTTATTGCCTGCCTATCCATTCCCAGATCCAATTTAAGGTGCTGTTTTTAAAGCCCTAAATGGTTTGGGACCAGACTAGCTGAAGGGTTGCATTTGTACCAGACTGCCCAGGCATTGAGATCAAGATTTAAAGCCCTCCTCTCTGATCTACCCATGAGAGCTGTGGAATTAGCAAGTACCAGGAATGGGTTCTTTTCTATGGTGGCTCCACATCTTTGAAGTATACTTCTCCCAAGAAGTATATTGTATGCCCCTCTTTTTGCTGGCCTTTCGGAGGATTTTAAAGACCTATTTATTGCAGTCTGCAGTTGGTTAATTTGGGTGTGCTGTGTATTCAGTTGTTGTTTAATCTCGTGCTTGATACCTTATTTGTTAGTTCAATGATTCATATGTTGACTACATATAGTTCTTTTTTGGTTTGATTATTTACTATAATAGCATACTTTATTTACTATACTTTAAAGCTTGTTGTAATCTGCATTGTACTGGGTTTTCTTTGGCTCAGAAAAGTAGGCTAGAAATCTATTAAATAAATAAATATTACTGCTACTACTGATAATAATATTTGGCACAATTTAAAATCGCAGCTAGGAAATGCAAAATAAGGAGAACAGTTACTTTGCATGCCTGTGGAGGTATTTTGATTCTGTCGCTTTCCACTTTTGGCTCTTCTTTCTTTTCAGCTGACCAGAATGCTCATCTCTTCTTTGCAATCATTTTTCATAGGAGAACATTTGCAATTGTGTGTGTGTTTTTTTAAGTAAAATAATTATCCACAGATGTCAATGATTAGCCTTTCTCCTCCCATGCTGAGAATGTGAGAGATACTGAGGATCCAATCTAAATGGCACATGAACAAGAAAGAGCCCCTTGCAAAAGGTCACATTATTTCATTCTCAGATACTGGTAGAAAACTTACAGCTCTTCCTCTTTGTTATTTAAGCTCTTTGGTAAATGAGACATCAAACACAGGGGGCAGGATCCTATTAAGCACTTGCCATCAGTGCTCCAACCCTCATGCATGAGTTGCTGATACGCATGGATACAACTATGAGGTTTAATTTATTGGAGGAAGAATGAACGAGGATTCGTGTCTTCACTCTGTGTTTCATTTCAAAAGTTTTATTGAAATGTGCAGCTCTTCTGTAGCAGTTTTATCACCTGGCACTCCACTCATCTTTTGCCGTTCTCACTAAGTGCATGGTGTATGAGGTCAGATCATGCTGTGAGAAAAAAGGAGATGTACGCTAATGAGAAACAATATTATCAAAGAAAAAGGCTTCACTTTAAGGAAGGGAAAATGGGGGAATTATGAAAAGCACAGCAAGTTCTGGGACTTACCCAACACTATGAGAGTAGCAATTACATTATCATGACATAGAACAATTGGGGAACTAAAAGGGACTCCCATAATAATAACAAATTTAATTTTGCCATAGAAAACTCTTGTGGTTTGCTTTGGGATGGGGACTGACAGTGCTTCAAGAACCCAAGAAGAACCTGTTGGATCAGGCTAAAAGTCCCATCTACTCTAGCATTATGCCAATAGGAAAACAGGACTAGAGTACAAAACCGAACCACCCCACTTGGGCATACTGCATCTGACAGAGGAGGTAGAACATAGCCATCATGGCTAGTAGCAATCAATAGCCTTATCATCCATAAATTTGTCATCATTGTCAAATTTTTGATTGTCACTCCCTTTGGGCATAAGCTATTTTTCTACGTAAAGGAAATAAAAGGAAATTCATTGCTACAGGGCTGGAGATGGAGGGAAAAGGCACTAGATGCAGACAAACCCCTTATGTCCAAGCCTGACCCCACAGGGGACTTTAAAGGGGGCAACCTCCCCGCTTCAAATTGCTTTTGCAGTAAAGCATCAATGCAGCAGTGTAAATATTAAATAACTATATAATAAAGTTAAATAATAATAAAGTTAAATAACTATATAATAAAAAATTATTTATAATAAATAAAATAACTATATAATAAAGTTGGTTAGCAAACTTTGAGAATACATGAAGAAGGCTCAAGAAGCTGTCTTACACAAAACAGTCCTTGCCTCAAACACTTTTGGGTTCAGAATTCATTTAGAATGCTGTACTGAATAAATTCGCATTCACCATCAAAGCCCTTTCCTATTTGGCACAATATAACATTATTCTCTTGGTTTGGGACCAAAGCTGTAAACTGAAAAATGTTTTGGAGCTAATCACAGACCATTTTGCTTACATTCTCAGCCGTTCAGGACTAAATAATTGTGAGAATGAATAATTGATTTTATTTGCATTTTTTTGTTCAATTTTTTTGGTGTTAACATATACATCCTTAGAGCTTCTTGGACAACCACTTCTTGAGTTAGGCAGATTGCTGGTTAACAGCCCAGTGTGGTTAATTGATGATTCCTCATGGGAGGTAATGGTTATGAGATGGACTCTTGAGACGACCACTGGGTTGGTTTTCATGCAGTGTTCAGCCAAATCACCTGCTGCTGTGCTATAAACCCAAGAACAAGCTAAAGTTACATCTCATGGTTTGTCTTGAGTGAGACAAACCATAAATCTGGCCTTGGGTGGCACACCAAACCAGAACATGGCTATGGCACCATAATAACAATTATTATGAACAACTATCATCATCATAATCACGTAAAGAAAGCAAAGGTTGCAATACTATGCACACTTACCTAGGAGTAAGCCCCGTTAAATGGAATGGAACTTATTTCTGAGTAAATATGCATAAGCATACATTGTAAACCTGGTTGCAATACAGCCGCATCTTCTCACTTCTGGGTAAAAGGGTATATGTGTGTAACAATAAGTTGCCTGTTCTGAGCCTATATGGTATGTTGGTGGGATGAGAGCTTCTTGCAGTCAGAGCAAATCAGTTGTCTTTTAAAGAAAACAAAAAACAAACCTGCAGCATATGTTTTATGAGAATCTGCCACCAAAGCGTCTGAGATAAGAGCATATGGATGAGATTTCTTTCCTTGTCACTTATTTTTTGTCACCCATTACTGACAGCACCCAGCAAAATATTGTTTCTTGTGGTTTCTAAATGAGGCCAGGGAACAAACTCATGTGAAATGGCAACTGTGTTGTGTGCTGATAACGTTATAAAAAGTGGCTTGTCTCTGTCCCACAAAGACTCACACTCTGCATCAAGGACACCCCAGATTCTGGGCTCAAAATGAGATATGCAGATCATGTTTTTTGTGTGTGCATAAAATTCCTTAATTGGCACAGTGCTCAGACGTCAATATTTACATGGTGCTGTGTAGCATCTCTTTTAAACATTAACATCACAACAGACAGTGCTAGTATGCTTTGAACTTTTCCTTGCAACCATGAGGGGGAGACACTTGCAATTGTGTGTGTGTGTGTGTGTGTGTGTGTGTGTGTGTGTTTTAAAGCAAGCAAGCAAGTAAGCAAGCATAGAGGAACTCTTGGATTCTGCAGTTGAATATATAGTTCAGTCAAATACATGGCTTAGGCTGAAATCCTATGCACATTTAACTGGGAGTAAACTCTAGTGCATGTAGTTGGACTTTGCATTCTAGTAAACACATAGGACTATGAAGTTAGCCTCTTACTCCTCATTCCCAGATGTAAGCTCTGATGGTAGTTGGTCTTCTTTTCTCTCTGTCTGTCTCAGATTGTAAGCTTCACAGGGCAGGGACCTGTAAACCTTGCCCAGGTGAAGTGTCAAGTACATGGACAGGGCTAAATAAAATTAGCGACAAAAGAGATTTAAAACAAACTGTTGTACTTTTTTGTTGCTTTCTGGCAATGGAAGGAAGAAATAGGTTATGAGCACTTCTTTTTATCAAGCATTTGAAAAAGCCAAGCCATCGGGTCATAAAGGCTGAGCTGTGAACTCAGCATTCCACCCTATTAATTGTTCCTGTGATGCTTCCCCAGTGTTGTTGCATTATTGCTGTCTGGAAGGGTACTATAGTGCAATGCAAGCAGGGCAAAAAAAGAGAAAGAAACTGAAACATTTGTGTATAGAAAGTTTCGGGATTTTATCAGGAAGTTACAGGACATGAACTAATTGGAAATTGTTGTAAATAAAAATATGCCCTTTTCTCTTATGGGGTATCCAAGAGCCCATATAGAGTCCTTACATAGGTTCCCTATTGGTAGGAGAAAATAACAGAGGCCAACCAGAGAATATTGAGAAGCAAAGCAGCTAGTAAGCTTGATCTTTATTGATCTGTTGCAACAGGGTGCTCCCCTCACACGCAGGAGAGGAAGAGGACCCCCAAAATTGCTGTGCAAGGGCTTATAAAGACTTTGAAATTCCCATCCTCTAAATCCAGACCACCCCCAGAAACATTATGCATACATCACAGAAGGGGTGTAACCTAAGACCACCCCTCAGATAAGGCAGTCTAAAACAGAACATTTGCATGTTGTTTTCTCCTGTCGCTTTGTTTATTTCCTGTCTGGCAGGTTACTTGATTGGATTTCTTGGGGAGCCTGGGCAGTCTTGTAATGATAAGGCTCACACCCTTATTCAAACACAGATTAAGACAGGATTTGTGAAGGAAGAGACAATGGGGAGGCTTTTCCATTTTGACCATGCAGAGAAACATTTGCTCGGTTTAGGAATCAAAATGGTTCCAGGTTCGCTTTCCTGTGCTGATCTATGTACGTGTGGTTATGAATGTTGCTATATATCTAAGACCATAAAATTCCTATCACAAAATGAAGCAATATATCTTTGCTGAAAAATTTGCAGACCCAACCAGCATAGTGGCATTGTGTATATCCAGCCCAATGCCATTGTGAGACAAGCCATCATGAATATGCAACGAAAAGGATGTTTGGAGGGGCCCAAATTGGAATCAGGGGCATACTTCCCTGTGAGAGTGCATCCAGACACAGGAGTATTGCATTAGTTTTCCTGATAATGATGCTAGGCTTCAGTCCCATTCCCTGATGTTCCTTTCACACTACAGTACCTGTAGAGCTTTGGAACTATGTGGAGTTTTGACTTGTATACCAGCACATTGTGCTGAATTTCATTGACACCAGTGGGCATAGTGTGGCACGACAACAAATCTCATTGGACAATGTCACTGTTCCTCCCCCATACATGCTTCTATCCCCCAGGATTCGCCCACGAAAATAGTAGAAAAGAACTATATACCACCCCAAATTATGTTAATTTGCCCCTGCAATTTTCCAGGTTGGAAATAGTTGTGTGTGTTTTTAATCAACATAGAAATGAGCACTGAACATGCAATATATTAAAAGAAAGCACTTCTTCACACTCACTCCCACAGGAACTTACTCCCACTGGAGGCAGTGATGGGCAGTGATGGGCAGTGATGGTCTTTCATTCATTCAGCCTTATTGGCATAATAACCTAGGTGGTTTTAAAAGATAGGACAAATTATTGGAGGAGAGGGCTATCAAAGGCAGGAAGCAGGAATGCTTCTGAATGCTAGTTGCTGGAGACCACAGGAGGAGAAACTGTTGGTCAAAACCAATAATTTTAAGGAACATCCTGGGCCTGTAGGGCCCATATATCTCCTTGTTCAGCTCTTGGGACTACAGGGGCAGGATCTCCTCTTGGTGGCAGCCACAACAGTAGGATTTAGAATAGCTGTCACATGGCTCAAGTTAGCTTCTGTGCTAATGACCTGGGAAGTGGTAACAAAAGACCTGAAATGGGTGATGGTAAGGTTTTATGGACAGAGAGGATGCCAAGGTAGGCAGAGCCAGAAGTCTGTGATATGTTAAGAGTGTCCCAGTGTACACAGTAGAGGGCTATCTATGTCCAGACATGTGTGAGGTTTCTGTCTGCCTCTGCTGAAGAAATGACTGTCTTTTTTTTTTCTTTTGGCGGAGGGAGAAGGACAGGAATTAGAAGGTAGAGTAAATTTAGAAGGGGCTCCAAGATCAAAATGTTTGAGGAATGTTTCAAAGGTCATTTGAAAATGTCAATTTGTTTCCTGTCACCATGGATTTTGTTCTTTAGGGAGAAAGAAAAGAAAAATCTGTGGGCACACACATTTGAAAGAAATAGCTAGGGGAAATGAAACAGCACGTCCAAACTTCTAAAAGTTACACTTCCTCAAGGAATGACAGTAATGCATGACGACAAATCGGACTGAAAATGAGTTTTGGAACGTTGGTGGTATTTTTGTTGCCTTTGTTTTTAATGGTTTTTTAAAGAACAGTTTCTCAAGAGAGCCATTATAGGCATTCTTGATCTTTGGCATGAAGTGAAAGCAGTCTACCCCTAATCTGATTTCAGTTTTCTGAATACAGAATGCAGTTATTTGCCTGTTCTTGCCCACCCCCCAAAATGCCCCCCCCCTCATCAGAACAGATTTGGGAAGGGAAGGTTCTATTGTGCAAATGCAAATCTTTGTCATAGCAGATCTGTTTAGCTGGATACTGCCCTATCATTCTGCACCTGACAACGTAATAGTGGGGTGCTTTGAGGCATTATTTTATCCCCAAAGCTATTTAACATCTACATGTAGCTGTTGGGAGCAGTCATCAGGAGTTTAGGGGCATGCTGTTATCAGTATGGTGACTGACGCCCAGCTCTATTCCTCCTTTAAATCTGTGTCAGGAGTGAGCATGCACAAGCCAAACCAGCACATGGATGCAGTGATGGGCTGGATGAAGCCCAACAGTTGAATCATATTAATGCAGTGATGCTGCAGGTAAGCAGTTCCCAGGTCCGGAATTGGGAATCTTGCCTGTTCCAGAGGGGCTTGCACTCCCTCTGAAGAAACAGGTTGCTGCTCTTGAAGCCTTCTTTATACATGAAGGCAAAGGTGGTGTTTGTGATGAAGAGTGTCTACCACTTGCTTTGACTGTTGCATCAACTGCACCTTTTCTTTGACAAGGGAAGCTTGGCCACTCATGCTCTAGTGACCTCATGTTTAGACTACGGTAATGTGCTCTGTGTGGGGCTTCCCTTACAGTTGGTTGGAGATTGCAGTTTTAGTCTGGGTGGTGAGTGGTGCCCATTACTGGGGCCAAGGAAACTGCACTGGTTGCCTGTTAGCCACCAAGCCAGGTTTAAGGTCTTGTTACCTACATATAAAGCCCTAAGTAGCTCTGGATCTTCTTACCTAAAAGACCAACTTCCCTTCCATTACCCAGTAAGGGCATTAAGATCTGCAGATGGTACCTAGGTAGTCTTACCATGGCCTTCTGATTATTGGCTTGCGATAATGTGGAGGTGGGCATTTTCATTGGTGGCCACAGTGCTGTGGAATGCCCTTCCTGCTGAAATATGAGAAAACCATCTGTATTGGCATTTAACCAGATTTTGAATATGCACCTGTTTACACGTGCAATCGCTTGATCTCTCAACCTGTGTCACCTGCTTCAATTGTTTTATTTTATGTTTGAATTGTGTAATTTTTATTTTAGTGTTTCAGTGGGAATGCTTTACTGTGCATTTTAACTATGATGTCTTTTTATTTCTCTATTTTACAAATATTGTGGAAAAAAAATATGTTTTGCTAAGAACATAGAAGCCATACTGGCATTAAGGAGTGTGTACATAAATAAATACATTAAGCAAGGTGAAGTAAAATTAACATTTTTTCTCTTGATTTTTTTTAAAGAATAAATAAATAGGCATCTGTTGTGCTATGTTGTTTCAGTGTAGTATTCTTTACTACACAGAAGGCGCTGTGGGTTAAATCACAGAGCCTAGGGCTTGCCGATCAGAAGGTCAGCGGTTCGAATCTCCACAACGGGGTGAGCTCCCGTTGCTCGGTCCCTGCTCCTGCCAACCTAGCAGTTTGAAAGCACCCTAAAAAGTGCAAGTAGATAAACAGGTACTGCTCCAACGGGAAGGTAAATGGCATTTCTGTGTGCTGCTGTGGTTCACCAGAAGCGGCTTAGTCATGCTGGCCACATGACACGGAAGCTGTACATCGGCTCCCTCGGCCAGTAAAGCGAGATGAGCGCTGCAACCCCAGAGTCGGCCATGACTAGACCTAATGGTCAGGGGTCCCTTTACCTTTTTACTGATGAGCAGGATTATGTTACTGATAGATGAAGGATTGTCTATGTGACACACATTCCTTAGTAGAAGAAGTGTGGAAAGAATAAGTGGCGACTAAACTTTCCAGGATATGTGGAACCTGTTCTTGAGGTGCAGAGCTCTGGCAGAGGACCCAGAGTGAAAGAGTACATACCATAGGTGTATCTGCCATAGCCACAGCTTGGTTTTTTTTTTGTCAGGAAACGTAGGAAATTCCACGTCTGCACTCAAGTTTTATCTTCAAGCCATTGTGCTTAAAGAGCTGTGCAGGGCTGTCTTTAGCATATGCGCCGCCAGGGTGCAAAGATACGCCCAGTGCCCCCAAATTTAGTTTAGCCGCCCCCAAATTAACTTTTATTGAGCTTTTTGGGGGGAGGTGGCCAAACCCGAAGTTGTTGGGGGGAATCACTCACCTGTAACAACGACACAGCGGTAAAGACAGCCCTGGAGCTGTGCTTCAAGACTTAGCTTGGGAGAAAGAATCTAGGTTGGGTTCCCTTGAGCTTTCACTTCAGCCTCTCTCATGCTGCACCTGCCTACAATTAGAGGAGGGGAAAGGAATGCAACAGTAGCTCTTGAGAAAACGAGACATTCAGAGAGCCAGTCTGCCACAGCATCACCCCATCTGCCCTCCCTCAGCACATTGCACTGTTTTAGGAACTTGTTTTAAAGTGTTTTAAATATTGTACTGGGAGCTTGTGGTCAAGGGTGGATAATAAATTAAATAAATAATGGGTGGTATGCAGTGAAGTACAGTCGTACCTCAGAAGTCGAATGGAATCCGTTCTGGAAGTCCGTTTGACTTCCAAAATGTTTGGAAAGCAAGGCACGGCTTCCAATTGGCTGCAGGAAGCTCCTGCAGCCAATCGCAAGCTGCAGAACCAGCGTCAGGCGTTCAGGTTCCAAAGAAGGTTTGCAAACCAGAACACTCACTTCTGGGTTTGTGGCGTTTGAGAGCCAAAACATTCGACTCACAAGGTGTTTGGCTTCTGAGGTACGACTGTACTTCTGCTAACACAAAAACTTCCACGTGTGCAAAAGAAATTCCCTTCCTTCTTCTCTGTTGTGTAACCAATCCTTTCATTAACAGAACTACTTTGTTGGATACCACCTAATAATATTAACAAATGATGGTGATGATGTTACTTAGCCGTTCTACCATAAGATTTCCTGCAACCAGATGGTTTCCTTTAAGTTAGGAAAGAAACAGACATACCCAGATAAATCAGGGCCTTGTTTAAATGCAACCATAGTCTATCACTATGTGAACAAGTCTAACCTTGATTTAGGCCAGGCATGTCCAAAGTTCGTTTCAGGTTTGGGGTAAAATCATAACAAAGTTAGCAACTTCGATCCCCAAAAAAAGGTCAACAACTTTGGTCAGCCCTTTGGTCGGCCCTCACTGCCCTTCACTTCATCAAATTGGGCCCTTTTTGGACACCATTAGGCTAATCCTGAGTTCACACACCCTCCTCCCTCCATTCTTCTCCTGTGCAGCCAGGAGGAGGAGAAGTTTGAAAGTGTTTGCTTAACTGTTTGTAGTTTTTTTTTGAACCGGTAACCTTGCTAGTTGAAACCAAGGCCAACTTCAGATAATGGTCTATGAAGCTAGTTTGTTGAACTGGTGGCACAAAGATGATGGAACTTCCTTGGGAAGTTCCTTACAGGTGAAGGGCAAATACCATTTTGCTTCACTAGATCTTTATATTATTTTAAGTAATTGTTTTTTCTTGTAGCCATTCTTAATCTGCTTAAATAAAGAAGGGTTAAAGACACACTATATTGAGTCAGGGGCTCCCAGTCTTTTGTAAATAGGAACTGTAAATGAATACAGAAATTCAGTTAATTAAAATTCAGTTGGTTATTAAAAACTGGATTAAGATGACAGTGAAAGAACAGCCTCAGGTGTGTGACTGTGCATTTTTAAAGCGCTACATTTAACATTTATGCAGAAGTCTTTTTTGTATTTTAAAAAGTGATTAACACCTTGGCTGTACATCTCTCCTGTAACACTGCATAAGATTTCAAGATTTTGCTTCAAAATCTGACCTACTTAGGAAATAAAGTTCTGATTAACCCAATATAATATTGTCCTTCCCTTTCCAAATACCTCTGGGTAGTGTGTTGGAGGGGAAAGTAATCTCATCAAAAAAATGTAAATGCACTTATCATGTTTTAAGGAAGAATGATCTCCCCCTCCCCTTGTTCATATACAGGCTCCAAAATCCTATGTTTAATTATAGCATCCTATAAACTGGGATACTTATTATTTGCATACAACTTAGTTTTGTATTGATTATACAGTCTAGTTGTTTTCCCATTGAAAAAGAATACCTGGATCTTAAAAAGGTAAAGGTAAAGGTACCCCTGCCCGTACGGGCCAGTCTTGCCAGACTCTAGGGTTGTGCGCTCATCTCACTCAAGAGGCCGGGGGCCAGCGCTGTCCGGAGACACTTCCGGGTCACGTGGCCAGCGTGACATCGCTGCTCTGGCGAGCCAGAGCTGCACACGGAAACGCCGTTTACCTTCCCGCTAGTAAGCGGTCCCTATTTATCTACTTGCACCCGGGGGTGCTTTCGAACTGCTAGGTTGGCAGGCGCTGGGACTGAACGACGGGAGCGCACCCCACCGCGGGGATTCGAACCGCCAACCTTTCGATCGGCAAGCCCTAGGCGCTGAGGCTTTTACCCACAGCGCCACCCGCGTCCTGGATCTTAACTGCCTCTATATTATGAGAAATTCCTATGTTTTGTTTCTGGGGCTGTCTCTGAATCCTTTAAATTTGCATAAGTGAGAAATTAGCTTGCCCTGAAGTAGCCTCAGCAGCAGCTGGACTCTTTTAAACAGCTTTTAAACAGAAATGTATAGACAGGTGTGCCTGCACTGGAATTAGAATCATCTGACTATTTTCCAGGTGCTATTTTACTTTAAAATATGACAGGAAATGTCATGGCAAATGCCTTGCATCAAACTGGAATTTCAAAATAGAAAATAGAACGGCATTTCAGAATATTATCTTTCTGCTGTTGCATGTAACCAAAATAATGATGTTCCTGCTTTCAGCTACATGCTGTAGTCTATTTTTATAACTTACCTCCAGCAGTGTGTTTATTGTGGGCTTTGGGGAGACCACTGGGTTTTAAAAAGAAAACACACAATTCTTTGAAGGGAAGTTAAATGTCATATGAAAATTCAGGTGGAGAAATCCAGCTATATATGAAATTGAGTTTCCTGTTTTTGACTAACAGCTTTTCATAGCTTGTGCCGAGACTGATAGATTTATTTTAGATGAGCATTTAGCTCAAACTTGAGGCCTCCAACGAAATATTAGTCTGGACAGTATCACTTTCCTTTTAATCCTTACCCCCTTTTCCCTTCCTTCTCTTCTCTTTAGATACTCAACCCACTGGTGACTGACCTCCATATTTTCTGCCCTGGACAGTCCATTCTTGCCATATACACAGTTCCTCTGGTTAATTGCAAAATAATTCAGCTTATATTGTGTGAGCAAACATCTTCTATGAACTGGACTTTCAATCACTTAATCCCCTCAGTTCTGAGACTACAAGTTCTTATAATGGTGTTTTATTTTTAAAAAATGGGTTTTGGGGTCCCCCCAGCCCCCACAAGGTGCACCTACATTTTCATTTGGCTACAGATTGTTTTCCACCTCCAAGCTACTACTACAGTTTTGAAAACTGAGCATGCACATTAACCACAAATGATGTGCAAGGACATCAAAGCATATTTTTTATACCTTTCCCTTTATGGGTGAGGAAGCTTAGGCACAGGGCCTAAATGTGGAGCTCTGGGACTCTCCATCTGGTCCTCCGCATTTGAACTCCAATAATACCTCTTGCTTGTCTTGATGGAGGATAGAGAGGGGCGTGTAGAAACAGACCTATTGTGCAAAGATAAAATTTGCATTTGTTGCTCCTCCCGTTTTCCCCTCCATCCTTGCCCACCACTGGATACAGCCCTTGAATGCTTGCCTAGAAGGGAATGTGAAGAAAGGTTCTCCATTCCTGCTTTACATCCAGCTCTGAAATATCTACAAACCCTCAGTCTGGGCAGGACAATGGGGTTATGCTGAGTCCATCCATATCAACAAGCCAATGAGTAAGGATCAAGCCTTTAGTTGGTAGAAGAAACAAACTGGAGCATATGGAGGCTCTGACTATACTTCATCTCCTCAAAGCCACCTCTTCCTTGTTTTAATTTTGATCCATAAAACGTTATTGATAAGTACCTGATTATCCTGGAGCCACCAGGAAGCAGAGTAACCACCATCTAATTACTTATTCTCCATTTCTTTCACCACCCTTCCAGTCATTTTTAAACTCTCATTATAGATGTCATGAATTTCTACAGACTTCTCTGCAGTTGTTTTGTTTCTTTGACAGTGTATTCACTTCAAACAGTTTGATGGAGCTGCTTGCTTAATGATATAGGCTCTCTGCAATTAAATATTGTGACATAGCACCAGATTTAGGCAACTTGGAAATATTTTGACAGACGATAAACCTTTTCAGATTCATTTGGAAAGTAGCTAGATTCAGTCTTCACAAGTGGAATAATGGGGAAGTGGAACATTAAATGCTGTTTTCAAGAAAAGTATCTTATGTTCCATTGTTACAATTTGGAAACAAACTGGAATAAAAGTGGTTGGGTTATCCACACCCTTCTATCTGCTTTGTATTTTAACAAGAAACCTATGAGTCATAAGGGTTGTTATTATTGTGTATTAAATGAACAGTTTTTTTGTGAACCTCCTCCTTTATGTATAGGCAATGATTATTCTTTAGGGATAGATATCCTCTTGGCCTTATAAAATGAAGATGCAAGGATTGTTTCATTCTTCCCCTTTTTAACTAGGGCTGTGTATGCCCCATGTATTTAAAGCACACACACACACACACACACACACACACACACAGCCCAAGATTCCTGGGAATTGTAGCTCTATGAAGGGTTATCTACAGTTCCAAGGATTTTTTGGTGGGAAATGTGCTTCAGATATATGCTGTGCATGCAGTCACATCAACTTCAGTAACAAAGCCCCTTGCATGTACCTGGAGAGATCCAAGTAGAAGGGAGTTGATAAAATATCCCAAGATCAGCAACAAAAAGAATGAGGCATGAAACAACTAAATTTTTAAGCATTTTAAAGTCTTGGTGGTAGTTAAATTTTTATGTTATTTTTTAACTATGAGGTGGGTAAGGAATGTTTAAAAATGCCAGAAGGAGTGATACATATTACCAGTGAAGCTATTTTGGTCTCAAATCAACATTTATTTAAAGAGGAAATTCATCTACCCCGTCATCACTGATGTGTTGAAGAAAAACTTGGAAGACATGTAAACAGTTAGTTGCCCTTGAATAACCTTTTTCTGTTTCTTCACATTCATGCCACAACTGATGAATCCAACTTCCTCTTTAACTAAAACAGAACCTGCCTTGCATGAATGTGAATTAAGGAATTGAGATATAATTTAAAATAATGTCGGTCCTATCTTGAGATGTTTGTGAATGAAGTGGACAAACTGACTTCTTGAAATGTTTTCTAAAAGGAAAATAATGTTCATTGACTCCAGAGTCCAGTCATCAGACGCTGTTGGTATTTCTCAAAAATGTGAGTACATATAGTATGTTAGTATGTGTGGGCATGCACATGAGAATGGAGGGAGATTGCAGAAGGGGGGAAAATGCATTGCTTAAATTGCAGCACAAAAAGGATTCTAGATGTGATTATGTGATCATTTTAATCACTGTGTCCTAATGCACACTTGTAACTAGCAGAGAGGAAGAGAAGAATAAGATGTGAATGGAGAATTGTAGGAAAACTGAACATGTGTGGCAATTAGAACAATGCCTAAAATTAATTTTGTGGGGTTTTTTAATGGAAAAATGTTTGCTACTTTGCAAACAAGTTCGAGTATCTGGAACTACAAAATTTTGTGGAAAATTTGATGCAGAGAAATTTGTGAGGATCACTAGCTGTGTAGAATATCTCTTGAGCCAGAATACTACTACTATGACAACCACCGTAGCCCTCAGTAATAGTTCTGATAGTTCCATTTCCAATAATTGTATGAATGAACTTGGTTGGTACAATAAACTGTTGCATTGCTTCCTGGCTCACTTGTCCATTGCCTGCTGCCTATTTCACTTTTCCAGTGGTTTTAGTGGCATTATGTGGCTCAGGACCCTAATATTTTTTGGAGTGCCTCTCCCAGTCCAAACCTACTTAGACCTCTTGATCTTAATCAGAGGTGTCCCTTTGACAGGTGCCCCCTCCAACGCAGGTTCAGAGGGTTGTGACAAGAGAGCTGGCATTTTCATGTGTGACTGCTTACCTGTGGAATGCACTCCCCAGTGCCATTCAACACCAGATAAAAACATATCTTTTCTCCCATTCATTTGACTGATTAGGATAATGATGATTTTACTGTTGAACGATGTGGTTTTCTGCTGAGGTTATTCTGCTGTTTTGTTCATGTTTGTTTTATATTTCTTTATTGTATGGGGTTTTTTTATTGTAACGTGTTGTGCTTTTTCTGGTTTCATGACATCCTTAAGCTTTTAAGTTTTGTAAATTGCTTAAAGTGACTAATAAATTGAAATTATAATTAACACTTATAAGTATATGATTGCACTTAGCCTTTTCCTGAAGGCAGATTTTAGAAATTTTAGAAAACTCCAGCTACTGATATTTGCAGTGCATAGAAATTATGATTTTATAGGTGCTTCCAACCCATGCATATAACAGAACCTGCTGGCCCTTGCCCTATAGGTACATTCCTGGTTGTGCTGCTGACCTCCATGCATTCAGTGGAGGGTTAGAAAAGGTTGGCTATAATGTACATGTCTAGACTTTCCAAGCCAGCAAGACCCCTGCATGACTGAGATTCCCACTAGTGTGGACAGCTCTTGTATGTGTAGGTATCCCTTCCCAGTGGTCCACTGTGGTTGGAGCAGGGTCAGGAGGCATGCCCCCTTCCCTCTTCATGTGTTAGGTGTGTGCGCATGAGCATATGAACTGTTGATGCAAGAACATATGAGCCGTGCTGAATGAGGCCAAATACCTATCTAGCCCAGCATTCTCTTCTTACAGTAGCCAACCAGATGCCTTTCGGAAGCAGATCTAAGTGCAATAGCAATCCCCCATTTGTGATCTCCAAACTGGTATGAGCCTAATGCATCTGATGCTAGAGATAATATAGCTATCCTTACTGACAGTCATTGATTCCCTTATCTTTCATGAATTTGTCTAATTCACTTCCAAAGTCATCCAGATTAGTGGGCAGATCTACATATTGCCTGAGCGAGTTTGCTATTTTAACTGTTCCCCATTTGAAGAAATACTTTCTTTTGTCTGATGTTCCTATCGTTGCACTTTATTGCCACTGAAAGAAGAAGAAGAGGAGGTGTTTGGACTTGATATCCTGCCTTTCACTCCCCTTAAGGAGTCTCAAAGCAGCTAACAATTGCCTTTCCCCTCCTCCCCCACAACAAACACTCTGTGAGGTGAGGTTGAGAGACTTCAGAGAAGTGTGACTAGCCAAAGGTCACCCAGCAGCTGCATGTGGAGGAGCGAGGACGTGAACCCAGTTCACCAAATTACGAGTCCACCGCTCTTAACCACTACACCAGGCTGACCCCTGATGTACAAACCATTATAGTTAAGTGCTTTTAATTGCAATTAATTTCTATCAGAGTTAAGCTTAAAATCACTCCTGCTGAAATTAAGGCGACTTAAAGGTGCTTATTTTGGATAAGATTGTGCTGATGAAAATTTGAGATTTACTGATGAAAATCCTTTAAAACCTATAAAAACCATTAAAAAACCCTTTAAATGGGAGGGAAACAAGTAATATAAATAGGTGTTTAGGTGTGTTTGCATATTGACACTTCTGACACTCAGCTGTGATGAGCTGAGTCAACATGGATCAATGGTTTCCATTCGGAGCATTTGCCTACAATGGTGCAAGGGAGTCATCAGTGGTGATTCATCATGTAGTGACTAATGCTAGTAGCTTCACACATTCAAGGCACTTACTAGTGTAACATGTAAGTGTTATCACTATCTTTCTCTGCCAGTTGCAATTCATAAATATTTTCAAGCTATTGTCATAGTCCTTGCAAGGGTTTTCTAGTGTGCCTCCTTGCAAAATGCTGGTATTGCTACAGACACAGATGAACTAAGAGAAGAAAAGAACAAAAGAAAGACTCGGTGTTCCCTTTTACTTGCTTTTAAGTTATCACTACATTCATTGACTCCTTATATCAACCACTGTAGTTGTTTTGCATCCTGACTAATGACTCAGTTTCTGGGCCAGGCCTGCTTTACCTCCTCATTCTGCTATTCCCTCCCATATTGTTGCCCCAACATGTGCTGGTTCAGGTCCCAGCTGTCCCCATGACCGTCGCCACCACTTCCTCTTCCCAGTTGTCACACAGCTGCCTACTACTCATAGGAATCGGCCTTCTGAGCTGAACCCAGCTCACTTGCCACCCACAATTGACTCCATCAGTTCAGCTGTTTAGCCCACCATCATAATTCAAATTGGTGTTTGGACCAAAATTCACACCTCAATTTCAGGGCCCGTCTTACCAAAGTGGGCAATGATATCTTCCAAGGCATCCAAATTGGTGTAGTTTGGAATGGTGTGATCCACCATCTTGATTCAAAAGGCATCCACCTGTTTCTAAACATAGACCAAAACCCGTTCCTTGATCTTGAGAACTATCATGCCAAATTGAGTAGTGGTATCTCCAGAGGTGTCCAAATCAGCACAGTTTGGAATGATTTAGTCCGGCATCTGGACTCAAAACAGTGTCTGATGGTATCCAAATGTAAGCCAGAACTTACATCTCTGTCTTCGGAATTTTCATGCCAAGTTGACCGATGATATCTTGAGAAGCTTCTAAACTGGTATTGTTTGGAACATCTTGGTCTGCTGTCTTGATTCAAAATGGCATCCAAAGGTGTCCAAAAATTACAAAAGTGGCTTATCCACATGGGGAGCAGTCATGCCAGTTTGGGTGGTGATATCTCAAGAGGCTCCCAGATTCATAGAGAACAGAGAGACAGAAAATCACTTTCCAAAATATGTAATAGAAGTAGATTATACCTCCAGAAAGAAAGTAATTTCATAATATATACAATAGCTGGAGTAATTCAATCTTTGGCATTAACCCGTAAAATGGAATGGGTGAGTATCCAGTACTTTGTATTACAGTTAGTGGTATACTGTTGGTAGTAATGCTACTACTGTGTGTAAGGTGGAGTCTTTTCTTTACTGGCATATCTGACCAATAAAAAACACCATCACCAATGTTTGTCTAAGTTCCCAGTAGTATTTTCTTGTGTCTGTGGGCATCTCAAACATAGTTATCTGGAAGTGAGAGGAACATGAGTTACATATATCTTCTTTCAGTCTCTCTGTCATGGTTTGGCTTTGACTACTGCTTTATTTTAGAGATAAAATGCTTCTTTCTTTTTAGAGAATGAAAGTACAATTCATAACCAGTGTTTGGTGGAATTCCCCAGCCTTCTAATGAGGACTTTGGCACTGCAGTTTTATAACTTTGGGAAGAACTGCCAATTTGCTGGAAACCTTGCTGCCTTAATGGCATATAGAGAATTGGACTTAAATATGCAATTTTTCCAGATGGTTGACTTCCCTCCTAGATAATCACTCCGATTTATTTGTAAAAAAAATTATAGTGGAATATCACACTTACTCTGCATATGTTAAGTACATAAAGTGATATCTTTTACTGAACTAGTTTTTGCTGTTAGAGGAACAAAGCCTTTTACTAGCTTTGTCTGGTTCAACAGCTGTGGCTGTTTCTTGACAGAGACAGCCTGACCAGTAGTCCACTGCTGGATTAGTGCAATGTATTCTGTGTCATTAACAAGACAGAAGAGGTCAGTGAATTTCTTAACTGTTGAAATCAAAACTTCCATTGATTAGACTAGGAGCAAAAGAAGAGAAGGAAGCCTTGGCTAACTGAAGGGCAGTTTTGCACACTGCTATTTCTGACAGGTAGCTAGGCTACAATCTTATCGACACTTAGGTCTAAACCCCAATGTAAACAACAGTATTCATTTCTAAGCGAATATGCACAAGATTAGCCTGTACAACCCTGAAAGTTATTAATCCATTGGAAGGAACAGATAGCAGAATTGTTCCATGAGGCCACTAGGAATAGCACCCAGGGTACTAGCTGGCATGATTCCAAGTCTGTAAGAAATGGTGCTAAAACAGATAAAACTTGAAAGCAGCCAATTCCTCCTGTTATAACTAGAGAAGCAGTAATTTATGGCAACTTCATATGTAATGAATTTCTACCCAAAGTTCATGTCATTAAGGAAAACATCTCACAGACCACATTTATGCCATCAGTGCCCATTTGTTAATTTGTGTTTGTGTAGAAGGTATGATTGTCTGGGGATTTTCAATTCATGTTCTTTATGTGTATGCACATATGACATAGTTGATGTTTGTGTGCCATCACAAGTGATGTAGTATATTTGATTTACACATGGTTTCCGAACAGTGAAGTATTCTCCCTATAGCAAGTATTATCCGTGTTGTAAAGTGGTGCCTAGTCTCAAGGTTCAGGCCTTGAATATGGGATGGGTTCCATATTTTCAAAATTTGCTTCGCATTTCTTTTAAAATAAGGTATGTTTCTGTTTTATGGGTTACATAAAAACATGTATCTGTGCTGAATGCATGGCCTATTGAGTTGCAGCTACTGTATGGGTGATCCATCACTAGCCACTTGTTGAGCCTGCCAGACCTCATATGTGTTTCCATTCTTTCTTGATGTTAAGAGGTAGGATGAAAATCAATATTGTCTTCAATAAAGGAAGGGAATTGTTGGCAATCCTATAGAAACACAGAAGAATGTATATTTCTTGGCTGTTCAAGACTTTTAATTTCTTGTTGTGAAATTTGGAAAAAGGAAGATGAGGATCACTTGCATGTTTGACCACTAATGGAAATGTTCCTTCTGGCAAGGCTGAACACTGTTATTTTAAGTCAATCCCGCACCCCACCCTCAACACTCTCACTTTTGCCATAGCTGTAAATGAGCAAAATAATGGTAGTGTGTCTTGCTAGCGTTGGATCTGTTTTTCTCAGGTAGCAGCTGTGACAAAGCACACACTTAAAAATGCTGTTGAGAAGAAGCAAAAGACTTAGTTTATTTGGGAAACTGCTGTGAAAGAAAGAGAGTGAACCTCTTGCCTTGTGAAAGGTGGGATAGCCATCCTTTATCTGAGAACTGGATGGTCTAGCTATTGCTTCACTGCTCTTCTTTCTACAGCCTGCAGGCTGTACATAATTGATGCTTTAAATCAGATTTATCCGCTAAGGAACCCATGAAGGTGAGTTATTGTTGTTTCTTTGTCCACTGGGGAGAAAAGTCCATTCGTGCAGCATGATTTACCTGCTGCATAGGGATGCACTATCAATCCACTTACCAATTGATGAATTCTTCATGCAGGATATTAGTACAGTCCCTAAGATTCAAAGCAAAGCTCATTAAAGTGAAAGTTTGATACCTTACTGCAATGCCTTATATTTTGGACCAGACCATCTATGAGTGCTTTAGAATGAGACTGATGCACCTACAGGTGATTGGGTCACTTGAATTCTAAAGAAAGGAAATGCTCCATTTAGTAGCTTGACCAAATTGTTGCATTTGTCTTCTGGCACATATTTTGGTTCCCATGGTAGCATGCACTAGTCAGATTGGGGTGGAGTGAGGTCAGAGAAGGAAGTCAACATTGGCTACCCTGCAGGTGCAGGCAGGCCTATAGGACCACCACCAACCAGGAACTCTCCTGACCTTACCATCGCCTCTTTCCACCCCATCCTAACAAGCAGAGCGCCATCATCATTGAGAGGACACTGTCTCTGCTCCCTCTGCCCCAACCACTGCTGAACACTGGTTTGAGTCCACTGCCGCAGGACACACTGATTTTGCTCCTCATGCTGGCCAAACAGATAGCTGGCTGAATCGACACTGACAAGGGCTAGACTGGATTGAGCCCTGCCCAAACAGGTGGTGGGTGCTCACAAAGCTGAGCATGCTAAGCCCACCATGCCATGACGATGTGCATGTCTTTTTGTAACTGCAGAAGCTAAGACAGCTGAGAAAGTGTCTGGCAAAGCTCTGCTTCTGCAGTTGATTACTATTTTTGGATCAAGGTGTTGTGGCTTTCAAAAGGTGCTTCTAGTGACAGGACATGAGGTTGTCATAATCGGAATTCACTATGGTAACAAGCCACATGGGCAAAACCTATTGAAGCACTATTAAAATGTGTTCAGAGCATTCCACAGAACTGAACCAAAATGTAATGAGGTGTCTGATTTTAAGGGTGGGGGAGAGAGCTACTCCTGTTATTTCAGAGTGCAGTCTTTTCCTTAACTATCATATGAGAGTTTTATTTTGGTTCCATTTTGATTATTCCTGTACCTCTGGGTTTAAGCAAGATCCCCAGTTCTAAGTTAATGCCATTTGTAAATGAAAATAAACACTGAGAAGTCAGAATTAGATTATTTCCTTTGTCATTATCTCTGGCTTATGATGATGATTTATGAAGCAGAATAAACACAGCTGGGTTTTGTTCATCTACATTAAGCCTGAGTTGCTGAGAATAGCAAAAATATTTCTCTGTGCTCAAATTGGGTCGACTGTGCTAGAAATATTCATAGCAGAAGCTAGATGTCTTCAAGGCGACACTTTTTATTTAGTACACATGGATGACTGGTTTATGGTACTGAGAGGTCAATGGCACATTTACATTAACTTTAGTTATCTTAATTCCTGTACACTTCAAACAGTGCAAGTTATTGTGCTGATAATACGTGCAGCATCTTGCCACGCTATTTATTATCTACATACAATTTTCTCTTTTTCCAGACAGTCATGTAGAAAAATGATTGTTGTCAGCTCTCCCACCTACGCGTAGCTTATATGTGTCTTGCGGTGACATAAATGTTGAATCTGGTGTGTGTGTATATATCTATAAATGTATATATATATATATATATATATATATCTGTGTGAGTAAGTGTGCAAGGCTTCACATTTCTCCTAGCAATGCAACACCCAGTTTTCAGGGGGTGGTAAAAGGACCCGATAAAGTGTATGTAATTTCCTGTAAATATCCCTTACCCATTCTGAAAGAGTAAAGGCACAAGCTGCACCATGGCTGGACAGCAGCATGGCTCAATGGAGCAGCAAAGTCACTACTGCCTGCACAGTCCTGTTGATTACACTGGCTAGGAAAAGCAAGCTGTTTTGCTATACCAGCACCAGGACGGGTGTGGCTAATAGGCCTGGATCAGCCCCCTACTGCAACTTGTGGTTGCTGGGCCAGCTCACGATCCTTCCCTCTGAAATGACCTGTTTCAGAGCTTTATGCTGGCTATCAGTAGTAGTAATACCACCAGCAGCCCTCCTGAGCTTTTGGTGGATGGGCTCGGGTGTCTCCCTGCTGACACAGCTCAGCACAGCTGGGCAGAGGAACGCCTCCACCCTATCCAAATCTCTTTGAGTATGGTGGGTCAGTGGTTGGATTGCTCAGTAAGTTTGATCAATTTCCTTATAAAGTAAAGGCAAAAATAATTGCACCCAGGTAAGGACTGTCATATTGCCTTGGTTATATTCTCTGAAAGGACAAGTAACACATTTCAGGTTCCAGCCAAATTCTGTTCAGCTAGCAGACAAAGAGTAGATGAACAAGGCAACTCTTAAGCATGGGAAGATCCTGGTTTCAGTGGGGGGTAGTCCCCATGGGTGAGAAATGGTTAAACATTTGCTAGCTTCCCTAAACATTTACTACATGCAAATGAAGTGCTAACTCACTTTCTTAAAGTTATGAGAATATCCGGGGGGCGGGGCGGGGGGCGGGGAATACTAGTCGCTTCTGAAGCCTTGATTCACTTTCAGTTGAGTTTTACATACATTTACCTGGAAGCAGACTTCTCAGTTTCAGTGGAACAAATTTCTTGGGGATCTCTTTCAACTCAACAATTCTATGATTCTAAGTAACAGCACAATCCTATACAGCTCTAACCAGAAGTAAACCTCCTGGTCTTTATTTCTAGGTAATGTCAGAGAATTGTAGCTTTTGAGTGTTTAGATAGGATTAGCACACTTAAAATATGTTAAAACAAAAAAAATTCCTTCCAGTAGCACCTTAAAGACCAACTAAGTTAGTTCTTGGTATGAGCTTTCGTGTGCATGCACACTTCTTCAGATACTTCTTCAGGTATCTGAAGAAGTGTGCATGCACACGAAAGCTCATACCAAGAACTAACTTAGGTGCTACTGGAAGGAATTTTTTTTGTTTTGACTATGGCAGACCAACACGGCTACCTATCTGTAACTGGAACTATGGAAGGCACCACATTGAGCCGCATGAAATGGAAGTCCTATCTGAAGAAGTGTGCATGCACACGAAAGCTCATACCAAGAACTAACTTAGTTGGTCTTTAAGGTGCTACTGGAAGGAATTTTTTTTGTTTTGACTATGGCAGACCAACACGGCTACCTATCTGTAACTGGAACTATGGAAGGCACCACATTGAGCCGCATGAAATGGAAGTCCTATCTGAAGAAGTGTGCATGCACACGAAAGCTCATACCAAGAACTAACTTAGTTGGTCTTTAAGGTGCTACTGGAAGGAATTTTTTTTGTTTTGACTATGGCAGACCAACACGGCTACCTATCTGTAACTGGAACTATGGAAGGCACCACATTGAGCCGCATGAAATGGAAGTCCTATCTGAAGAAGTGTGCATGCACACGAAAGCTCATACCAAGAACTAACTTAGTTGGTCTTTAAGGTGCTACTGGAAGGAATTTTTTTTGTTTTGACTATGGCAGACCAACACGGCTACCTATCTGTAACTTAAAATATGTTGTCAGTCCTATGGCTAGCTGCTGCAACAGGCAAATGTTTCATGTAAAAGTATATGTGTTTTCATTCACCAAACCATGGTTAAGAATAACCATGGTTTGGCCAGGTTTCAGTGTAACAAGTAACCATGGTTAATGCTCCTAGGTTTCCCTTTAGCATCAATTAAAGTATTTGCCCTACCACATACAGAGAATCTCGGAATCTCAAGTCTCCAAGGACATGCAGAGTGATGTGTAGAGCGGAACAGAGATTAGAGATGCCCATACACAGTTTGAGTCTGCTTGGGAAACATCTGGCAGAGGAGGAACCTTAGAAGGGGTTGAAGGCAGGGACCATCCGTCTTGGCAACTGCTCTGTGGGGACAAGACTTACTGGGAAGTGTTGCCGAGTTGTGTGTCATTTCTTTGAATAAACAGTTAACTTCTCTGCATCTCGCATAAGCCAGAATAGAAAGTGCTCACTTTGCTGCAAACCAAAATGTGAACTGGGCAAATAACAGAATGTATGTGTGTGCATAAATCAAATAAGGAAACTGAAATACAACACCATATACCGTAATAAAATAATCTTTAAAAAGGCAAAAATAAAAATAGCAACACACTTTAAGAACATCTTAAAGATCAAGGAAAGCCTGTCAAAGCAGATGAGTCTTCAGTTGCCATTTGAAGTGCATGGTATTTGGTGCCTCCTGTTCTGCAAAAGGGAAGGCATGTTATGCCTATGATTTTCTCTCAAGCATTAGGTAATCCTAAAGTAGTTAACAACAAATGTATAAATTACCCACCCCTTAAACAGTTATCAGCTTGCTTTTACAGAAATTGCAGTGTAATCAAGTGACTTAGTAATAGCACCGCAGTAATTTCTGACTACCAGTTGCATAGTGCAGTTGGAAATTATAGGCATATGGAAATTTGCAGATCACTTAGAAGACATACCGTATTTTTTGCTCTATAAGACTCACTTTTTCCCTCCTAAAAAGTAAGGGGAAATGTGTGTGCGTCTTATGGAGCGAATGCAGGCTGCGCAGCTATCCCAGAAGCTAGAACAGCAAGAGGGATCGCTGCTTTTGCTGTGCAGCGATCCCTCTTGCTGTTCTGGCTTCTGGGATTCAGAATATTTTTTTTCTTGTTTTCCTCCTCCAAAAACTAGGTGCGTCTTGTGGTCTGGTGGGTCTTATAGAGCAAAAAATACGGTATCTCAAACAGCCCAGAAAGCATATGTAACACCCACTGAGGTAAATGGGACTGCCCATGAATGAACCTGTAGGAAAGCCCCTGCCCCGTTCAAACTTGGAATATTCTTCAAACAAAACTTTCCAAAGCAACAGCTTTCATCAGCTAGACAGATTTTCATAAAATATAGATTTGGAGGTGTCAGAAGAACTGATCTGGAAAAAACCACGTTCTCACATGCATCTCAAGTCTTCATGAGGATAAAATTAGGCCAGAAGGTGTGCTGCTTTTGATGGGGAGGCCCAAAGTGCCAACCACAAGCTCCTTTGACCCTTGATCTTTTTGACCCTTGACTCTTTCCTGTCACGGCTTGATGTCAGGATTGATAGATTACTTTCATTGTTAATGTGAGCTGGCAATGCTATTTTCTTCAAGATTTAAATTCACCTGTTTTGATCTTGGAATATGTGAGGTGGCTACACAGCATCCTCTCCTCCCTCCCGGTTCCCTAGGTGTACACTGGGGAGGTAGCATCCAGCTCTGTATTTTCATGGTGTCTATGTTTTGTATATAATGTGTCTATGGAAAAGATTTATTTCACTTTTGCAGTTTTAATATCCAAAATATGTAATAATCCTGCCCAATCTGAAAAAGGCAGAAAGTTCATTTCATGTTGAGATTCATTTTCTTAATACCTCAGTCTGCCAATATATATAAAACACACCCTCTTGATTAAGTGAGCCCAATAGGGTGGGTTGATGAAAGAGTGAGTTTTAGCAGAACCTTTGTGGCTCATGTTTCTTCTCTCCAAACCTCTGGAGTTATTTTAACCTATTTTAATGGTAACTTTTCACCTTTGTGTGTGTGTGCAGGAAGTTGAAACAATGCAGTGAAAACATTCTGGCACAGAGGTGTGAGTGCTGAGACAACATTTTGGATGGATTAGAGCCATACATATAGCATGTGTGCATAACTATTATTATAATGGAATTACTATTTTCTTTTAAAAAAATACTTTCACTGTGTGTATTTGCTTTTCAGGCTGCCAACTGAATCTAGCTTTGCCTGATTAGTTCCATTCATTTCCCCTTATTCTCATTTTCGCTTCCCAGTTCTAATAAAAAGACAATTATGTTTGTTTCCAGGATTGCATGTATCTTTGTTTACCATTACATTTCCCAATGTTGTTCCTGAGGGCATTACTTTATTTATTTGAATTGATGCTGTGGATTTCAAAGTTCATCCCCAACTTTCTTACCTGTATATCTATTTGGGACTTTCATTTTAGGTCCGAGCATAAACCTGTTCCCCAAAACTTTGTTTTTGGTGTCCAGAGATCCCAAAAATGATTTTCATGTAATGTACCACCAAAAGCAAGGCACATGATGGTATGATCTGAAGAGTATGAGGTGCATGCTTGTAATATTTGCTGCTGCAACCTTTGTAAAATGATATCACAGGAGACAAGTGTGGAACAAATGAACTTTGCCCAACACTCCTAGTACTGCAGAACTCAGAATAACTGCTGCTTGAAGTTTCACTTCTCTGCTAGGGTTTCCCAGCATGGCATCTATCCTTGCACCAACCTACAGAACACTTTGGTTCTTGCTGTCTTTATACTATTTCTGACCAGCTTGCAAAGTTCGAAAGGCTTTACATTACTTGAAACATCTATTCTTATTCTTAGGCCTGTATTGTTTGTGACCTAATGCAACCCATCACCCAACCAATGGGGCCTGGGAAGGGGTTGAGAATTCCACCATTTTTGCAGTCCTAGAAAGGCAGTAGATTCATTTAGCCTTAGAAATTGATTGAGCGTAAATCGGGTGCTGCTTATGGCTTACTACAGTTATGTGAAAACTCTGACTGGGGGCCTCAACATCTGGCCCTCGGAAATCTTTCATTTGACCTGCTTCACAGCCTCAGTGTTTTATGCCTAGCTAGAATAAAACTCTGAACTCTGACCATGCCTCTTTTTGGAGAAGAGTGTGCGGTGTGCGTATGTGTGAAAATTAGCAAATTGTACAAAGGCAATAATTTATGAGCAGCCCCACCATTGACATGTGACCCTCAAAAGAGTGCCCAGAATGGAATGCAGCCCTTCAGCTGAAAAAAAGATTTCTACCCCTGGGTTAGTGGTTCACATATTGTGCAGGCTTTGTTTGTATCAGATATCCACATAGAAAATAAGGACCACATTCCCATGAAACTCTTTATATGAGCCACCCCCAGTGCCTACATTCTAGAAATGCTAGTTTGCCCCAGGATGCAAATTTCAAACCTTTGATACTATCAGAACAACATGGACTAAACTCACATATTTGGAGACAGGCCACAGTCCTATGGTAATAACACACATTTCACATATATAAGAAGGAGAAGTGCTCAGAAATACCTCCCTTCTACGGGACCTTTTGAAATGTTGTCTCAGCAGCATGATTCTACCTAGGGTGACTGTTATGTGTGCTGGTGTGGTTGCTCGAGAGCGAACAGGCAAGACCCCCACTGGTCTTTTCAAAGGCTTTATTATCAGTGCAAAAACATTCACAGTGCAGAACGTCTCAATTCCATGTCTTGCTCAGTCACTAGCAGAATCTGGGAGTGGGCGGTCCTTAAACTTTCCCCAGCAGAGTAGTCTCTTGACCCCCATCCTAGGCCTCCCCTCTCTGCGCGTAAACCAACTGCGCAGAGAGGGCGTGGGCAACGGGGGACCTGCCTCCCCTCCCCCGCTTTGCTCCTGCTCGGGGTTGTGGCTCTCCCTTGCATCCTCTGAGCCCTGCATCCCTTCCTGGAGGCGTGGCTTCCCTCCTCCACGGAGGAAGTGCTGCTTCTCACAATCTTTGGAGGCTCCTTGTAACCCAACTGCCCTTCCACCTCTCACCTCTGAGCTGATGGCAGTTCCCTGACAGTGACGTTCATTGGGAATCTCATATTCCACCTTCTGCTTCTTAAATCTTGAACAGAAGGTAACAACTGCACTAGCAGAGTGAAATTGAGAGAGGAATTTCTGTGTGTGCACCAGGGTCAGAACCAATCTTGGGTTGGATGTGTGGTTGCCCTCTCCAGTGAGCTTTCGGAATTCCCACCTTGGCTCACGTTTGGGTCCACCAGGACAGAAAGGGCTATAATAGGCTTCCTATTTAGACTGGGACTTTCCCTGAACAAGAGAGTCTCCCTGGCTCTGCTTTGTTTCTCCATACTCCTCTGCTCTGCTTCCCTGGCTTATCTCTGTCTATGATTTCTCTAGGACGCTTGGCAGCTCTATTACTAGCATTAGCAATCCATGTGCCACCAGTAGCCACATCCACTACAAAATGTTCTGTTCCATGGGCATGGCTTCTTCACAATGGCTTTGTTCAGTCACAAACCCTCTGCTCAGGCCGTGGTAATTTTTTTTCTAAACACAGGAGCTTATTTTCAGTTTCTTTTTGTACTCTCCCATGGTGCTCAGACACACATGTCTTCCTAGCTATATGAAGCTGGCAACATCAAAAGCAAAACTCTGAGTATAGAAAATGTTCCAGAAACTATCCGCTCTTATTTTCATTCTACGTTCCTTGAACATAAAAAAAAATGGCAAAGACAATTTCCTTCCCAACATTTTCTAAAGTATTTTTTTGCTGAGTTTGATATATTTTTGTTTCCAAAACGTGGCCTGGAGCACTTTTGTTTCAGAAATTTCTGCAGAATGTCACCACCACAGTTAAAGGCAGCTTTCATTAGCAGATGTCTTATTAAGAAACCCATCCTACAAGAGACCCTTGGAGGGGGCAACAGGAACGCTTGAGAGCGTAAAGAGAACCAGGCTGGATCAGGCCAAAGGCCCATCTAGCCCAACATCACCCTTCCCACTTGCAGTTCCCAGCAGCTGGTGGCAGTGAACATAGCTCCTGTTCTAACAGTCCCAAATGGAGCCCGTCTTTGTGTTCACTGGTGTCACTCTACCAGTTGCAATGCAACCTCTGTCTTTTTCCAAGGGGCCTGGGAAAGGAGATTTCAGATGTGCCTTCCGGAAAGACACCTTGCTGCTTGCAGAGCATCAAATGCTACCTTCCTCTCCTTCAAGACACATAGCACAAGACGAGTCAAGCAGAAGTGGCTGGATATGGGCTTAGCAGTTCCGCTACTGCTCACTTATTGTGTGAAAGTTTGACAAACAATCTTGACAGGAATTGCAAGAGAAATTTAGATCAAAGCCTAAACATGAGCAAAAACAAATGATCCTGCTTGTGTTGACTAATTAACAGTGTGCTCCATTTATGCCTTGCAATCACACATACCACATACAAAGCAAGATGGGATGTTTTTGTAAACAAGAGCAAAAAATGCACTTAGGGCAAGTACTTATCTTTGTCCTGTGCTTTTTTAAAAATAAAAAATGTTCCTTTATTACTATTATTTCTCATCAGTCATATTCAGATTAGTTACCTAATTTTAGTCAGGCAACCAAGTGTGTAATAAATGGATGAATTTAGTTGAGTTTAAATCTCCCCATTTAATTATCCTCTGCATTTGTTATTAATCTTAGATGTTTGAAGTATGATGGCAATTTCTTTTCCCCCATGGCAATTAAGGCGGTAGTGGAATTAAGGAGTTAGTGGAATGGTGAAGAACTTCAATCTATCACAGTTTGCTTCAGTGACATATAGAAGCTGCTGGCTTTAAATGTGATGAGATCCGAGGAGCAAGAATTTGTGTTTTCTGAATGGGTAGAAGAAAAGTTGTCTTCTGCTCTTTGGTCCATTTGCTCTTTGCTGGGTGAGTTTGTCTTCTCTTTGAAAAATCAGCAACACATTTCAGCAGTGCTGGAAGTCTCCTCGTTTCCTTTTGGTAATAATAACTGCAGCCCCTCATAATAAGCAGGATGGAGGATGGTCCATTAGAGCCTGTGGGTTACTGCCCCCCTAGTCTGCCCTTAGGCAGAACCTACCTGCCTGCCCCCTTACTTAAGACCAGTCAAAGAAGTAGCAATGTCTGTCAGCTTTTCCTTAGAGCTGCCTTTGTAGAATTCAGCAGGGAAGAGAATGGGAACATAACCAGAATTAGTTGGCTCCACCTATCCTTGACTTGATTTTATTAATTTGGGGCCCCTGAATTCTCTCCTACCAGTCACAACTGGCACCAGCTTTTACTGATCCTATGATACAAGATGCAGAGTTCTTTCCAGAAGAGAGGTTCTGAGTTACTGTACAACATCTTTCAGATTCTGTTTAGATATTTCCAGGAAGGCAACACTGAAAGCGACATATCAGTATTTATGGGAATCTGAGACTTGCAAAAGTCCCTTAGTAGAGATAGATTGTTGTTGGGCCTTTTCATGAGATCTGTTCCATTCTGAGTATCTGTAGAGAATCAGAAAGTTGCATAGAGGTTAGCTCCAATTTCCTAATGACTCTGAACCTAAACTTCAAAAGAAGTTTACATTTTTTCCAGTTCGGACCTGTTGCGTCATTGTATAGAAAGGCTTTACTTTAAGACTTGCATTCAAAAAGAATGTAAAGAATAGTTGTCTATTCAGAGTTCACTGGGGTGTATGTGTGTATGAAATCCCAGAAATTCCAGTTGGTACTGTTGAGCTCCATCATAATATAGGAGTTCGTAACAGGATCCTTAGGTAGGGTGATTAAGATCCTGGACCAGGCTGCGCATACCATTCTCAGTCAACCATTGGTGGCACTTTTAAATAAATAAAAGTCAATCTGTGGCTGCCTCTTTAGTGAGTATTTGAAGCTACCCTGTACTGAGTTAGATTGCTGGTCTATCTATCCTAATATTGACTATTTTGTTTGGCAGTGGTTTTGGGGGTCTTGCAAAGTTGAGTCTCCCAGCATCTACAACTGGAGATGTTAGGGATTGAACCTATGATCTTTTGTATACAAAGCATTTGCTCTACCAATGTGCCATGCCTCCCTCACCTCTCCATCCCATGTTGGGAGTGCACTTGGGAGTGCATGATGTACCTTCACATGGTCTCAAAGTGTGAAATATGGTGTGGGGGACTGATGCCAGATGGGAGAGTCAATGGAAATTGGGGACCATCCTTTCATGACCAAAAGTGCCTTTAATTTGTGCTCTGATGTGTGGTGGTGAAAGGGAGGACAAGTATAGTGAAACCAGCTGGGTCTCATACATCCCTTTTCAACACTTCTGTATTTTTATTAATAGCAAAATACTATGGTCCTTTTTTCATCTGTGGTCACAGAGGATGTTTGTTTTTGGAAACAAGCAAAAAGCATTTAGGAACAAGTCTTAGGTGGGGGCTGGGGGGTGCCACTAGCTATCAGGAGGTTTGCATAGGCTTCCACTAGCACACTGGTTTAATTGAATCTGGGCCTAGGCTGCATAACCTAATTGGAACCAAGTGTATTTTTATTTTTTTGCTATGTCTCTGTGTGTCTAATTCATGGTTTTAAAACTGTTTGGAAACTGGTAGTGGACAGGTTGTTGGTTTTTTTGCATTTAATTTATCCCTTCTCCTCCCAGATATTTGATTACATGAGATATGTCTTAATTATTGAACTGCTGATCATGCTTTTTGTAATATAATGTTGTCGTTGCTTTAAAATTTAATATGGTTTAAAATTGTTGTGAGTTGCCCAGAGACCATTTGGTATTGTGGCAACTAACAACTTTAATTAATTAGTCTTATAAATAATGACATTTGCCGTATTTAACAATCACAAGGAGAAAGATAAAGAATTGCTGTTGCATTTAAATAAACGAGTTGGATTTGTTCTGAGGACCTCAGGTGCTGAACAAGCTTCTGGTAAATCTAATGCTCTCATATAATATGCTTTGGATTTAATAAAGTCATAACAAGGAAAGTCTCCCTATTTCATGATGATACTCACACTGATGCAGTTCAGGGATACATCTTCATGGATTGAAGTAGCAAATCCTTTGAGAAGGGTGTTCGTTTTTCAAAAAGCGATTCAAGCTCTTTTTTCTGATTTCTTTCAAATGCACTTAACTTCCCTCCATCCTATTGGCTGTTGCAGGAATGTGCTGCAAAACATTTTAACAGTGGCATTCCCTAAGCCTCTTAAGAATGAGCTAAATGATGTTTACCAGTCAGGCTCGTGCTGCCTTAGCTTAACTTTAAACCATGGGTGCAGTGTAATCAAGTATTTCCTTTCTTTTTTTGATATGGTAAACCAAATAGCTGCCTTTTCTTCTTATTTTTCCTCCTGAGAAATTTCACATTAATTTATCCCTTGAAAAGTAGCTTTTTTTTTTTTTTTTGCTTGCATCCTATTTAAATTCTGATTCTATCCCAAATGACTGCTGTGGAGATAAGCACGTTCTGTATCCCACTTTGCTTTGTTTAAAAAAGCGCTCTCTCTCTCTCTCTCTCTCTCTCTCTCTCTGTGTGTGTGTGTGTGTGTGTGTGTGAGAAACCAACCCAGCTTTTCTAGAAGGCCTTTTTAAATGTCTTCAAATTCCTTTGTGAAATAAAGTCATAATGTGGTAGCAATAATTTCAAAAAGTCCCTCCTTTGTGGCACTGAATTTGTTCAAGCATATTTACATTTGAAACTGCTTGCTGCATGAACATGGCATTGAAAGTAAAATTATGAACACAGAGGCCTTTTTCCAATCACGTTGCTGAAACCTGCAGTTCCTTATGGCAGCTTTCCTCACTCTCTTTTTAAAAAGCAGATACATATCTTTTTGGCTTGGGAAATAATATGCTCCCTCAAAGCAGTACACCCCTAGGTTATTGTCAAGGTAATCGTGTTTCCCAGGCTACCTCCCAACCCAATTTCATGTGGTTTTTCTCCCCCCTGAAGAGATGCCTTTTTGTATTGTAATATTTGAAGCACACACGGAGACATACAATGTGACTGTGATCAGTGCGGTACATACTGCAGGAAAATTCGTTTTTTAAAAATGCATAATACTCCCGTTAAAAAAAAAAAAGAGGGTGAGAGTTTACTTTAGTTGATGGAATGAATGCCTTCTTCCCTGTTTTGTGAACATCTATGGTCTTAGCAGTGCACCATTTTTGCCGCATTGAAACACAGCATCCAGGCTCTCCTGGGCTTGTAGCATCATCTCCTGCATTAGAAAATTTGAAACTAATTGTTCTATGCATTGAATATGAATGGTGTATGTTGGTGTCACTGTGGAATTCCTATATGGGGGAAAAGTCTATCTGAGTGCCTTGGAAAAGCTGCCTGACTCTAAGGCTCCATCCTGCAGTATACACTTAAAACAGTACTGTAATGGTTCTAGGGGTTGCTCGTGCATAAGTTGCCGCCACTCCTGGCTAGGTGGCCTGGTTGAACCCTTTCTGTCTGGACAGCCTCTCATCCGTGGCTGCCTCAATCGCTGGCAGAATCCGTCAGTGGGCGTTTTTTGATCTTCTTCCAGCAAAGAAGTTCTTTGACGCCAAGTCTCCTCCTACTCTCCCTGCGCGGAAGTCTTCTACGCAGGGAGGGTGTGGGCAGCGGAGTACCCGTGCTCTCCCCGCTGGTCTCCGGCGAGGAGTCCTGGAGCCTCCTCTCCGATTCCCCCATCTGCCCCCCTTCTCCACTGGTGTTACGCTGATTTCCTTCCCCAGCAGATGGGCTGCCTCTCTCCCTACTGGGACCCTCTCCGGCATCCCTCTGGAGCCTTCCCTCCGCCTCTGGCTCCAATGGCAGTTCCCTGACAAGTATCAATAGTTATGGCTTCCCCAGAGCCCCCCAAATTTATTGTTAAACTACTCTGGGAACTGCATCTTTGTGAGGGGGGTGGAAATCTCTGACAACTCGCAGCACTTTTAACAAATTGCAGCTCCCAGGATTCTTTGGCGGAAGCCATGACTGTTTAAAGGGGTACATTGCCACTTTAACTGTGTGGTGCAGAAGGGACCTAAGATGATTATACTGTATACAACACTAAGTTCTCGCATCAAATGCAACTGATATATAGAAAAGACTCTACGACATGAAAAAACGTGGCAATGCATGTACTTCCGTAAGCAAGGAAAACCTTTAATAAAAAATATTTTTTTTAAAAAAGGGAAGAAAATATATTAGCATGCAGTACAGAGACATCACCTTGCCAACAAAGGTCCGTATAGTTAAAGCTATGGTTTTCCCAGTAGTGATGTATGGAAGTGAGAGCTGGACCATAAAGAAGGCTGATTGCCGAAGAATTGATGTTTTTGAATTATGGTGCTGGAGGAGACTCTTGAGGGTCCCATGGACTGCAAGAAGATCAAACCTCTCCATTCTTAAGGAAATCAGCCCTGAGTGCTCACTGGAAGGACAGATCGTGAAGCTGAGGCGCCAATACTTTGGCCACCTCATGAGAAGAGAAGACTCCCTGGAAAAGACCCTGATGTTGGGAAAGGGCACAAGGAGAAGGGGACGACAGAGGATGAGATGGTTGGATAGTGTTCTTGAAGCTACTAGCATGAGTTTGACCAAACTGCGGGAGGCAATGGAAGACAGGAGTGCCTGGCGTGCTCTGGTCCATGGGGTCACGAAGAGTCGCACATGACTAAATGACTAAACAACAACAACAACCTTGGGGCAGTTTGTAGCTTGACCCTAGATGGTCGCTACCAGTCAAAGTAGACAGTACTGTGCTAGGTGGATAAGTATTTTGACTTGGTATAAACAGTGCTATTTTTCTAGAAAAAGAGGTCCAGAACTCACAATGAATACCTGCCCTGTTCTCTTATAATGGCAATGGCTCCCACCTGAGAAGGGCTGGAACTGAGTTCAGGTGAGTTCTGGCTGAAAAAAAGCCCTGGGCTTATGGCAGCTTCCTGCACTCCTGACTTTTTTCTGGAACTTGCAAGGTTGTTCAGTGACATAACAAAATTGTACATAGGCCCTTTCCCAGGAATGTTGGGGCACTGAGACCCGTGGCTTTAGTATATTAGAATGTCAAAGCTCATAAAACCAATTGACTTGTTTTGGGCTATAAGCTGCACAGCTACACGTACATAATGCTAGTGAAAGACAAGGAAAGCTGTAGCTGTTCTATTTGTTTCCCTGGAACAAGCCCTAGAGTGCTTCAATTGTCTGGCAGATTTGTAACTTCTAATCCATTGATCAAAGAGGCTGACCGTTATATTAAGTAAATGATAAAGAACTAGCTTGCCAACTTCCAAAGGTAATGATTTTAGGCTTTAAGAAATCTGTAGCATAAAAAGCTAACTCTTGGGGATTAGCCAATCCTGAAATGCCATTCATTGCACCCACCCACACCAGTCCCCTTAGCCCCACTTTCAGTCATATTCCTAGGGCAGTTTACAAAAATATCCCCTCTCATACTGCCTCATTTTAGAACATCCTGCTACATTTCCTGGCTCAGCAGGCTGCATGTTGCTAATTGTGTGCAACATTTAGAATTTGTGTCATTATCTCCCTATCACATTTTTAAAAATCCTAGAGGTCAAGCTGGAAAAGTCAAGTGCACTTTTCTTATAGTTGCATGAAGATAGGGCATAGTCACCTGCCCATCCATATATCCCCTCTGTCAGAATGCATGCATATATCTCACTCTGATTATCCAGGCATTGCAAGCAATATATACAACATGACTTTGCTTAAATCAGAGGTGGAGAACCTCAGGCTCAGGGACAAAATGTGACACCCCCCCCAGCTTCTCTCTCAGATCCTCAGAACTCCCCCTTGTCACACCTCCCCCAACCCCAGGATCTGCTTTGCACCCCAGGTGTGTTTACCTAACTGGAATACGTTCTCGAATTATGGTAATTTCTCTCATTTGCCTAAGTGGAGGCTAGAGAGGTGTGTAGGTATGTGTAGAAACTAGCCTACTACATAGTGGTAAAATTTGCTTTTTTGCCTCCACCAACACTTGCCTCTTGAGCTGCCCACTACTGGGATATGGCCTTTGGAAGACTGCCTAGAAAAGAATACTGAAAAAGGTTCTTCTTTATATCCAGCACTGGAATGACAACGGGTTATGCTGAATCTACCCACATGAACAAGCCAGCAGGAAAGGATGGTGCCTTTAGCTGGGAGCAGAAACAACCTGAAGCGTACAGAGGCTCTGAGTTATTGGAAGGCTTTCTGGAAAGGAATGCAGCTCTCAGGCTTAAAAAAAAAAAGTTTCCTATCCCTGGCTTACACCTTCTTGCCTACCAGATTTCTTCCCTCCATCCCCACATTCATAACTCGTGTTGTGTTTGTTTCATGATACGTTTTTTCAGGTCGCATCCCATGGCGACCCGGAAGTACCGCAAAGGGTTACTTCTGGGTTTCGCCGCTCGCACATGCGCAGATGTGCAAAATGACATCACATGCATGCGCAGACATGGCAAATCGTGACCCGCGCACGCACAGATGCAGGTTGCATTCTGCTCATGTTGCGAACGGGACTCCGGAACGGATCCCGTTCGCAACCAGAGGTACCACTGTACTTGCAACGTCCTTCAGAAACACTGCTAGCTATTCCCTCCCTGCCATAGCACAAGGGGAAAGTCCCTGATGAAGCCAGTTCCTCGCTTCCCTCAGGAACACCCCAGCTAAGTTCTCTTCCCTTGCCTTATGCAGACAACCACACTTTGCTCCTTGTCAGGAAGCACAACCACTAAGTTGATTCTTAAAACAGTCAGGGACCAAGAATGGCGAAAACCAACGGCAGCTTCTCTCAGCAGGATGGCCAGAGTGCCCGGTGTCGTGTCTGCTTTGGCAGCCTACCAGCCATCTGGCTACCCTTTCCAGGAATGTGCAGTATTGGTAAGTGTCTACTCCGTTCCTCCTTCCCAGCGCCCACAAGCTGGTTGTTTTTGGTATGCGCCGTGAGCAGACTCGGTGGCAGGGCTCCAGCTGCCTCTGCTGATGCAGACATGGTGCCAGATGCCAGCCAAGTGGTCATGGATGGGTGCGGAGGGGGTGGGGTGGGGACAGATTGATCATTGGTTGTGAACTGTGGCAAATCTTGAAACACTGCGGTGTCGCACTGATTTCATGATGCTTCTGTAGCCTTTAGCAAACATCTGGGTGTCTCTTGAGCTAATTATGAAAGGGGAACAAGGAGCCTCATTCCCTTTCAACCCCTCCCCCCGGTTTCTCCATAACAAAATATCTCGCACATAATTAGACCAAAATTGAGAAGCTAGTGGCAGGGAGAAAAGGGAAGAGAATGTAGATACTATTTTTGTCCCCTTTCTTTGATACACTGTGTCCCCTTCCCCAACTGAATCCAAAACTAAGTGCTGTAATTTCTCAGTCATCTCTTGTCTCATTTGCCTCTTCCTTTACTTCTTTCCATATATTGTTACCCCCCACCATTGCCATTTAGATTGAACTATCCTCTAGGGAAGGACTTTTTCTTTTGATGCTTATGTTAGTGAAGAAACTTGACCTGAATTGGCACAGTAGACAAAGAACTATTCTTATTCTAAGTCAATCAGAGTCATATTGGGTCCAGGGCACTATGGGCTGATCCTCCCACCACTGGCACCACTGGTACCCTTCTCAAGGTACCTGACCGTTGCTGTTTAGATGGCAACATAGCATTTTCCAGTTCTTCATGTCTCTGATACAGTGTAGATCATCATTATCTGTAGCCAGGTAAGCAGAATACGTGGGAGATTTGGAGACCCGCTGGTAGCTGTGAGGAGGGAGAGTATGAGTTGAGTTTTTATTGGGCTTAGATTCAGATCGCTGGAGATAAACCCCGGGGTCCTAAGGCCTCCCTTCGTATAAAGGGTGAGCATTAAGAGCCACCAAAGTTTGGTATATAACACGTGCAAAATTAGCAAAAATATATAAAACTTGCAATAAATGCTGGAAATGCAGGGAAAAAGAGGGATCCTTCTTCCACATGTGGTGGGACTGCAGAAAGATCAAAGGTTTTTGGGAAAGTGTATATAATGAAATGAAGAGTATATTAAGATACAACTTTGGGAAAAAGCCGGAGGCTTTTCTGTTAGGCCCAGCAGGAAGTGATATAAAGAACAATGACAGTAAATTCTTTCAATATGCAACAACGGCCGCAAGGGTCCTATTGGCTCAAAACTGGAAACAACAGAACATACCGATGCTTGAGGAATGGAGAGCAAAACTACTAGAATACGCGGAGATGGATAGATTGACGGGGAAAATTAGATATTTAAAAGACCAAAGGTTCATTGAGGATTGGGGGAAATTCATGGAATATCTGGAAAATATAAGTGAAGGTCAGATAACGCTAGTTGGGTTTAAAAAAGCTCTGTGAAAAGGTTGGAATATTGTCTAAAGAGAAAAAGAAGGAAAGAGAAAATAATGTCAATATAAGCCAGGATTTGTGTGAATTTGTTAAATTGGGGTATGGATGATTTGAGGGGAAGCTGAAGGAAGTCTTATAGAAAGAAATCCATGACAACAAGGTGTAAATTGCTGTAGTTTTTGTTTGTTATGATTTAAAAAACAATAAAAATTATGCAGAAAAAGGAAAAAGAGCCACCAAAGTTTCTATTCTGAGCTCAGGAGACAGCTACCACAAGTGGGGAGCTACAAAACCCTGTTGAAAAATCTCCTGTGCCTGTGGGTGGAATGCTGTGCACAACACATTCCCCAAACAAGTTATACTGGGGCAGTATTCAGCTCATTTTTGTGCTAGTGTAGGGAGGTGATGGGAGGAGAAGGGCATGTTGTTCTGCTGCGCAAGTAGAAATCAATGCGCTGATAGAAGGATCTGCAAAGCGCTACATTGGATACAACTCTTCAGGTCTATTTATTTTCTTGCATCTCTGGGCAAGCCATGTGTACTCAACAATATTTGTCCTGGTGGCTTTGAGAGATGGAGAAATTAACCCATTGTCACCACAGCTGCCTCACACCTGCACAAGGTTTTGTTGTATTGCAACAGTTGTAGTGACTTTCTAGTCAGCAAAGGAGAATTTAAAGGAGAGGCAAGGGTTGGAAAGCTCCTTTGCCAGGTTGTGTCTAGAATCGGGTATCATTCTGAGGAATAGTTGGCAGAGGGGTTTGGCAGGATAGTGACCACCATTACAGAGTGATTGATAAACATTTGGATAAACTTCTTCAAAGTAGAATTCCTTTTCCTGGGAGAGCAGGGGGGGGGTGAGAAAAAGAAAAGGGAATCTTAGAAACTTCCCCAGAAAAAAGCGTCCTCAGCGCTATTTAACACTAGGTTGCAAAATAAAGCTCCATTGCCGTTTTAGAAAATTGTACTGGGTGGTTAACTATCTGCGTTCATAAATGCAGAGTTGTATCTCTCTGCTCTTTCAAAGGTTCCCATTGCCACACTTTTATTTTGGTGTTACATCCCCCCCTGCCGGCCACACCATGTCAGAATCATGTTGCTGTGCTCAGCGTTTCCCGTGCTCAGCGGCTTCGCTGCAAGTGCAAAGAGCAGCCCCCGGAGACAAATCATTTGCATTACAGATGCAATAAGAGTAAATTCAAAAATGTAATTGCACTTTGCAGTGTGGTTATACATTCAAATGGTTTCAGTATTTGCTCTTGCTGTGGGAGCTCTTTTGTTGATTTAAAAAAAGCAAAAGCAAATGATAGTTCTGACAGAAGTGCTGAGACCTAGAAGTTATTGTTTGCGTTCAGATCGCTTCAGAGCCTTAATTTAAATACTTTGTGAGCAAGACCTCAAGGGAAGACTTCTCTATTTTTCTCTCCTAAAAAGCGGGATAGTTTTTACATAACCCACATGCAGTATACTTACAGAAACAAATAACAAGTGTTGTTTTATTTTACCTGTGTTGTTTTACCTACGGTATAGTGTAGCATCAACTTTAGCTAGGAGTTCTCAAGTGATAAGGTTAAAGAAATAAACAGATAAATCTGGTTCCCTATCTGGTGCCTCCTGCTACTTCTCTGCATCTAGCAAGTCCATTACATCAGGGAATGATGCTTCTTTGGGCTTCCCTCCAGAGCTGCTGTGGGATGTCAGTTTTTCAGCGGGATTATGGCATGGAAGGAAAGAATTAAACCCCCTCTTCAGGTGCCACAGCGCCAATCCTGATGACCCCCTCCTTCCTGTGGCAGCAGTAAAAAGAGTCCCACTTCCAGTGAGCTTTCACCACAGTTTCAACCATAGCTGGTTCCAATATTATTCTTAGGTAGAAAGTCTGGTTTAACCCTATACAGTTGTACCTCGGCTTCTGAACGCCTTGGGAGTCAAACGTTCTGGCTCCTGAACAATCAAAACCCGGGAATGTTCCGGTTTTTGAATGTTCTTTTGGAATGCGAACATCTGGCAGGGCTTCCAATTGGCTGCAAGAGCTTCCTGCAGCCAATCTGAAGCCGCACTTTGGTTCTGAACGTTTCGGAAGTTGAATGGACTTCTGGAACGGATTCCACTCGACTTCCGAGGTACGACTGTACACATATTTCTTACAGTAACATAACTCGGTCTGAAAGTAGTAAACACACAGTGTTTTGAAACTGAATAGATCAGGGAAGTGTGACACGTTTTCAAATGTTGCCTGGTTTGAACAGAGCAACTGCCCAAAAGTATCTTGGGATCAGACCCTGCATATTTCTCTTTGAATGTCAGACTTTATTCCCATTTCTTCAGAAATGCTTTGTGAATGTAGAGAACCTTGATTTTCTGCTTACACAAGGAGGCAGGTAGCCGCGTCTGGAATGGTTCAGCTCCCACAATAAACTATGGTGTTTTCCCCAACCACCCCGTGTCAAAGGACCCTGAGAGTTATTTTATTTGTTTTCCCAAAGACTGTGATTTATGCAGGTTATTAACCAATGTCATAACACACAACTTTGCAGGTGCAGCCCTGCTCTCCTGACCGGTCGCTAATCTCAACAGAAGCTGTGTGCAGGCCACGGTTTTCAGTTTCAGAGCTGAAGGGGAGTAGATTCAGAGCTGCTTTGGGAGGGATTGGGTTTCCTCCAAGGCTTCTCATTTATATTTAAAAGATTGACTTAAGTTGTATCCACTTCCCATTAAATTGTGTATGAACTATTTATCACTCGTGATCAAATGGCCGTCTTGATAAATGTAACTTGTCCCTTCTCATAGTAGAGGGAATGCTCAGTGGTTCTGTTATGTAACAGGATATTGGCTATTTGCTTAAAACTCTGTACAGCTTGCTTTGGTGCTCTCTGTATTGCCCAGTGTGAAGAGGTAGTTTGGACAGAAGCCCAAACAAGCTGGAATAGTCATCCCCCCTTAATGATGGATAGAGCCAAGGGAAGTAAGTGCCTAGCTTGCTGCTAGCCTGAGTCAGAATTTATGTATTAGGTTCTTTAACAACTCTAGAACCAGTACGAAATCTGCAGTTGGCAGAATAGCAATTCAAGTAAGATGTTTCAGAAAATCATAGGAGTTGGATGTTACAAAATGATTTATCTGATTTCTTTTCAAAGAGTCTGGGATTAAGGAAGGCTCACTTGTCTCATAGAGATGGGAGAGAATGTCAGTGTTATTAATGAGAAGCTACTACCTAATTTGCACTTCTTAAACCAATAAATCAAAACACAGCTATTCCTCAAAATGTTCTCTGAATTTTGCGATGCAGTTCTCCAACCAATGTGTACAAAAATGCATATGCGAAGCTTGAGTATAAGCTCCTCTGCATTAGTACTGTCAAAACTCCCACTTCCGGGTATTTTCTCCCACTCTTTATAGGCTTCCAAAAGTCATGAAATGTGACTCTAATCAAGAAAGCAAGTTTCATGAAGAAAATGCACAGGTATAATGGTGTGTCCTTTGCGTGCAGATAATAATCACATAGTGCTAGAAAGTTCTAAATTGTCCTTCCCTACAAACCATGTTTTTTTAATGCCATTTGCACAGCCGTTTACAATGCAATCCTAACTATGTCTACTCAGTAGTAAGTTCTGTTGAATTCAGTAGGAATTACTCCCAAGTGAGGTTAGGATTACAGCCTGAATATCTGAGAATCTGACACGTTTCAACTGTGCAATTTCCCCCCATTTCTTTGTTTAGTTCTCAGACTTGCTTTGATGTGGAACATTTTTATTTCTTGCTGTGAGTCTAAAGCAAGCAATGAAGCAGCTATTGGTTGTTGAACTGTGTTTGTGTGTGGATGCACCTTATTTAGATTGTGTGTGTTAATTTGTCATTTTAAATTTTGATTGTGGGTTTGGGCCCCAAATGTTGGAAGTGGCCTGAGCCCATCTGGACCTCTGAGAGGCCCTTCTGGCAGCACTTCTGTAGAAAGCCTTGCCCTTATTCTTTCAGCTGTCATCCAATCCTCTGTGTTTTACACATTGGTTAAGAACTGTTCTGCTTTCCTGGGGTTTTAATGCTCCCTAGCACGGCTTTGATTTTTCTGCAGCTTTTAATCTGCTTCTGGAACAAAGAGATTTCCATTTATATGAATCACAAAATGTATTTCTCAATTATGGGTTGTGAAATAGCAAGGTAGAAAATTTTGCAGATTCGCTCTCAAAACAACGAACAAACCTGATTTACTGCTAAAGGAAACACCTCTAGAGGGCGGTGTAGCATTGCTGTTTTGTGATCTTGGTTTTACATCTCAGTTTAGTGGTAAATAACCAAATAAAATCTTCTAGGGTGGTATTTGCCATAATGCTCTAACTAATGACTGTAAGGACCAATGAGAAATTTGTTTTAGTTGTACCAACAAGTGGGGTGATTGTTTCCATAGTTCGAAAACACCTGAAGTCTTTCAAGGAACCTTCATGAAAAAGCATATTTTAATATAACTATTCAATGCCCATTTATTCCAGATCAGTCCCATTATACTCAGTGAGATCTGCTCCAGGATATGTGGATTGTATGTTGGAACATTTTATCATATGTCAGCTCATAAAAATGTACGAACTGGAGTCAGGAAGACAGGACAGAATTACTTTTTTGGAGGGAAATGTCATAGCAAAGTGGTAAAACTACATATTGGCTCTCTCCCCCACTGCCCCAGCCCTTGTTCAAGGTGTATGCCCACATTTCTAAGGGCTAACTTTTAAATCTTCCATTGCTGTATTCTCTTGGTAGTATCCAACTATGCTATATTCAGAGTAGACTCATTAAAACCAATGGCCCTTCGTTGGTCATGTCCATTATTTCCAGTGAATCTACTTAGAATAGGACTAGTATTTGGTACAGTGGGTGATGTCTGATGTTAGTCATACTCAAGAGTCCATTAATTTTGATGGGTCTTTTGATGTATATCTTAGTTGGATATCAGTTAACATATTTATTTATTAAAAATAAATAGCCTCACTTTTCTTCTTCAAAAAATGAAATAGAGGTGGGGTTTTTTAAATAAAAAATAAAACATCATACAGTGCACACTCACACACACATGACCTAAGAGCAAAACAACAATTAATAAAACAGCACCCATGGAGACAAGATCATAAATGGTACCCCACAGGGATGTGTGCTAAGTCCCTACCTGTACTCATTGTACACATATGACTGCATATCTTCAGATCCATCCACAGTAATTATTAAGTTTGCAGATGATACTACCATAATGGGTCTAATTGCAGGTGGAGATGAAACAACGTATGGGGGGAGGTTCAAAAAGTATCTACATGGTGCTCAGAGAATAACTTGCACCTAAATATTAGTAAGACAAAGGAGATGGTGTTGGACTTCCGGAGGAAGAGAGGGGAACCTGCCCTGCTGTATTTTTTTTGGGGGGGGGCGCTGTGTGGAAATTGTCTCCTCATTTAAATTCCTGGGAGTTTACCTTAGTGAGGACCTCACTTGAAAAATCACCATAACCCAGGTGGTCAGAAAGGCCCAACATAGACTCAGGGTCTTGCGAAAGAATAATGTTAAACAACAATTGATGAAAGTGTCCTTTCAAATTGTATTACAGTGTGGTATGCTGGATTGACAACCATGGACAAAAAATCTCTACAGAGGGTGGTGAATACAGCCCATGATATCATGGGCTGTCCCTTGAGTCCGCTATATGATGTCGCAAGGGATCGTTGCCTTAGGAAAGCGGGAAAAATTCTCAGGGATGACTCACACCCAGGCCATCACCTCTTTAATCTTCTACCCTCAAGCAGGAGATATAGAAGTATAATCAGCTGTACCAACAGGCTAAAGAATAGCTTCTATCCATGGGCTGTTAGGCTGTTGAACGGAAAATAACATAGCGAAATTGACTTGTGAGGTGCTGTGTTGTTCGATAAGCACACAAAGTGCAACGAGACTGAGTGTTTGGGGGGGGGAGAGGCTCGTTTAATTTCATTGTACGCAGGTTGTACAATGACAGTAAAGGTATTATTATTATTATTATTATTAGTAGTAGTAGTAGTAGTATAACAAGCTGAGGGAGTACTCAGTTGTGTTTCAACAAAATGTCTAAATGAAGAAAGTGCTGGTACCTGAGAGGATCTCATTTGATAGAACATTTTACAAGATGGCTGCCGTATTGCTTTATTAGGAACACCTCCACCGCCCAGGGCATTTTTAGGTTTTCTTTTGAAACACAACCTATGACTTTCTCCTCCAAAAGCCAGCACAGTGTCACAAGATTATGCTATTGCTGGTGTTACAGACAGATGCGTCAAATCCAATGCGTCATTCTCCAGTAACTGTAAATTTTTAATCCAGAGTTTGAAAATTCTCGGTCCAGAAACGTTCTGAAGGGAGATGGCTATCTTGGAGCTTTTCAGCACGACAACACGTTTATGAGGGCTCTCAGATCTCATAACTCCAGAAGCGCTTCAGAAACGAGCAGGTTATGAAAGGTTTCTCTCGCGAGCAAAATAAATGTGCTATTCAGCGATAAATCATGACAGGCTCCTGTTATACCACATAGAGCTAAAGAATGCTAAGCAAATGACTCCCCTCCCCTTCCCACCGTGTGCTTCTGAGCCTCGTTATGAATGCTGGATTCCATTGCTGAGTGATACAAAAGCTACTGTTGCAACCTTTTATTCCCTGGGTGCCCATGAACCCTTTGTGAAGTAATTGAAGGAAATTGATGACATAATTGGGTATATCTTGGGTATCAAGAAGGCTGCAAGGGAAAACCAGAGCATAAAAGTAACCAGCTTTCCAAACCACTTTTACATGCAAGTTTCCGTTTCAACGAGGATTGCTCTTGAAACAGTTCATTGTGCAGGAAGCAATGTTCTTTGGAATGCTACAGTTCATAAGTTCTGGCCAATGCTGTGTGGGAACAAACATTAATCCCCATGGCTAAGAGCTATTAGGTCTAAGCGGCTGGTTATGGTTTTCGACTCTTGTAGAACGTGCGGGATGGAAATACAGCACCATTTTCTTCAAGCCTTGAGATTGTCTCTGACAAGAGTTCCAAGAATGGTTTGAAACAAATAAACATTGAAAAGTGAATGCCTTCAAATATAGCCTGGCTTCAGTTGTTTGTGGTCTGGTTATCTCCTGTCTGGACTACTGTAACTCACTGTATGCTGGGCTGCCCTTGAAGATGGTCTGGAGTCCGCAGCTAGGTTGGTAAGTGGGACAGCCCGATGGGACTGTGTGCTACTAGTCCTAAAAATTGTGTACTGGTGGCTACCAGTGAGCTACCAGACACAAATCAATATGTTTATGTTAGCATGTAAAGAAAGCCCTGAATGGCTTGGGACCCAAATACCTAACAGGGCACTTCCCCAGTGTTAATCATCTTGGACCCTATAATGGCAGATGAAGCTTTGGTGCTGGTGCTGTCACTGGGGATGCCCTGTTAACATTGACTTGTGTCAGGGCCTTCTCAGTGGTAGTTCCCCTTTTGTAGAATGCCTAACCTCATGAGGTGCACCTTTTCCTGTAATTGATTTTTGGGGATCGTATATAAATGGCATACATAAGGAGGTGCTGCTGCCATAAAGAAAAAGCAGAATGGCTGTGTGTGACCAAGGGCAAGATTTTCTGAAAACTTTTCTTGGCATAGGAAACATTTATTGCAAATTCCACCCTTTGGTGATAATTAGAGTTGGCACCAAAGTGAAGTTTTGAGGACAGAACTTGTTACGTATTTCCAAAGACTGGGGCATTTCTGTGCAAGATGCGAGAGGTAAAAAAGAAAAGAAAAAAGGAAGTGGAAAATTAAAAGCTTGCTTAGGATTTTATTTATTTGCTACATTCTTATTGTTGATAATTCTTTTGGTTAGTTACATTTTGATGCCTATGCAGAGATTTTGATAGTAACAAGCTACTGTAGTTTTCTTTGTAAGTAAAAATGTTTAAGCTTTCAATTATTACAATGAAACTATTGGTTAAAAATAAATCTATCTGCAGTTTCCTCTGCAAGTGCTGATCACCTTGGCTTGACCCTCAGTGTTTATGTGTAAAGGTAACAATTATGCAACAGCTGAACTATGTAGACTGGACTTTATTTCCCAGAAAGAACTGCTGTCTTATGTAGTCTGAATTAGCACACTTCTCTGTTTATGAAGCTTCACTTCATAGCTTTCCAAAGTGGGAGGGAAGTCCTGATGGTAGCCAAAAATACAGACTTTCGAACATGAGGATGCCAGATGTCATTTCCATCTACTTTGCTGGATCTGTCACTGGTTCTCTGTTAAAACTCCACAGCATGTTATGCAGTGAAATTCCTTGCCACGTTGTAAACTTATGCTTAAAAAGAATTCTAAGGAATAGTTTCCTTAGGATGTGTGCGTGTCAGCTGTTTCAACCCAGAAATTCCTCCACTGTGTCTGCTTTGGATGGATACTAAACCCTATCGCATCGCTGACTCGTCCTGTGTAGTAATCTCATTCCAAGGCTAAATAAATATATGCAAGTGGGGCCTTGCAACAAAACGTTGCAGTGTGGAGTGCTTCTGTTGTGGGTTCCAGCCTCTTCTTTCCTTCTCTCTTGTTTTCCTCCTTCCATAAGCATCAGTTGACATCCCATGCCCACTGAGCAGGCTCTGTCTGTTTTGGGTTTACCACTCCCTTTGTTTCCCCTCCGCCTAAATGGGGGTTGAATGGAGGCTGGGGTGGACACTCTGGTGTCCGATCAAAGCTAAATTAAATTATTTCATTTCTCCATTGATGTTTATGGACAGTTCTGTCTTCTGTCATTGGAACACTGAAAAAATAGCTTCTCGATATGAACTAGGAAGTGACTTAGTTTGACTCATTCTTACTATACAGCCTTGGGTATAGTAAAGTAGAAAGGTGGTATACAAATTATATGTGAAATGAAATGAAATGAAATGGTCCATTCTAATATAGTATAATATTCTCCTGTTCTTCCTCTGCTTACTCAATCTTACTTCTCCCTGTAACTACTCATCAGGTTCATCCCCTGACCCATTAACGCAACATCCCATGCCATTAAATGGGGCTGTTTTTTCTCTAGATTTTTCTTTTTGTGTGTGTGCATACCTTGAAGTTGCCCCAGATTTACTGAAACTTCCCTGTTGATCATTAGTGGTGTGGCTTTGGCTACAAGACCTTCTCCGCAGTCACCTTCATTTCAGGCTGCAGGAGTAGCTGGAAGAGGGCTGCAGTGCACAGGTAAGCTCATGTTGGGAATGGGCACTCCAGTCCTGCAGGTACCCCAGGGCCAAACCGTACAGGACTTGACTCATACAGTGTGTTTCAAAAGAGGCTTCAAGCTACTGGAGCTGTTGAAGATATATTTCAATTGGCCAGGCCCAGGCAGCAGCCACCTAACGACCGCTCTCTAAACAAATTACAGTTTCCAAACATCCATCAAAGAGAGCCTCATATATCACACATCACATTGGTCTATCTTGGAGGTTATCAAGAGCATGCATAACCGTGGCTAAGCTATCCACCCAGAAAAATAGTGTGAAATGCTATGTCATATAAACCCCTGTCTTCCAAAACAGTCCTATTAAAAGTTAGTGAAATGGCTTGGAAGGAAGTAGGCTGAAGATCGCAAGACACACACCTATGTTTATATTTCGTTAAGCTATTAAGGATGAAACCGTAGTTTTCATTTATATGATATGTTTATATCCTATTCTCCTCGTTGGCCACAGTTTGACACAGAGTCAAATATATTAAGCCCATTCATTTTAGTGTGCTTACCCTCACTTAACTCTGTGTTGGATTGTGGCCAGGATGTCCTAGAAACAAATGTAAGCACATATGTTTTGATTTACCGCTCCCCTGCACCATGAAGTGCCCTTAAACTTCACAGTATGAGGCTGCAGTCCTAAGCACGCCTACTAGGAAGTAAGCTGCATTAAAAACAATGGAACTTACTTCTGAGTAAACATGCATTGGATTTCACTGTAAAATTGAGCCTCATTTACACAAGTGCTGATTCTGAATTGGAAAATTGTTGTTTTATTGTTGGTTTATTACCATTTTCGGGAACATTCTGAAACCTATAGTCCAAATAATTTTCAGGTTCATATGAGAAACTCAAAATGTAATCATAAAAGAAAGGATTCATTGAAATTTCAATCACTATGCTGAACATTTTGCTCCAAAATTTGATTTGTGATGTGAAATTCAAATTTGAGTTTTCAAGAGAGAGTTTTCAAGTGTAGAAACTGGCTATTCGATAATTTCAAATTTGATTCTTCCACACTACAATCAACCACACTTTGAATATAGACCTTGCCTTGTTCTGGCTGTGGTGTTTGTAAACTTGCACACCACTAAAAGATGAGACACTTTCACATTAGAATGAAAAAACAGCTATCAGTCTTGGAACACCTTAAAGACTAACAAGTTTGTTACTGCCACAGGTTTTTGTAGACGAGGTTCTGCACTGTGAAATGCATGAATTGAAATCCTACATTTATCGGGATATTGGAACAGTAGCTTTTACATTCACCTCAAATAATAATAATAATAATTTTTTTGTACCCCGCCCTTCACCTTAAATAAATAAATAAATAAATAAATAAATAAATAAATAAATAAATAATGTATTTGGGTAGCTTCCAAAAAAGATTAAAAATGCATTAAAATGTCACATTAAAAACTTCCCTAAACAGGGCAGCCTTCAGATGTCTTCTAAATGTCAGGTAGTTGTTTATCTCTTTGACATCTGATGGGAGGGCGTCCAAGTGCAGAGGCTTTTGGCATTCATCAGCTCTCAAAGTTAACCTGCCAAAGGTCCACAGGAAACTAAGGGACTTGCACTGTCCCTGCCTCCACCTGGCTCTCTGCTTCCCCCTGTTTTCTTCCTCCCGAGTCTATCCTTCCAAGTAGACCCTTCCTTCTTTTCCTGCTTCTGGAACCATCTGGCAGCCAAACAGGTGCTTCTTCTGAGACTTCGGCTCCCAGCCTGGTCTGCCACCACTGTTGGTCTTGAAGCTGGGGTGTGGGGATTGTAGTGGAAGAACTGGCCATCAAGGTAGGACTTGGGAGTCCTTTGCAAACCCAGGTGAAGCATGAGATCAACAGGTGCCATATGAGCAATGTGGGTTTCCCCATGTATGTGGGTTTCTCCATAGCAGGGTGCTCTCAATCCTCTTCCTCTGAAGATATCTCTCCATGGCCTGGGTCAGCTGAGATTCTGACAAACATTCAGTTGTTGTGGGAGGGCATGCCACTTACGGTTGGGGTAGTCTATATGACCCCATGACCTCTCAAGTCAGGTCATCTGAATCCTTCCCCACAACATCTTCCTGGGTCTGGGGATTTTCCTGTGCATTCCCATAGCTCTGACCCCTGACTTTGTTCCTCAGATCTGACTCTCTGGCCCAACTCTTTCCTTCCGGTTCCTAGCATCTGGCTTATTTATGACAAGGCTCTTGAAGAATTGACACTTCCATGTCCCTTGCTGATCTTCACCCTCTCTGCGATTTTCTCTTAATTCCCAGGTAGATTTCAATCACAGAGAAGACTCTTCATCTGTACTCATGTGATCCCTTAAGCCTCTATCCCCTCAGTGCACTGACAATTAAGTCATTGCAATATTGCTGATTTCTGCAGGTGTGCAGAAGTGGTGTCATGCAGGGACTCCAGTTTAAAAATAACAATCCACCAACCATTGGTTATATTTAGGACATTATGTAGTGATTAGATTGCTCACAGCCAAGAAGAAAGTTCAGTAAACTTGCTTTCCCTCCATTACTTCGCTAAAATACTGCAGCTTGGAAGAAAGTGTCAAGCAGAGACTTGGCATCACACTTTGGACTCGCCAGTGAAATAAGATGTATTGAGAATACAGTGATTTGCAGTAACCTTAAATATGATGGGTATAGTTTGTAAAGTTCCTTTAGGTGCATGGATCGCTTTCCAATTTCCCCAATTTCTAACAGCAACTTCTCATGCTGTGTCAGAGTCAGCTGCTGTGAACTCCTTCCCCTCAAAAAAAATGCCAGCAGTTACTGTAGGGTTCTGTTATAGGCCATTACATGTACGACAAAGATATATCTTGGAAGTCCAGCTGCCCCCATAAACATCATCATGCTGTCCTCTGGCAAGAGTAGCCAGTGTGGTGTCCTCATTGTTGTTGTGCTACAGCCCCTAAAGCATCTAGAGGGCACCAGGTTGGCCAATGCTCCTTTAAAGCTAGAGGAAAGGTCCCGCAGGCTCCATAGCTCTTCTGGCTGTAGAGAACTGCCTGACTTGCTAGGCTGTTTTGAGTGATCTAATATTGTAAGCTTTGCTACGTGGTGTCAAAGGGAGAGTGAGATTTTTTCACACCTGGCAGAGGCATCAATGGAGGAGTACTCTTGCGAGTCTCAAGGCAGCAAATGAAACTGAAATGCTACTTTGTGGTGATCCCGGTTTGGGTATACTGTTTACATCAAGCGAGAATGAAGGCTTCACCATCTGCTTCATTCTGTAAGTACTAATTGTTTAGGTTATCCAGAGAATCAAAGAGATAGGAGAACCTGACTGCAGCTCTCAAACCTGACTGTTTTTAGCCCTTCGTTAGAGGACCGGTGGTTCCTGGGAGCTCCCTCATCCTCTCTCCTAGGAAGAACACCACAATTACTATAAGTTTGTGAAATCCTATAAGTGACATGGTGCTCCCCCAGATATTGATGGGTTACAACTCTGATCACCTCTGACCATGGGCTACAGTGGCTGAAGCTGATAGGGAATTTTAGCCTAACATCTGGGTGGCACCATGCTGGCTACCCAGCATGAAAGATTAAACAATTTATTGTGGTATCAGCCTTCATGAGCCACAGCCTACTTCATATGGTATATCTGACTATCTGAGTGAAGGCCATGAAAGCTTAGGCAATCATAAACTGGTTAGTCTTTAAGATGCAACAAGACTCTTGGGTTTGTTTGTGTGGTCTTTTGTTTTAACTACCCGTTTGGAATTTGTTGGTTGCTCTGTGGCTACAGAAAAGGGCAGACAGTGTAATCAGAGCTTCTGGGAGCTGGGTTCCCTCCCTCCAAGCAAGACACCTCTCTTGAGTCACTGGCTATTTGGAGGGGCATTTAGAAAAAAGTTGTTCTTTGGCTTGTTTCTTTTAATTTCCTCAAGGCACCAAGAGGCTTAGGAACAGTGTGGAATGTATCTGCCTGTCGAAATATCTTCTTTATAATAGTGAAACCTGGGTCCAGTGTTGTACTCATTCAACAAACATAGCACAGCTAGGAAGGTCATGGCAACATCACCCACATGGAGGTAGGGGATAGGTCTTTTCTTTCTCCAAGGGATAGTGTGTCCAGTATCGCAGGTACAGTTGCAAACCCCTATTGCATAAAACGAGTCTATAAAATAGTCTGATTTTTAAAAAATGGCAATTGTCCCCTAAGCATTGTCATGTAATCATCAGATAGCTAGAGAACCTTACTCGCCATAGAGACTATAAGCTTTATTACTCAGGTAGCAGCACAGTCTCGGAACATATCCTTAGTTTCTCAGGAGGTTACCTGAGTTAGCTCAATATATTTGGAAATGGGTTTAGATTTCTTTCATTGCTGGTTTCAACAGAAGATGCAGCATGTGCCATTGGCATGAACCAAAAGTTGTGGCCCCCTTTTCAGCCTCTGTTGTTTCAGGACTTTTATGCCTTCAACCTCCATATCCCTAATTACATTACAGCAATCCTGATACTGTCTGAAAATAGAAAAGGAGCTTTTTCCTGTTTCTGATAATCATCCAGCTCCAGCATAAGGAAGCTGGCTGGGGCTGATGGGAGATGTCTTTTGGCATCTGTCTGTCTCAAGAGATAATGGAAGACTGCATCATTGGGGGAGGGGTAAAGTTAAACCGCAGGATCCAGGCACTTTTGGAAGAAATTGATTTTCTTGATCCATTTCAATAGAGGTTTAGGCCCGGTATTGACAAAGAAACTGCTTTGGCCGCCCTGTATGATGACCTCTGTCAAGAGAGAGACAAGGGAAACATGTCCCTGTTAATTCTCCGTGACCTCTTAGCACGGGGAGGTCGAGGGAAGAACATGGAGGGAAGAAAGTTGCATGGAGGAAGTGGTGGCTGTGGTTAGACTTGTCATTCCACATTGGGGCCCAGGATGGATCAGTGAGACCTGATTCGCTACTCTCCATAATTTCATCTCCTCAAAGTGGCCCTCCTGTAAAAGTAGTTGATGACATGATTGCCTTTCACAGTAAGCTTTTGCTGTCATGTTTGTTCAGATGTCCTCTGTAAAGAGTGGTAGGTAAGCTCTGTTTTCCTGAACTGCAGGTATGTCAAATGCATTGAAGCACATGGAGACACGTGTGTGTGTGTGTGTGTGTCAACCATTTTACTTGGATTGTTTTTTCTAGCATTGCTAATCACAAAGTTGCAAAGTTATGACTCGGAGATGATGATATTGCTTTGAGAAGATTTTTTTTTAAGTTTAAAGAGGTTTCTTTAATTAGAGCCTTCGCAAGTTCATTCGGGTCAGCTTTTGAAGTCTTTTATCGCAAACATTCGATTAGCCTCTTTTCTGAGGGGAAAAAGTTGACATTTATACTTTTTATTACAAGTTTCAAAATCTCACCATTATACTCACCATAAAATTACAGAACTTTGTAACAAAGGCATTCTTTAGGGGAGATTCTACCTTGGAAATATGTAGCTATTTCTGAGAAGGCCACTCAAGTCAAAACACCTGCAAGAAAGTTAATGAAATCATATATTCCTCCTCCTATTTCCATAATCCCTGTATCCCAGCACTGTAGGAGTTGCCAGACTCATATAGTCAGCTTTCCGTTCTCTAAATATCAGCAAGTCTTGAGGGTGCAGCTAGTTAAAATTAGGACTGAGTTTAAATTGGGATGGGGAGTGTGTTTTTCATGAAAGCTTTTCCAAGACTAAAAAAAAAAGTTTCCCCCCCATGGCAGTGCCTATTCAGAATGAGGATAACACTATCTGCCCTCCTGAGTTGTCTTCAAGAACTCACATTGATGACATTGATGTTGTCAGTTTAAACATGTGGTTCCTACTTGGCTAGCACTGTTGTCCAGAAGGAGATTATGAGCTGAGTTCAAACTTCAGAAAGGTTTGGACACTGCTGGTAATTAGCTTGGAAGTTCTGAACTAGGGGAGCTCATACAGTGAACCATCCAGTTCTGAATTTTGGCTGCATCATTAGCTAGAGTCAATTCACAAATGTGTAGGAAAACCTCTGACCAAGTCCTTGCACGACACCCCATAAAAGCTTTTCTGAATTTTGTGTTTTTGCAACTCCTTGAATGATATATTTAGCAATGAGGCCTGCCAGTACATAATTGAAATTAAGCAGGACTGTAGATTAGACCATTAAAACACACACACACACATGAATCATTTGTTTAGAATCTCTGCCAGATCCTGTTTGCATTTCACCTTCGTTTCCCCCCCAATGCATTCAGATATGAATTGAGAAACTGTGTTTCATCCATAACATTTTGTCTAAAGAGCTCTTTGTATGGGCTGAATTACATTTAACTGCTACAAGGTCATAATAAGATGTCAGGTGAAACACACTGATTGGCACTGATGAACGGGCTTGTTGAAATACTGGAGAAGCTCTTATATGGAGGCACGGCTGCAGAAACATTGCTTAGAGCTTCTTCTCACTTAAGGGCCCTGGCTGTAATTACATAAACAGAACCACTTCAGCCATCCCAACATGTCATCGTGAATTTTCCAGCTAATCCGTCCATTCATCTTAATGGCCCAGAACTCACACTTTATGTCATCTCCGCCCCCCAGTCTTTGTACCCTTCTTTGATCTCTTGAAATGTCTGTCACAGGGAACGCGTTTATCTTGAATTATGTGGGGAGGAAGGGTTAGGGAGCACACTTCTGAACCCTCGGCATGAAATTCCTAAGCAAACCTTTCTAGTTTCTCTGTAAAACAAATAAATAAATAAAATATAATTATAATATACTATAATAATAACCAAGGGACATGTTAATATTTTTTGGAATTGGTTTTGAAATCAATGGCAAAATTGACACCAAGCAAATGAATCCTACTGAATAACTTGTGGCATTCTCCTTAGTACTACTAAGTGAGAAGCCCTTCTTAACAAAATAGTATCATCATCATTGTTATATCATTTATGAATTGCTTCCTCTGTAGCATCTCAGAGCAATTTTACAATACAATAAAAACCATATACAAAACAATTGGATATGTAAAATAGTTAAAACAACTGTGTATACCTTAGAACAGGGGTGGCCAACTCCCAAGAGACTGTCATCCACTCATAGAGTTAAAAAGTGGCAGTGATCTACCCCCTTTTGGGGGTTCAGGTCAAAGTTGTTGAACTTTTTTTAGGAAGGAAAGCCCTGTTCTTTGGGGTTCAGTGACCTACCAGTGATCTACCACAGATGCCCAGTGATCTGCCAGTAGATCATGATCTACCTGTTGGATGTGCCTGCCTTAGAAGGTTTGTTGAAGGAAGAGATTATAACTAAGCATGAGAATTTTCTCCATTTCCCAGTTTTGTGCTGGCTGAGCCATTTGCTTGGGTTTTGTTGCAGTTGAATGGCAGGAAAGAATAGCTCTTTTGCACATTGTGTTTGTGTTCTGTTGGACAAATGCTTGTATCAATTGCTATATAAACACATAATAAAAAGAGATGTGCAAGGAAGGTGTTAAGGATAAAAAGATACTTGAGGGGCAAACATGCAAGAAGCAGTTGATCAGGAAGGCCTTGAATCCGGGGTGATTCAGAGCTAATTTGGGGATGGATAGAAGGTCTATTTGCAGTCCATGGCAATGTTGCAGGTCTTCAATCAAAAGTGTGTTTTGTTCTGTATCCACATTAATCTGCAAATTTATTTTTTTAAACCCACACAAGAATTCTATTCAAATGTGCATTAAATATGAACATATTTTCTCTCGAAATGCACTTTTAAAAGTGCCTATTATCCTAAAAGATGCATATTCTCTCTCTCTCTCTCTCTCTCTCTCTCTCTCTCTCTCACACACACACACACACACACACACACAGCTCTGAATATAGGAACAAACATACAATCAATTACAGTTCCCCACATTGCCCACCCTCAGAACAACCTCAACTATGTTCATTTGTATTAGTAATAATAAATTAAAACATTAATTCAATGGCTGTCATTCCACAGGTTCCCATATGTCTCGGATGGTTTATATGCACAATCTTTCTTTGTTGCAAATAAAATAAAAGTGGGCCATGTTTTATAAAAGTTTTGTAGATTGTTATTATGTTTTCTTTATTCTTGTCCCCTTTCTGTCAACTTTCCCATCAAGATTAAGTTCCAAACATAAGCATACCAAGCTCCATATAAGTTTGCATTTAACGTCCTCAAGAGCCTAGCAACAGCAAGATGTGCTGCAATTATAAGATGCATAATTAAGTCTCTGTCCCTGAGATGCATTCTTAATACATATGGTATGGGTGGGGTTTTTTTTTGAGCTGAGAACCATATCACAAAAAATTGGAGTAGTGTGAAATTTGAAGACTAACGATGGCTCAATGCTTACCCTAGTCCAGAGTGTGTGGATTAGGTCAGCTTGCTTCAGGATTCACAGAAACTGAGACTGTGTACAGATTACTGCTTCCTCCAGCTTCAGCATTCTCCCATGGCTGGTGTTTGAAGTCGAGTACACACGACGTTAGCCACAATCCATAGGGATCCTGTAGCTTATTGAGTAATACTCCATCTTGATGCGCTTTCCCTCAAACCAGCCTCCATCCAATTAGAAAACGGAATCTGAGGATTAGCTGAAGTGTGTGCATTTCAGGCAGTCATTGCGCATGCCCAGATGACGGCGCATGCACAGACAAGAGCTTCAGTGTGCTGGAATTTGGCATTCCACATCCATAATCATAGCAATCCTTTCAAGAGCCTTGCAATAATTATAGTAACTTATGTTATGATTATTATCATCCCCAAAGTGGGGCCTGCAATAAATATGTGCTTTGTCTTCTACCTGTAAAAGGAGTGCTCTTGCTCATGGCTCCACTGGGCCTGGAGTAAGAGCCTTACAATGGTTTTGGGGTGGGACCTTATCTGTTAAAAACAACAACAGATAATAATGTAAATTTGGTAACAACAAGGCCTCATATTTTGGGTAAGAGAAAGTCTGGGCAAAATGATGTATCTTTGCAAGATGTTTGAAACAACTGATGAATGATGTTTCATGTATGGCAGAAAGAAAAACATTCCAGAGTCCAGGGGTAATACTGGAAAATGTCCATTTTCAGGTCACCACCTTGTGATATTCTATAGGGTGCCACAAGTAAAAAAATTCCCAGATGATCTAAGGATCTATAGAGGAGCAGGTGGCCCTTCAGTTAACCTGGTCATCTCTCTGATCCTGTGTTAACTTCCTTACTCGGCAAGCCTTAGCTGATTCCTCAGCCCCATCAGCCCACCTAGCTGCTTCCTTTCTCTATGTCTGCCTTACCTACCTGTAACTAAACTCAGCTTGCCTCTCCAAATGATGGATTGCATAGTCAGCTAAGTTATATTCAGAATAGGTCCACTGAAATTAATAGACATGACTCGTTTAGCTCCATGAATTTCAATGGGTCTATTCTGAATTGAACTTAGTTTTGCCTTGACTCTTGGCAAGATGCCTCAGTTTGGCCATCTTGGCTTAGATCTGGAGCCCAAGGCCTTCTCCTCCTCCACCAGTGCATGGCACTGGAGCAAGACCATTTTCACCATATCAAACTTTGCTGGGATCGAAATGTAAGTAACTGAAGCGAACACAAGGTCTCCAAGAGTCATGCGCTTAATGCTATCCCCTCCCTTTGAACCTGTGAGGCAAACTCTCTTTATTGATCATTAACATTCCTCAGCTGTTCCTTGAAATCCCCGTTTTCTACGGACAAAGTTATGATGATATATATGTGTGTTCTGCTTTTAGGATCATGACAGTTCTTGTAAGGGACTTTAAAGAATTGCTAACAGATTTACTCCCTTGCTGTTCCTGCTCTATGAGCCAACCTGCCATTTTCCTGCTTTTTGTTGCCGCTTTCATTGCTTCTCTATGAAATTTAACTCTTTGGAGATTTAAGCTCTCTCCTATTTTATTTTATTGGAATCAAGTCTGCTTCCAGGATTTACATTTTTTAAAAACCCAGCCGTATGAATATGCTGTTCTCCATCTCTGGGCAAGCCCCATTGATGGATGGAGGCTGTACAACAGCAGGGCTTGATGGATTTTGCCCTATGTTAACAGACACACATCTAAAGTGAGGCTACATGCTTATTTAATCATCTGAGGAATGCCGCGTACTATCCTTGGAGCAGCCGTTTACTAGTAAAGAGGAAATCATGTTTGCTTTCATAATAATACATCAATCAGGCTCAGGGACATTCTTTCTTCTAAGTCACCTGCTAGTTACTTTAATATATTAGGCATATCAAAAATAAACTGTCTCTGACTGTATTGTTTCATTTATAAACCCCCTCACTTCCTGTGGGGTGAAGAACCAGCCACCAAATAAACAATGCCAAACCTACAGACATCTCCCCAGTGTTACCCACACTTTCGGTCATGCCGAACATTTAAAGAACATTTGGGGGACTGTAGTTTGTTAAGGGTGTTGGGAATTGTAGCTCTGTCAGGGGTAGACTACAGCTCCTGGGATATTTTGAGGGAAGCTATGTGCTTTAAATGTATGGTGTGGATACGAATCGTGTTTATTGGAGGCAGTTTAGATTGCTCTACATAGTAGTCATTATCATATAATGCAGTGGTGATGTTGTGATAAGTTGTGATGATGGGACCTTGAGATGCAGGATGAAGTCCAGGTTTGTACAGCAACGTTGTTGTTGTTGTTGTTGTTGTTGTTGTTGTTGTTGTTGTTGTTGTACAGTGTATTTATATCCTGCCTTGGGATTCAGGGTGGCTGAATGAAACTTGCTTATGTTGAGTACAACTATGGTGAGCTGTAGCCTAAGTTTGATGCAGCCCTTGGTGAAGTGGGGAAAGAGGAGCAGAGTAGACTTTGGGACTACCAAGACGGCAAGGGTCTGGAGAGTTATGACTAGGTGTTGGTGAGGGGCTACTTTGGGACACTGGTATATTTAATGGGTGAGGATTCCCATACAGGCAAGAGCAGCAGAAGTAAATGCTGCTACCAGCCATTTGTCATAACCACAATTCTACAGGTGGTTATGCAATATGAACCCTATCATCTGTGTTACGTGGAACAAAACATCTTCCCTGTTCAAACTAACTGTGCATCCTCTCTTTGAAGCACCATCTTATCATAGCCCTGTGTGAACAGTGTTGTCTAAATACCTAAATTGTTGGGATTTTCCTTGGTCCATTGTAATCCATAAAATGGCACATCAGGTGCCATGCAGTTGAGAAACCTGGGCTTCAGACAGCCTTCTCCATTGAAGTTTGAAGGGCTTGTGATTATGCCCCGATGTCAAAGGCAATTTCAGTGCCTCACTTTATTAGCTGATTAATGCCAATTCTACCAGCGTCTAATTCTACCACTTACATTTCCTAGCCTCCCAATAGGATGAATATGTTCATGGCACATGTATTCAGTCCACAGACACATTTTACACACACTTGCAAGGCCCAGATGCTCTGGACTTGAAGTTTGGCGTTTTGATTGCTCTAATAATAGAGCAGCAACAAACCTTTAGGCCAATTCTATTCTCAGTTCTGTGCACTTAGATCCCACTGAAGTTAATGCCAACCTTATGTACTAAGCCAAGGACAGATTTTGTCCTTCATTTTCATCCAGTGTTGGATGATCAGCTTGGGAAATGGGCTTATAAAACATACTTATTTTTTTATTGTTAACTTGGTAGCAGCTCCTTACTACCTGTTGAAACAAAATACGGCAAAGAGCTGTTTTACTGCATTTTAGTCACTCTTAAAAGTTCTGAAGTATGGAGTTGTGTACGTCTTTAGAGACACTGCCATTGCTGGAAGAAAGGAAAAATCTCACTTTATTATTTGAAACCATTTTACTATAGAACAACAACAAAAAACCTATCTGTGCTTCCTTTTGACCTTCTTTTGAATTTACTAGGGCAGGTTTGGATTTGAGTTGTGTCCATCTGGAGAAACAATTTGTCCAGATGTACAAACCTTTCACTATGCAATTGGATGAGGTTGACTGTATAAATGGTTGTAGATCCCTGGGGAGTAGACCAGCTTATCTAATCAGTCCTTACAAAGCTAGGCATCCAAGTATGCAGAAATTGACTAATAGGAAGAGCAGTGTTTTATATACCACTCTGTGTTAACACAGCCACTACCCACTTGGGCATGCATGCTCACAGATGTATACACAACACACACTATTCTCCTTTTAAATGTAGCTTTTACAAAGTAAAGTGACAGGCGTCTTTGACTTGGAATGCTAGCGGCAGAATCCAGGTCCTTTACTCACTTTGCAACCATGGCAGCGTGCCAAAGGAAACGGCTAACTTGCTGCTTTGTGCTGTATTGCAGTGCCACCACAATAGATTGGTGAAGCACGATATTGCAGATTTGAATCAGAAGGGATCAGGTGAGCCAGTAGGGCTCCATTTGTTCCCATAAAGCTGTTGGCTGTTCTGGCTCCATAATCTGGTCAATATTTTGCTCAGTCACAGCTTTGAGTTTCTCAGGGACCTTCATTCTGTGGATCTAGACTGCATAGATAGAGTGTGTGTGTGTGTGTGTGTGTGTGTGTGTGTGTGTCTTTTGGCGTCTTGAAATTTTTATCCAGAAATGGCAGGCACTTTGCCACCATTGTGCTCCTATGGAAGTCTACCCCAGGGAAAGAAGTAATAATAGAGAAACTTACACAGTAAGGAGGTCTCTCACCAGGATTCGGGCAGACAAAATGCTGATACTTTCTTAGGGTCATGTTTTATACATCAAACTGTGCTCAGCCATGAGTTTTGTCAAGATCCCTAGTATCTAAAGCCATTCTATGAAAAAAAACATTAGTGCTCAAACATTGCTTTAAACAACAACAACAAATCAACTTGAAAAAGGGAAAATAAAAGTCAAGGGAAAACAATCACATATCCTGTACATGCAGAATGTTGTGTTCAAAACATTCCTTTGCCTGTAAATTTGTTTGGTTAATAGAGGTTTGGCATAACCAACCAGATTGAAAATGCAATGTTTCTCCTGCATTATAAATGATGCAAAGATTAGTAGGTTATGTTTATGTGTCACACACACAAACCCATGTAGATTTTTGCAACAGGTGTGGCAGGAATATGTATGTTTCTGGCATAAAAAAATATCAAGTTGATTCTGCTATTCATATTCCCCCTCTTTTTTGGATGAAAAATATGACAGCAGGAATGGTTCTAGGTATGTAGATTGTAAGGGTCTCTAGCAAAGAGCGAGGACCTGCTGGAGTTTGGCTGTCTGAAAATGTTCCTTTCTTGGGTCTGAAGTTCTTCACAGCTCAGAACATGTTGGCAGTCGTCATGCTATGAAATCATTTTATTACAGCTGTGGGGAAATTTGAAATACTGATAGCCTGTCCAATATTTACTGCGTATAGCTTGTAGAGATGCTATTCAACTTCATTTTGTTTACATTTTAAAGTGAGCCAATCTATTTCACGCTGTCCGGACTAATAAGTGTGTTAGAACACTATTTATCATTCGGTTTGCGTACTTGAATTTTGCAATGCAATTCTTGTTTTTAAAAATATATTTAAATGTGTATTTGATTGAAAGTTGCATACAAAAAATGCATTGGAAATGCATATTTTGGAGGCAAATGCATGGAAAAGACATATGTAATGTATATTTTAAGGAAAATGCATACAATATGAATGCCAACTTTTGTGCTGCTTTTTTAAAAAAATTTCACATCCTTTGGCATAGAACTGATTTATGATTGAACATATTTGAGGCTAAGACAGATAAAAAATGGACGGATAACTGAAAAAATTGAGATGTACTAAAGAAAAAGTAAAATGAGGGGCTGTTACTTTTCAATGAAAAGTAATGAGGCAATGTCCCACCATGTAATCCAGACAGAGGCCTGAAAAGCAATCTTAACATGTTGCTAACTGTATCCATAATAAACAGACAAAACAGTAAAGTTACGCACAGGTTTTTAAGCTGCTGATTTTTTTCTTGGTACTACCTCTCTGATTCCTGTAGAGGGAGCTGTAGTAGAAGACTCACCTTTCCATAATACTTTTATCAACTGGTGAAAAGAGTACAGCTGAAGCCTTTTCTGTTTCTTGCAGATAGTCTTTTGCAGATAGCCTTTCTTCGCCTGGCCCACAAACTTGTAAATCATCTCAAGACACAGTTGCCAACTGCATTAGTGTTTAAAATAATAATAAAGGAAATGACTATATTTTTTGCAGCAGACATCCTGGAGCCCTCTGTTTTAGACGTTATAGGGCATCATACTGCACCGTACTGACTAAGTGTGTGTGTGTGTGTGTGTGTAATCAAAATAAATGAAGGAAAGGGAAAGGTTTAAGAAATTAGCTAAGTGTGTTACACTCAGTGATTAAAAACAAAAACAAATTGATTAAAACAAATTGATTAAAAACAAAACAAAAAAGAGGAGCTGCTGCTCTGTACCCTGACATAAAACAAAACCCAAATCCCTCTCTCTTCTCTCTCCCCACCTCTCTTTCCTTCCCATGATGTATGTGGCTTCCTCATCACTCCCTTAATGTAATAGCTGGTTTCTTTTCTTCTTCTTTTAAGACCTGCATGCAGATATTTATGACATTCTTAAAATACGTGCTTGGTTTTCAGTTCAGGTTTATTTGTTTCCTCCATTAGCCAGAATGTAAATGGTTATGGTTGATGTTGTGCAGTGTGAAGCGAGTGACTCCCAAAGGAAGCAGCTGCAGTTTTCCCCAGGAGGATACTGGTCCAGATGGGGGTGCCAACTTGAATAAAATAGGGGGCAGGTTGCTCACACCCCATTTGAAAGGCAATGCTCATCAACTTTGGGGGCCTGACCCCCTCAAATATCTTAATGGGGGTGTTGGCAGGACCTCAGCTCCTAGGAGTTGGCTCCTATGGGTCCAGATACTCTGAATGAATTGAAATGGGATGTTTTCAAAAAGTGCCCTAGCGCACCCTGCTTTGACAGTGATGCTCACCTGATAAACGGAGGAAGTGGAAGGGAGGATCTGAATTGAGACATTCCCACAGGTGATTGCCGCTGTCAAATTTGACTATGCTGAGCATCTTTAAGTGGGAGCAGGTGAGGAGTCTTATCCAGCAATGGGTCTCTGTGTGGAGACGATTTACCAGAACTGCTCACTGTTGTTGTTGACATTGTATAATTCCTGTTCCAGAGGTTTAGAGAGATACAACATCAAACCCTTGCTCACATTGTTCGAATTCTTCATATTATCCTTTAGTAGAGCTGCTCAGGGAGATCTGCCAAAATTTTGTTCTCCCTGATTTTATCCATTTGGGGCAGTTTGCACCAAAATGTTCTTGCTGGATTGCACCTATACTGTAAGGAAGGAAAAACACAAAAGAGGGAAGTAAAATCTGTCCCAAGGAGTTTTCAATCCTAATGCACTGCAGAACTGATAAGATGGGTTTGGAAATGCCTAATTGCTTTGTGACAATTAAACACTTGGGATTATATATGCCTCCGCTGCTGTTTTTTAAAAGAATATTCTGTTTTATTAATTAGGCAGACTAAGACCAGTAATTTGCGAAGAGGAAACCCGAGCTTTTACAAAGCTGACACTGACATTAAAGCACAATATCACTTTCACTTACAATAATATTTCCATTTGCCACTTTCCACTGACATGTTCCTTATGGAAACTCTTCCGTTTTGTATCAATCTCATCAGAGGGCTCTCGTTTCTTTTGTGGAGTGTTATAAGCCAGCCAAAGTGAGGATATAGTGATGCTTTTAAATGCCAGTTTAGAGTAATCCTTTATGTTCACTTTTTTAAAAATGAGAATTTCTGTCCCTTTTCAGAAAATGAAAGCGCAGATAACTCATTTGAAACTTGCATGTTAAGGCCGTGCTGATATTTTTACTTCTTATAACATGTTTCTCTCAAACCCAAATTATCCCACAGACAGTGGGAGACAATCTGTTAATTGAAACCTAGACTTCTTTCCTCCCTTTCTGAAGGCCTAATTTAGACTAGTTCTCAAAAACTAAATAAACAGCAGTCTGCCTGCCTATTAAAAAATGAGAGTGTCAGGTTTCTGTGTATTTAAGTCCTCAAGTAAATCTCCATTTAGCATCTCACAAGGGGCCTTGAAATATTAGAAAGAACCCCTGAAACTCATATAGTGCCTACTAAGTGAAGGATGGGTGTGAGATACCTTGTCATGGGAGACCTAGAAGAATATGGTTAAAGCATGCACACACTTCCAATTTCCAAATGCATTATTAGGGGATGGTCCCAGGGCCCCCCAGACCCCACAAGCCCCTGTCCTTTTGTGCTGGGCCTTTCCTCTCCCTTTTTCAAAACTTTAAAAAAGTTTTATTTAGCTGAGCACACTGCAAAGTGCAGGGCTGGTGATTCCTCAGCTAACTGGTATATTAAGTTGCCCAGAGGCACACATAAACATAAAAATCAGCAACTGTAGTAATAAAAATAGGTCGGTGAAAGTACTTCTCATTTATTGTGAATTTGTATATGTTCCCGTCTCTGAATCAAGATTATGTTAGAACAATTCTGTTGAGCCTGATGCCCTCAGTGTTGTTTTGGACTGCAACTCCCTTGATCTCCCTGTCCCCAGCCAGAACAGACGGAACCAGATCAGTGAAGGTTAGGCTGGGACATTTAGGAGCAGGGTAATAATAATAATAAGGGACGCGGGTGGCACTGTGGGTTAAACCACATAGCCTAGGACTTGATGATCAGAAGGTCAGCGGTTCGAATCCCCACGACGGGGTGAGCTCCCGTTGCTCGGTCCCTGCTCCTGCCAACCTAGCAGTTTGAAAGCACATCAAAGTGCAAGTAGATAAATAGGTACCGCTCTGGCAGGATGGTAAACGGCGTTTCCGTGCGCTGCTCTGGTTTACAAGAAGCAGCTTAGTCATGCTGGCCACATGACCTGGAAGCTGTATGCCGGCTCCCTCGGCCAATAAAGCGAGATGAGCGCCGCAACCTCAGAATTGGTCATGACTGGACCTAACGGTCACGGGTCCCTTCATAATGTTGAAGTGTCCCATAGAGGTATTTGTAGCTGTCTGAATGCACACCAAGATATTACAAAAACCCCCACAAAAAACTGGACTCTTTTGTACCTTCTTATTTTAATTCTGCATATCCAGAGCTGAGGATTCTCATGTAATATTTTGAGTCTGGCTTAGTTTTTATGTCTAAATAATGACCCTCTGGAAATGGTTTTTGTTTTTTTTTTATAAGGGAAACTGCAACTTAAGCTGAACCGGGGCAGCACCTTACAATAACACATTTTTTGGTAACAGCACAATCCCTTTGGTCTCAAGGGTGCAGTCATAGTGAGAAAGTTGTATAATACAGTTTAATTTACCATAAATACGTAACGTATTTCATAATGATTTGAACATGCTGAAAAAGTTGCCATATATATTTTAATAAAGCAGCTTACTAGTAAATGTATTGCTTCTTGCTTCCCTCACCTTTCTTCCCAGTGGTCTTATGGGGTAATGTGTGGAGTTTTTTAATAAATAAAAAAAAATACATTGAACATTTATTTCTTTATTTCCTTTCCTTTCGACTTGTTCATGAAGCTGATAAATGGCTAGTTTGGCAGCTCATTAAAGGTAAAGGGACCCCTGACCGTTAGGTCCAGTCGCAGATGACTCTGGGGTTGCAGCGCTCATCTCGCTTTATTGGCCAAGGGAGCCGGCATACAGCTTCTGGGTCATGTGGCCAGCATGACTAAGCCGCTTCTGGCAAACCAGAGCAGCACACGGAAACGTCGTTTACCTTCCCACCAAAACAGTATTTATTTATCTATTTGCACTTCGTGCTTTTGAATTGCTAGGTTGGCAGGAGCAGGGACCGAGCAATGGGAGCTCACCCTGAAACAGGGATCCAAACCGCCGACTTTCTGATCAGCAAGCCCTAGGCTCAGTGGTTTACCTTACAGCGCCACCCGCATCCCTGGTAGCTCGTTAGTGTGCAACAAATACAATCTCTACAGTCCTTGATGTGGTATTGAGTCGAGCAATATGGTAAGACACTCAAATCCTCTCCATCAAATATAACAAGTGTTCAAGCCTTCTTAAAGCAAAAGGCAGATTCTCCATTACTTTGCAAACAAATCTGGTAGGTTGATTGGCCGCTGATGTGGTTGTCACACAGCTGTTCTCAGGGTCTAGCATTCCTTCCCTTGACAACATCTTTTAAAATTGCTGCTAAGCTTGCTTTTGCAAAACATACCATTGCACATAAACATACAGTGGTACCTCGGGTTAATAACTTAATTCATTCTGGAGGTCTGTTCTTAACCTGAAACTGTTCTTAACCTGAAGCACCACTTTAGCTAATGGGGCCTCCCACTGTCACTGCACAATTTCTGTTCTCATCCTGAAACAAAGTTCTTAACCCGAGGTAATATTTCTGGGTTAGCAGAGTCTGTAACCTGAAGCGTATGTAACCCGAGGTACCACTGTACTAGGGCCATGATTATAATAGTAACAATAATTTATTATTTATACCCCACCCATCTGGCTGAATTTCCCCAGCCACTCTGGGTGGCTCCCAACAGAATAATAATAATAATAATAATAATAATAATAATAATAATAATAGCGTCAAAAGATCAAACATCAAAAACTTCCCTAAACAGGGCTGCCTTCAGATGTCTATGTTGCATTCTGACAAATTACTAAAAATGCAAGGGGGAGGGGGAAAGGTGAATACCAAATTATAACATAATATAGTATATAGCATGGGTAGGCAAATTAAGGCTCGGGGGCCGGATCTGGCCAAATCGCCTTCGCATTAGCATGACCATTCTGTACTATTAAGCAGAGTGGATGGGAGCCAATCAGATCAAGTTAAAGGGAACCAGGCAGAGGGCTTCTTGGTAGTGGCACCCACCCTGTAAAACTCCCTCCCATCAGATGTCAAAGAGAAAAACAACTACCAGACCTAGAAGACATCTGAAGGCAGCTCTGTTTAGGGTTTTAATGTTTAACAGACTATTGTATCTTAATATTCTGATGGAAGCCGCCCAGGGTGGCTGGGGAAACCCAGCCAGATGGGTAATACTACTACTACTACTACTACTACTACTACTACTACTACTACTACTACTACTAATTTATTACCATCATCATCATCACAGGAAAAACTGGGGCAGGGGGAAGTTGACCTTTTTCTTGCCTTCCATGCTGGCTAACTTGTTGAGGCTTCTGTCTTAGAAATGAAAGAAAACACATTTTATTAGAAATTCATGATTTTTTTTGCAGCTTAATACAGAGATCACATACACTTTTTCCCTTTTGAAAAAGAAATAAAAAGAAAATAATTTGGATAATATGCTTGCCATTAGGGTTCCAATATGCTTTTGTCACCTGCAAATGAAAATAATTCTAACATAGACATTACTTTTTATGGTAGTTTGCCATTTTTACACTGAGACTGCTTTTTCTTTTTCTTCAGTTCCCTTCCCCACCCTCCTAGTTTTCAGGCCTATAAATCACATCAAAAGTATGACGGAAGGCTTGAATGAAATATTTTCTGCAGTTTGTGGGCCATCTAAATAGTGCATGCTCTGGAACTTTACCTAGTTGTTAATTGGCAGGTTAAACTTTTATGGGTTTCTGGTACCCTGGTGATACACGACTATTAAAAATTGCAGGTGGTTCATGGGGGACGGAGAAGCAAGTTCCTGTGCTAGCAATATATAATAAAACTGTATATTTCATGTGCCTCTTGTGAAAGTGGAGACGTTAATACTCTCGTACAATGCAAGTCAATTAAGGAATCTTTATTGATCTCATTAAAGTATCCCCCACCCCCTGGAAATACTGAAAAGAGCCCTGCTTTTGGAGAGGAAAAAAACACAGGAAAAAATAATTAGCCGGAGTATTCTCTCCTTTGAATTAAGAAACACAGCAGGGCATTTAAATGCACCATTCAGTCCTGAGCTCAAATGTTTGTTATGTAAAAAATTATGCCTGTGGTTTTCTGCCATAAGATCCAGTCCAACTGCATGAGAGGCTGTTGCATCTGCCCCATCACATGAGGAAGCCTCTCTGTAAGTGCTTCCCGTATTTCAGGATTTACAAGTCGTTGGAAACTCTGTTCTGCGAATCTGCTGGTTTCTGAATTTATGGGTGTGCAAGCCTAAGATACTCCATTGGGTTTCCTTTTGCAGACGTATGCGATCATATTGCAAGTTCTACAATATTTTTTCCTCAAAACCAGTGTTCCTAATTTTCCCTTAGGAGAAATAGTCGCACTGTTACTATGCCAGTTTAAATTCAAACTCTAAAATAAACTTGATATCTCACACAAATATGTTTCATAGAAGTATTCAGTCTTTTTCCTCCTTCCATATTATTGTTCTATTTTTATTTATTATAATTAAATTTGTATACCGCCCTATACCCGTAGGTTTCAGGGTGGTATACAGGATAAAATCACAATATATTGCTTATTGAAGTGTAGTGGACATTGTTCATTGCCTAGATTCAAACTTAGCACTCTGCTTGATTTGCTCCCTATGACTTTAATGAGGCTTTTATCTGAATTCAGTGTTGCTGAGTCCCAATCAGGAGTGTAACATTATAAAATCAGAGGTAGACATTTCCAGAAGGTCTGCCATGTTACTCTCAACAAAAACAGTGAAGAGCCTTCCAGCACCTGAAAAACTGACTTTTTAAAAAAATGGCTTAAGCTTTTGTGGACTCCAACCACTCCAACCAATAACTGAATGATGAGTTATCCTGAGTTACAGACATATCTTCATATGGTTAGTGAGGCATGAATGAGGACTGTAAATCATTAATTTAGAAGATTAAATGCAGAGAGTGCAGTTTATTGTAATTATGTTATTAATAGTGGCCATTCACAAAATGTAGTTGATGATGAGACAGATATCCTGGCGGTGGTAAATCAATTAGCAAATGCAGTGTGGTAAAAGCATTCAGTTCACAAGACAACCTCTTGATTAATTGTAATCTAGCAGTTTCACATAGCAGTCTCCCTTAAAATTTCCCTTATTCAAATATGGTGATTTTAATGTCAGTTACGCACTGTAATGGGAAGCTGAAATGTTCCTCAACTGGTTTTTGGATGCTGCCATTTCTGATGTCCGGGACGCGGGTGGCGCTGTGGGTAAAACCTCAGTGCCTAGGGCTTGCCGATCGCATGGTCAGCGGTTCGAATCCCCGTGGCGGGGTGAGCGCCCGTCGTTCGGTCCCAGCTCCTGCCCACCTAGCAGTTCAAAAGCACCCTTAAGTGCAAGTAGATAAATAGGTATCGCTTTATAGCAGGAAGGTAAATGGCGTTTCCGTGTGCTGCGCTGGTGTTGGCTCACCAGAGCAGCTTCGTCACGCTGGCCACGTGACCCGGAAATGTCTCCGGACAGCGCTGGCCCCCGGCCTCTTAAGTGAGATGGGCGCACAACCCTAGAGTCGGACACGACTGGCTCGTGTGGGCAGGGGTACCTTTACCTTTATTTCTGATGTCCAATTTATACCCATCTGTTGTTTTGCATAGTGACTGGCCTAGTAACATTCTACATGTTACTTCTATGTAGAATGTAGAAGGGCATGGCTGGCAGATAATGGACAGTTCAGGGAGGCTGGTGCTGCCCACCCACCTTCCCAGTGCTGAGCAGTGCTGCTAGTTCTTGAGATGGAGAGGGGAAGGGCAAAGTGTAAGGATGGCAACAAGAGCAGCAGGTTAGCTCTGCTGCTGTGCATGCACTGTGTTGAGCTCCTTGCTCCTTTTCCTCTCAAGAACTGGCAGTGATGCTTGGTGTTGAGAAGGCAGGTGAGCAATGCCACCCTGTTGACCACTGTTGATGGTGGCATGTAACACTTTGGAAGATGAGCTGGTGAATGAACCCCTGATGGTTGTGAATGACAATATAGCATTATAGTACAGTTGTACCAAAGGGACGCGGGTGGCGCTGTGGATTAAACCACAGAGCCTAAGGCTTGCCAATCAGAAAGTCGGCAGTTCGAATCTCCATGGTGGGGTGAGCTCCCGTTGCTCGGTCCCAGCTCCTGCCAACCTAGCAGTTTGAAAGCACTCCAGTGCAAGTAGATAAATAGGTACTGCTCTGGCAGGAAGGTAAACGGCATTTCCGTGCGCTGCTCTGGTTCACCACATGACCCGGAAGTTGTACGCTGGCTCCCTCGGCCAGTAAAGCGAGATGAGTGCCACAACCCCAGAGTCGTCCACGACTGGTCCTAATGGTCAGGGGTCCCTTTACCCTTTACAGTCGTACCTCGGAAGTCTGTTCAACTTCCAAAACGTTCAAAAACCAAGGCACAGCTTTTGATTGGCCGCAGGAAGCTCCTGCAGCCAATTGGAAGCCGCTTAAGGCGCATCAAACGTTCAGGTTCCAAACAATGTTCAAAAACCAGAACACTCACTTCTGGGTTTGCGGCGTTCAGGAGCCAAAATGTTTGACTCACAAGGCGTTTGTCAACCAAGGTATGACTGTAGGCCTAGAATAGACATGGGGCAAAATATCTGGGTTTGCTGCTTGGTTTGGTCCCTGTTGCTGTATCTTTTTATAAAGCTCACCGCTCTATTGCTTCCTTCCTTCAGTCTTTTCTCCTGTCTTCTGTGGAACACAGAGATTTGCTTGGGAAAGGTCATAACACCTGCTTTGCATGCAGGAAGGTTTCAGGTTCAGTCACCAGCCTCTGCAGGGCTGGGAGAGACCCCTGCCAAAAATCCTGGAGAGTTGCTGCCAGTCAACGTAGACAATGCTCATCTCGATGGACTGATGGTCTGAATCTGCGTAAGGCAGACTTCTGTGTTCCCAACAGGAAGAAGTGGCATTTGACGTCTCTTACAATAGTGGGAGGAGTCACCGCAGTGTGATCTGCTGCTCCCTCCAAGCATTTAAAAGGGATGAGCAAAAGTTTCTGTGAAAATTCATTTACATTTCTTATAGCCATAGAAAGGTAGACAACTGGTGACAGACCTGCAGAGTTTTATTTGACCCCAACACTGAAGGCTTCAGATGTCATCTGTGCCTACCAGGCTAGAAAGAAGACTACGCTCCCTCCAGTTCCTTACCCTCACCAGCAATGTTGGTTTCAGGTTTCGGATACATTTTGGGTGAGACAGATGGATGGACAGTTGAAAATTGTACACGGCTTGAAGACCTCTTTGATTCAGTGGTTTCTAAAAACAAATGAATGAATGAATTGAATGGGCTTCACTCAAAAAGGGCAGTATCTCATTGGTAGGACAGACGCTTTGCATGCAAAAGGTCCCAAATTCAATCACTGGTATCTCCAGGTACGGCTGGGAAAGACTTCGGTCTGGAACCCTAGACAGCTGCTGCTAGTTGATGAACCATTATACACCATTATAAATCTGCATGCATAAGTAACAGCTTTTATGGATATCTTTGTCTGCGCAGTTAAAACCAGCATTCATTGGTCATGATCTGAAGGCAGAATGCAATAGCTAAAACAACAATGAATACCATCAAACCATATAAACATTAATCAAAATGTTAAAAAATCCGTCTCACAATGGTGAAAGCACGATTTGTCTATCTGACCTTGAGCCACATCAAACCCTTCCAAAGGCTTAAGTGATATGTTAATGGTCAGCCATACAAATATGGTAAATAAAACAAGTCAATAAAATTTGCTTGCCCTTGATTTCTAAGATTGTAATCCTAACCCCCATTTACCTGGGAGAAAGCACCACTGAATTCAGTAGGATTTCCATCAGAGAAGACTTGGTTTTGATTGCACTATGATAGTCTTGTCATGTTATTTTGGTGTCCTCAGAATTGTTCAGTACTTACAGTACGTTCTACAGTAAGGAATAGGTCAAATAAATGATGTACAGTAGAATTTGAAACTCCCAAATTCATTAATTTTATGTCAAAGTAGCTTTACAACAAGACACTATCAAGTTGGTGGACTGTATGTTTCTAAATTACAGCAAGTTTAACCTTGTGGAACATTTTTATTAATACTCATATTTGTTTTTACAATCCAATTACCTCAGAACACAGCAGTTTATTCAAAACAGGTATCTTGGATTTCATTTCTAAAAATATTTTGATAGATTTTTATGAACTTTTAAAACCCCAAAGCTGTGTGTGTTAAAAACAGAACCTAGAAACTTTATGACTTTGTGAGGGGGTTTTTTTTGGTCCTACATTAAGAGTCAACTTGCTGTGCCAGACACCTGAATGAAGGTGGCTCTGGTAGGGAACATAATAATTAAATAGGCCTATATTGGCAGTGTGTAGTCTTTGGTGTACCAGGCTCACCAGGGATAGCTTCTTAAGCCTGCGTATATGAAATGGACATAGCTGTGTTATTACCTTGCTTTTCCTGTGGGCTAAACTAATGCAACATTTGTCACATAGTTTGTCCTTGTTGAGTTTTTTTTCCTTTTCTTTTGCAAATAGCTGGCATGGGGGTGGGGGTGGGGAACCAAGCTAGATCAGAATGCTGTTGTATTGAGTGATCCCTTTAATCCTTGACCTCTTCCATGGTCCTGACTAGAATTGGCTACACCCACGATTTGCAACAAGGACCTTCTGTTCACAAAAGGTGTCCTGGCCCAATTTTCTATGGTCTCCCCCTTCCTCTCTGTTCCAGTGCCCTATCCAATCCCATTCATCATGGTTCCCTGTCCTTGGACAGAGAATTTGGGGGTGGGAGATTTGGGGCTTCTGGGAAGATGAAGGAACAGGAAAGTTTCTTTTTGCCTACTACGTCCTTCCATGGCTTCTACGAATGCAACCCTATCCATTTCTTTCTTGCGTAGAGTCTTTCATCTTAGCATTGTAGCCACAGCTGCTATTGCACTGAAATCTATTGGCCTTGATGGCTCACTGTGAGAAATGATATTAATTGTTGTTTTGAATTGAAACATATCATGCAAGTGTAGATATTGCTTGGGACTTTTTGTTTCTCATACATGCTTGTGTGCATTTATGAATATTCCACCTTTTTACTCACAGAACATCTATCATAAAATTAAAGAGAAGAAAAAAATAACGGCACTTTTTTATTTATTTATAAACTGCTTCGCAGAACAATGTAGAAGATGATAAATTGCCCCCAAAGTCTCAAACAGGATGCCCAGCCATTAGAGATAATTTTATTGTTTTATGTTATTGTTTACCTCAATGACTGCCTCTTCCCATATGAACTGGCCTGGACCCTGTGATCATCATCTGAGGCTCTTTCTTGTGTGCCTCCTCCATGAGAGGTCTGGAGGGTGGCATCACAAGAATGGGTCTTTTCTACAGTGGCTCCCCATTTGGGGAATGCTCTCCTCAGGGAGGCTTGCCTGGTGCCTTCATTATATCTCTTTAGGCACCAGGAGAAAATGTTTCTCTTTAACAAGCCCTGAATAACGTTCTATGTCCTTTAAAATGTGTTTGTGGGAGGGGTTATTGGATTGTTTTTGTTCTTTGTTTTTATTATGTATTTTGTGTTCTCATTTTATATTGTTACCTGCCCTGTCCTCTTTGGATGAAGGGCAGTACAATGGTACCTCAGGTTAAGAACTTAATTCGTTCTGGAGGTCCGTTCTTAACCTGAGGTACTACTTTAGCTAATGGGGCCTCCCGCTGCCGCCGCACCGTTGGAGCACGATTTCTGTTCTCATCCTGAAGCAAAGTTCTTAATCCGAGGTACTATTTCTGTGTTAGTGGAGTCTGTAACCTGATGCATCTGTAACCTGAAGCATCTGCAACCCGAGGTACCACTGTATACAAATTTAATAAATATATAAAATAAAAAATTATTTTTTGTATTTTTATGCAAACAAACAAAAAAACAAACAAAAAAACACATCATTTGTGGGAGTTCTTAAAGCTCCCAGAACTTCTATTCTGCCAGAAGCTGCCCTCTTTGCCATGTGCCTCAGGCAAGGGGGATATGTTGCCAACTGAGCCAGGTTTGTTATGACTTACCAACATAGTGAGGTCCCAAAAGATCTCATTTTTTTATTTGAGGAAGGCCACTTACAACTTTATTTGAAAATCCCTTCTGCACATCAAAATCTGATTAAATGCGTAATTGTACCTACCTTTATGTAATCTTATTTTGTAGAAGTCTGGAAATGACGTATGCAGCCCACAACATGATTTTCCAGGTTATGCCTGTTAAAGTTTGTGGGATTATGTTGGCATAAGTAGCTTACGGGTTACAGACAAAATGTTTTTAAGTAAGTTTGTGATGTGGAATGTTGGGGGTGAGGAAAATAATCCTCCTGTTGCTTTTATTTACCGCTATGCCTTTTATTTGCGTATGGTTTATGAATCCACAAATTATTGCCTTTTATTGAAATGGCTATGCGTTATTCAAGATTACTTGTAAACTTTGCTCAGTCTTTCTTAGCAAAGGAAACAGGAAATGCCAGAGAACATTAGACTCAGTAAACCTATAAAATTTGAGAATGCAAACCTATTATTTCTACCAACTTTTCACATAACACTTGGGGAAGCAATGACTAATTAGTTTTTGGCTTTAACAATAACAGTTTCGGGGGCTTTTGTGTTTTGTTTTTATGACTTTCATATTAGGTAGAAGAGGGGAAAGTGGCTCTGAGTGATGAAATATTGGCAGGGCGTACACTTGCTTCTCAGTAGGGGCCCAGCTCTTTGATCCCCAATACAATTATATGTGTTGCCCAGGCTTTATTGCCTTCCCAAAGAGCTAACAAGCAGCTGCTATATTCGCTGCCCCATCCTAATAGACCTTTGCTCAAGAGCCAGGAAATACTTCAGATCAACATGAGAGATTCTCTACATTTTGGGCAACAGCTAAAGAGTCACCAAGAACGGACCACAATAACAATAAGTTGTGCCACAGCAAGCTGATTGTTGCTGCATCACAAAGTTCCCTTTCCTTATTTTCTGTAAATATTGCATCTGAAATGTTCCTAGTATGCAGGGCTCCCCCCTCCCCCGGACAGAACTCACTTCCGGCACCTGTCAGGTGGGCACCATTACAGTATAAGAGAACAAGGGAGGAGTTCATGGTGAGTTCCAACACCTCTCTTTCTAGAAAAATAGTACTGTTAATATGCATTTGTGTAATGGGGGTAGGTTTGGGGGTGCAGGTTCACTGGGTGCACATCTGCCCCTCCCCTCCTCAAAGGTTGTGGTGAGAATTGCAGCATTACGCAAATACTAATTCGTATCAAAAGAGGGAATCACTGTAGATGCTCAGTAGTAGAGCAGTGTAATGTAGATAATACTGATCTAGGCCCTTGTTTGGTTCAGTATAAGACATCTTCCTCTGTTTCTCTGTAAGGCTCAGCGGGATCCCACCTTCATCGCCAGTGAAATATGCTCGGAGTCGAGAGTGGATTTCATGCTCTTTATTCAGCTCATAGTGGTGAGGAGGAATGGAAGTTCCCCCAGAATGTCTGCTTTATATACATTAGTTACACAATGGGCCCCACATGATTGGCTAATTCTGGGATTCACCTGTAGGCCAATCAGGTTGCGGATTCACTTCCACCTGGAGCTGGATTGGGTGGCTCCTGTGGACCAATCAGACTGCTGCATTCTGAATCCTATTGTTCTAGGACCAATCAGACTGCTGCCTTTTGGATCCTATTTAACTCAGTACATAACAGGCTTCTACTGTAAAATCTTTTAAATTAGCCTTCCCAAACCTGATGCTTTGCAGCAACTCTCATCCTCAAGCATTGGCTAGGACTGATGGGCATTGTAGTCCACCAACAGCTGGGGAGTGCCATCTTGCAGAAGTCTTCTTTAGTGAAATCTGGTCAGGGTAAGGGTTGACCTGGCCATTCCCACTTTCCTATGTGTAGGCAGAAGGGGCAAAGACAGTGGGGTAGTCTCCAGCATACTCTCCTTGCTGCTTCTCATCTTTCTCTTGTCAAAAGCAAGGCTTTATTTTCATTTACTTGGGAGGGAAGTGGGAGAAAGTGAGCGGATGGGGAATGGCGAACCTGGATTCAAGCTAGATATGGGGGAGAATTTTGATGCACTTCACATTTAAAGGCAAACTTACTAGATTTGCACTTTCTTGAAACAGTATGTGGACGGAAACACAGCTGTACTTTTCCAAATTTTGCAATGCTTCAGCCAAATAATGTGTATAAAAATGCATTAAGTAGGGTAAACTGCATAAAGATGCATATATTGGTGAAAGAAATGAATAGCATTCCGGGAAATTGCATAAAAATGAGCATATTAGGAGAGGTTTGCAGTGAAATGCTGATGCAGTTTCATGACTTTAAAAAAGGGAAAGTGATGTGGAAATGAGAAACTGCAGGAACCCAAAATTGACAGATCTGCCCACCACTGGTGGAGGAAACTACTGGTGGTTGGAAGGGCTGAGACATCTTCTGTCTCTAGCAAGCCCTCCCTGCTGCTTGCCATCTTCCTCTTCTCAAAGGTAAGCTTTTAAAAAAATAATGTTTCTTTGGATGGCAACTGGGAGGAAGTGGCAAGGAAAGATGGCAAAGCTCAGTTCAAACTTAACCTGAATTTCAAAGATTTCTAGGTTTCTTTTTTTTAATGGAATGAGGCTTTTTAAATGGGAGGATTTTTTATTTGCTCAACCAATTGTTAGCTTGAACTAGCTTTCAAGTAGCTAGTTATTACCTTGAAGACTCAATGTAGTGATGCATTGTAGAGTGTCCACAGTAGGTTCTATGCAGATCCTCCATTAACAGTGGTTTGAGCTGCACAGTCAGTGCAGAGAGAGCCTGAAAGTCTACTGTTCTATTTGTAGGTCCTGTTTATTTGGGTCCCACTGAAAATAATACCAGAGCAGGGAGCTTTTTGAAATTCCATCTGTCCTGATAATGAACGGCCGTGCTGAATTTAGCTAAAATGATGGTGTTGCTGTTGGATGGCTGCAAATCTTGATTTTAGATATGTGGGTATTTACTTTCTAAAAGGCAACGGCAGGAATGTTTGGGTCAACATAATATTTTGTCGTGATACCTGCTATGTATAAGAAGTGGCAAGAGGGAGTCTTTTTTTGGACAGGTGGGGGCTGAGAGGTAAGGTTGTTACACCGGAAATAACAGACTGCAGTCCTGAAATTCTACACTAGATTGAGCTAATTCACTAGTGGATGTGCCTAAACACATTAATAAGGTTAAAATAGTCAGAGGGCCCAAATGACGCAAGCTGGGCTGGGGATAATGGAATAGTAGAGGGCTTTACTGAGGATCCGCTCCGCTGGGAACAGAGACTTTATATCCTAATTAAAGCCCTGTAAACCCCCATTTAGCTCTGGAAATCCAGTATCAAGTGTACTGAGCTGATTTTAATTAAAGCTGATGTTAGCCCCAATTTCATTTGGATTCCTGGCTAAAATAATCTTTTGGTAAGTAAGCTGTTCTGTAAAAGAGGATGTATATATCTGATTGCCTCTGATGTGGAATGTATATTTGTGTGGGTGTTTGCATGTGGCTGTACGCTTTTGCCATCATCACATTTTATTTATTCCTTCATTTCTATAATAAGTATTCAGGAAAAAACTGATTTAGTAATACAATAGCATTTAATATCTACCAGTTCTCCTTTTTTAAAACAAACAAACAAACAAACAAACAAACAAACAAACAAACAAACAAACAAACAATATTCATAAATTATATACAAATAAGGAGAGAAACATCTATTTTCCACTATATATTGAACCTCATTAGTGTCCTACTGATAATAGAAAATACTTATATTTATATATGGTAGTTGAAAAATTGGATTACAGCAGCTTCTGCGAATCCATGTGTCAGGATTGCTTCAAATGGAACTGTTTCCAAATTTCCCCCGCTTCATGGTGGAACTAGATGGGGCTGCCCATTATCTCCATTTCCCCACCGGGAATGTTGCTGTGTCATAACATAGCTTCGTTGTCTGGCTTAGGGGAATTAAACATCATAGCTGACAGCATTGACAAGCTGGTAAGTTTCATGCTGTCTACCCTCATATTTCCTATACACCCCAAAACTAATTGAAATGCCTGCTTTCTCACTCTGCAGATGGGGACATAAAGGTGGGATGGGGCTTTTTATCCAACGTTCTTAACACTGCGAAAGGGAAGGGAAGCTTATAGTCATGAAACTTCACATGAGAAGACAGTCCCACCTCAATCCATCCCTGGCATTAGCAATGATCTTTATAAAGAAGCCAGTCAGTATTTATTTTGCTTACAGTTTGAACTCAAGGCTTCTGTGCAGCTTCTTTAGCAAGACTGCTGTAACTACCAATAATTGGGTTTGTGTGTTGTGGTGTTGGTGGTGAAGACTGCTAGGCAAGAGATGACAAGCAAGTAAGCTCCACAGGCAATTTGGAATGCTGATGACACAAAGAAGCCATCAGAATTCCATCAGAGGAGGACTTCTGTCTCTATGGTGGCATTAACTGGGCTTTGATGAGTAGCCATTTGCTATATTAGTATTGCCAGGCTTTTGAGTTAGTAAATACGCACCCAGTCAAAGCAAGACGAATTTCCTGACCTCTGAGGACCAAAAGAGAATGCAACTTTGCAAGCTAATGCAACTAAGTGCTTTTTAGTTGCCAAACATTAAAATAAACCAGCTTCTAAGTACCATAGTGACATACAGTCATAGACACTATGGTAGGATTATAGACTGTAGAGTTGGAAGGGACCCCAAGGGTCATCTAGTCCAACCCCATGCAATGCAGGAATCTCAGCTTGATCATACATGACAGATGGCCATCCAACCTCTGCATAAAAACCTCCAAGGAAGGAGAGTCCACCACCTCTCATGGGAGTCAAATAGTTCTTGCTGTCAGAAAGTTCTTCCTGATGTTTAGCCAGACTCTTTCTTCTTGTAACTTGAATCAGGTGCTAGCCTCCAGAGGAGGACAAAACAAGCTTCCTCCATTCTCCATGTGACAACCCTTTGGATATTTGAAGATGTACTGAGTCTGATCAGAATTTATGCATGTACATTGCTTGCATATTTCAGTGCTCCACCAGATGGCAGGAAGTTATGGCATATTGAGATTCTTGAGGTACAAGAAAATTCTTCACTGGAATAAAATAATAATAATATTGGAAGATTCTCCTTAAATGCTTTAGAGCATGTCATTTATTTGAGGAGATCCCAAAGAGAATAAACAACCATACTCTTGGAATATATTTTCCTGGGGAGGAGAATAGGTGTGATGTCAGAGCACTCTTCCATTTTCTATCCTCTTGCTCCTTTTTTGGCAGTGTTTGTCATTTATAGAACTGTGCTGGGTCAGCCTGAAGCAAGTTCTCCTTCAAAGTGTGCACTAGAGAAAACAAAAGAGAAAGTCCTGATGACATTTACTTCCTGAATACTTGATCTGAAAAAGTACTTGAATGTGTGAGCTAATACAGTGGTATCTTGGGTTACATACGCTTCAGGTTACAGACTCCGCTAACCCAGAAATAGTACCTCGGGTTAAGAACTTTGCTTCAGGATGAGAACAGAAATCGTGCAGCAGCGTCACAGTGGCAGCAGGAGGCTCCATTAGCTAAAGTGGTGCTTCAGGTTAAGAACAGTTTCAGGTTAAGAACAGACCTCCAGAACGAATTAAGTACTTAACCCGAGGTACCACTGTAAGCCCTTTCCGTGCTGTTGTTCAAAATTTTATTCTGTATACTTTGGAAAATTCATAAATTTTGTCCCTTCAGTTTGTATGGAATAGCATTTAGGTTGAGAAAGCCATATAGAATTTTCTAGTATTAAGGCATGTTTAAGAGAGCTATGTACTGCAATTGTTCTCCATATCTTCATGGAATCATAGGGACATCAACATGCTAATATATAATTTCTGATAGATAATCATCTACCCTGGTTAGGTATATAACAGTAACACAAGTTTACTGGTAAATGTATTCCATGTCCCCATTTGTTCACTACAGTAGTATTTTTCTCTGCAAATCTCAATGGCAAAATTCCTACTGAGCTTTTATGTAATTATTGAGGTGAATGTTGCAAATACTCAAAAACAGCCTCCCAGAAATTGCCACTGAAGCCTGCTTTTGTAAAGACCTTTTGCGTGTTTGACCTGGATAATTTAAGTCTAATGGTGAAATGATTTCTCATATTGACCCAACCAGCATATCCTCTTGCATTAGCTGCAAGAATGAAGCCTGTTGTACAGGAGTAAGAGGCATAGATTGGTTAATCCAGAAGAAACTAGCAAATTCTTAAGAAAATATAAAGAACTGAGACTAGAAAAGGAGGAAGACAAAATAGGAGAGGCAGTAGGGGGCGCTGAGGAAGAGATAGAGGAGGTAGCGGAAGGGTCAAGAGGAGAAGAAGAAGAACAGGAGGAAGAAGAACTAGCTGAAATATAAGAAAAGAAGTAACTTAGGTAGGTTTAATCACCATGGCGTTAAAGATTTGGAGTTGGAACATTAATGGGATAAACGAGAAAAAAAAGGAGTAAAATTGAACAAATCTTGAAAAAAGAAAGTGTAGACATTATTTGCTTACAGGAGACCCATATAGCAAGAAGACACAAAAGAATTCTGGTAAATAAAAGACTGGGAAATGAGTTCATATCATCTGATAAAGTCAAAAAAAGAGGTGTGGTTATTTATGTTAAAAAACAAATTGAGGCCCAGCAAATTTTTAAAGATGAAAACGGAAGGATAATGATGGTACAAATTAAATGGCATGGACAAAACTTAATTATAGTAGGACTATACGCTCCAAACGATAATAAATCCGAGTTTTATAAAACCTTGGAAGAAAAACTAGCTGAGTACGCAGATCAAAAAATGATTATACTCGGGGATATGAATGGGGTGGTCTCACTAGAAATGGACAGACTCAGAGATGGGGGGGGGTAAGGAAGGGAAGTTGCCCAGAACCTTTTTCTCATTGGTTAAAAACTGTAACCTAATAGATGCCTGGAGACTTAGACATCCGCTGGAAAAGCAATTTACGTACCACTCTGAGCCTAACCAATCACTGTCCCGAATAGATCAGATCTGGGTCTCAAACGAACTAACACCAAGAATTATACGGGTAGAGATTCAGGCCAAAATAATATCTGACCACAACCCAATAAAGATGGAACTGAAAGGTCTGGAAGAAGGTACTTTTAGATGGAGACTGAAGGATTATCTCTTAGATGACCAAGATATAGTTGAAAAAGCGCAGAAAAGGATGAAAGAATTCTTTAAGGATAATATGAATAAAGGCACCAAAACTAAGGTGGTATGGGATGCGGGCAAGGCAGTGATGCGGGGCTTTTTTATTCAGCAGAATGCCATTAAAAATAAAGGAAGAGATAAAGGGAAAAAGGACATTCTGAAACAGATAACGGACTTGGAGGGGAAATTAGTTAAAAAACCTAATAATAAGAGAATAAAAGAAAATATTAAAGTACTGCAAGCCCAGTATGCACCAATAATAAATAGGGAAGTAGAATGGAACATAAAAAAACTAAGACAAAGAATGTTTGAGTTTGCAAACAAGTCAGGGAAGCTTCTGGCATGGCAAACCAAGAAAAGAAAGGAACAAAGCACAATAAATAAAATTGTTGTGAACGGAGAAGAAATAACTAACCCCAAGGAAATAAGGAAAGTTTTTCTGGATTATTATAGAGGATTATATAAAAATAGAGAGAGAGACAACCAGAGAAAAATAGAAAGATTTTTGAAAGATAAGCAGGTTCAGAAGATTCCAATAGAGAAAAAAGAGCAATTAAATACTCCAATAGAGACAGAAGAAATAAAATCAGCAATTAAAGAATTAAAAAGAGGAAAAGCCCCGGGCCCAGATGGCTTCACGGCAAGCTACTATAAAGAAATGGAAAATATTGTATTGGCACCACTGAGAGAAGTAATGAATAATATTTTGAAAGAAAAAGAAATACCAGATACATGGAAGGATGCTTTCATTACTTTAATCCCAAAACAAGATTCAGATCTGTCGCAAGTTAAGAACTACAGGCCGATCTCGCTGTTAAATGTTGATTATAAAATCTTCACAGGAATACTGGCAAGTAGAGTTAAAAACATATGGTCAGAATATATCCATGGAGATCAGGCGGGCTTTCTGCCGGGCAGGCAAATGAAAGATAATATTAGAAGTATAATAAATTCCATAGAATACTTGTCTGCCAGGTATGATAAGCAAGCCATAATGATGTTCGTGGATGCAGAGAAAGCATTCGATAATATAGTTTGGGACTTTCTACTAAAACAGTTAGAATATATGGAGGTCGGTATGAACTTCTTCAACGGAATAAAGGCAATCTATACGGAGCAAAAGGCCAAACTGATTATAAACAACGTGGTGTCAGAAGAAATAACGGTAGCGAAGGGTACAAGACAGGGTTGCCCACTCTCCCCGTTGCTATTTATAATAATACTGGAAGTACTTCTGAACTCAATAAGACAAAATAAGAAAATAAAAGGGATTAGAATTGGTCAAAATGAATATAAAGTTAAGGCGTTCGCAGACGATTTAGTAATAACAACAGAAGATCCGCTGAACTCAATAAAAGAGATACTGGAAGAACTGGAACAATTTGGTAAGGTGGCTGGCTTCAAGTTAAATAAAAGAAAGACTAAAATAATGGTGAAGAATTTAGATTCGAAGGCGATCGAGGAATTACAACAACAAACAGAAATAGAAGTGGCCCAAAAGGTGAAATATCTAGGAATATGGATAACCCCGAAAAATATAGACCTATTTAAGAATAACTATGAGCAGGTATGGAAAGAGATAAAAAAGGACTTGGAGAGGTGGGGGAAGCTGAGATTGTCATTCTGGGGTAGGATAGCTTTAATTAAGATGAACGTTCTCCCGAGAATGTTATTTCTGTTCCAGAACTTACCGATAATCAAGGGCACTAAGATATTTAAAGAGTGGCAAAGAGGAATCTCAAAATATGTCTGGCAGGGCAAAAAACCAAGGATTAAGTTTAAATTGTTAACAGAAGCTAAAGAAAGAGGGGGTTTTGCTCTGCCAGATCTGAAATTATATTACGAGGCATCGTGCCTTTGCTGGGTGAAAACGTGGATAAAATTGGAAAATAGGAACTATTAGATCTGGAGGGGTTCGACAACAGAGCAGGATGGCATGCGTAATTATGGCAGGGGAGGAGGAAACACAAGGGTTTCGCAACACATATCTTTAAAGGCCCTCTAATGGAAGTTTGGGAGAGGAATAGATTTTTACTAGAACCTAAAGTACCACACTGGCTATCCCCAGTGGAAGTTATGAGCGTGAAAAAAGTAAACATGAGAGGTGATTGGATAACTTATGAACAACTGTTAACAAAAGTAGGGGGGACATGGAAACTGAAACCATATGACCAGGTTAAAGAAAAAGTTTATGATTGGTTACACTATTTCCAAATAAACGAAATGTTTAGACAAGACGTTAAAGAGAGAGGATATGCGGATAAAGAATCTAAATTCCAGACTGAAATAATAAACAATGATTATAAAATTCTTTCTAAAACGTATAATATGCTATTAGAGTATAACTTGATAGATGAGGAAGTGAAGTCGGTGATGATTCATTGGACAAGGGACATCGGCCATAATATATACTATGAAGAATAGGAGAAACTCTGGAAAAAAAATCTTAAATTTACAGCTTGCATAATGTTAAAAGAGAACCTTATGAAGATGTTTTACCGTTGGTATATAACACCTGCAAAATTAGCAAAAATATATAAAACTTGCAATAAATGCTGGAAATGCAGGGAAAAAGAGGGATCCTTCTTCCACATGTGGTGGGACTGCAGAAAGATCAAAGGTTTTTGGGAAAGTGTATATAATGAAATGAAGAGTATATTAAGATACAACTTTGGGAAAAAGCCGGAGGCTTTTCTGTTAGGCCTAGCAGGAAGTGATATAAAGAACAATGACAGTAAATTCTTTCAATATGCAACAACGGCCGCAAGGGTCCTATTGGCTCAAAACTGGAAACAACAGAACATACCGACGCTTGAGGAATGGAGAGCAAAACTACTAGAATATGCGGAAATGGATAGATTGACGGGGAAAATTAAATATTTAAAAGACCAAAGGTTCATTGAGGATTGGGGGAAATTCGTGGAATATCTGGAAAATATAAGTGAAGGTCAGATAACGCTAGTTGGGTTTAAAAAAGCTCTGTGAAAAGGTTGGAATATTGTCTAAAGAGAAAAAGAAGGAAAGAGAAAATAATGTCAATATAAGCCAGGATTTGTGTGAATTTGTTAAATTAGGGTATGGATGATTTGAGGGGAAGCTGAAGGAAGTCTTATAGAAAGAAATCTGTGACAACAAGGTGTAAATTGCTGTATTTTTTGTTTGTTATGATTTAAAAAACAATAAAAATTATGCAGAAAAAAAAGAATGAAGCCTGTTGTTTGGCTAAGCCTGATATAAAACGAGGAGCCCAGTTTGTAGCCTTTGCTTGGTCGGCACTGCATATCTTTTTGCTTGACGCACTTTTGCTCAAGCCATTGACTTCAGGGGTGATGAGTTGGAGAGCAAATCTTCCTTGCTCTGACAACCTCCAATCTCGAAGCTTCCTCCACTTTCTAAGTTCTCTCAGCATGTTGTTGGAAGAAACAATGAGTAGAGGTGGGAAATCTCTGTTGTGCTTCCAAAGGACTCTTCCTTCTGTTTCTGTTTGTTTTCACCCACACTTGCCTATTTGAACAGCCCATGAGCCACACTGCCCAGTCACAAACCTCTCTTGGGCTTTTATTGCATAATACTGTACTATTAGGCATATGTGCTGAGATACAGGAGTGCCTTCTTTCCTGGGCCTTCCATAGGATATGTTGAATGGCACAATGCCACTGGTGTTTGAAAATTGGCAAATAGTTTGCATATTCTCTGAAAACTGGCAGACTGATTCTGATTGTATTCTCCTTATAACAAAAGGCTTAATCAATGGGGCAGTGCTTCATCATGCCAAGATACCTTAGTTGCTGGGTAGCAGACCAGTATCAGTCAAGATCTTAAGGGAGAAATTTACAGTTGCAACAAAAACCACAGTGTCCCCTCCCAAATAAAATAACAATCACGTCTCAGCCAACAGATAACCTGCTTAATCAAGCATAATCAGCTTTCACTAATCACGGAAGGTAAATTTAGTTATTAGTGTCAGGACACAACTTTCTTTAAGTAGCACAGCCAATCTAATTATAGTAAGTTATTCTAAACCTGCCGTTTAATTCTGCATTGTTGTTCACAGAAGACTCTGTAGAGCTAGGGGGCTATTTATAGATAGCTGGATAAATTATTCTTTTCTGCCTTTGCATTTTCCCTCACTGAAAAGAACAGAAAGGTCAATGTTTCTGCATAAACGAATAGCCTTATAAATAATATATCAGAACATATTTTGGAGTGGTGGAAATTCTCCATTGAAAATCAGGTCATACATAAATATGCCTACCCCCAACCCCCCACAGCAGCACAATCTTTTATGTGTTCCCTGTGCAATTGCATACATGGGATTGTATATGGTACAGGAGTGAGGAATCTCAGGCCTAGGAGGATGGGGAGGGGACAAATATGGCCTTCAGGACCCTGCTCAACCCCTTGGAAGGCTTGAGGGGGGCTGACCCCCCTGGCTAAAAAAGGTCCTCCACTCTGATGTAGTCCAAGTTTTCCGGATTGCCAACAGAACCTTCCAGAGGCTTTCCTTCCCCTTCTTCTCAAATAATGTTTCGGCACCAATCACCTCAGGAAACGGGAAGACACCTGCTCAGTTCCTTTTCAAACAAGGAACAATTAACTTTTCTTTTTCAGTCTGGAGTGTTTTTATTTGTTTTCATTCATATTCTTGGATTGAATTCGCTTTCATTAAAACTACTGTCACTCCCCCCAAGGGTGATTCTTCTAACATTTGGATAGATTTTGTGGCACAAAGAGGACTTTTCAAAATGTGTGAAAAGTGTAGAAATAAGGTTTCTTCAACAGACTGGCACTACTGTGCCTCTGGGAAGAGCACAATGTGGCAACATGGGCTCACCCACACTTTGCCTCTCCCATGCCTAGGAAGCACGGCTCTGAGGAGTTTTCCACTTCTCCTGTATTTTCTAGACATGGCTCCGAGCTGTTTTCCATTTTCTCCACTGCTTTCTCTGGGAAAACCTGCTCTTTACCTCTAAATCGGAGCAAATGTCGATCCATGGAAAACCCAATTGACATTTGCTCTGATTCAGCCGTAAAGAGCAGGCTTCCCTGGGGAAAGTGGGGAGGAAAATGGAAGTGTGGATAAGCCCCATGTATAGTCTGTCAATAGGACATTAGATGGGTACAATCTGTGAGCTTGTCAAGGCTCTAGATGGTCCTGGGGGAGAAGGCATTGACCACCCAAAACACACACGCACACACTGTTGTAGATGAGGAGAATGGTTATGATTATCAGTACTTTTTTTCTGGGGGTACTCCGGGGTATGGAGTACCAGCACATTTTTCCCCTAAAAGAAAAGCACTGGTTAAAACTGTATTTATTGTAACAACTTCATGGTGAGTATCAGCACCATTTTTCTGGAAGAAAAGCACTGATGATTATAATGGAAACAAGTTTATTTCTAAATAGAGAGTTGAGTTCAGAAGGCCTTACATACATTACTGACACCAAATCTGAATTGAGCCAGGGATAGGATGAGATTTATCCATTATTACATTCAAGTTTATCAGGGCTGTTTGGTTTTCCTGGAGTAGATATTACAAGGGAGCCATGGGCTGATATCCAACCAAACCATCCTGCTAGTGCAAGCATTTTTGGACACACAACAGAGTTTGCCCTTCCTCTTCATTGCTCCACCCCACTGTACACCCCACTAAATCTGTTGTGGGATTTCCCCAACCTTATAGCAGAACTGGGTACTGCCTTAGGTCAGGACCTGCCTCAAATGAAGCAGCGTCTAGGAAATTGGAAACTATAGTACAGGAAATATGTTCATGTAGCTGGCACCAAACTTGCTAATTGTGAGGCACTCATTAGGAAATAAATAAATCGCGGGGGGGGGGGGTTAATAAAAAAAATGCCCATGCTCTCATGTGTAAATAGAAATGAATCTCTCCAACAGGCAGGGGAAAATAGAAGTTAGTTACGCTAGGAAGGCGTAGCTTTTGGAGGGTCTCTCTTGAACCAAAAGATTTTCAGCTTAAATGGTGAAAAAGTAACCCTGGGCTCGATTTATAGTCCAAGTGTAGGGCAAAAAGCCTTGCTTGAATTTGTCCTAAATAAATTGAAGGTTGGCATTGCAAGGCTCTGGCAGAGTCCTAGAGCCCTCCCCTGTCCTTCCCAAAGCTGGGAAAGCCTTATTGCCTCCTTTCCAAAGCCTGGTGGCTCACTTACCTGGCTTTGGGAAGGCAGCACAAGGGCTGGGGGATCATCAAATGTTGCCAAGGGCCGCCCAAAAAGGCCTCAAGGGCTCCTCATTGGACCACCCCGACCTGGACTGTTCTACTCTTCCCTCTAGTCACACTTTCCTCTGGGGGAAAAAAGATTCCAAAATTGGGGGAGGTTAGAAAGTGAATGGCCCAGTGCTGCCAACACACCCTGAGACAGCAATTCAAGCTGTGTGCAGTGGAGGTTGTGTACTTGCTTGCACAATAAAAGGAATTAGTGTGAACACTCTAGATTTCTTCCACATTCCCCAGGTAGGTGTGCATAGGATCTGTAGGTGCTCCTGTGTTTTGTTCCTAGTTTTACCCAGCAACAGTTTCCAGTGCAGTTTGTTCACTAAGGTTGTGTACACATTATATCTTTGAAGTGTGTGTGTGTGTGTGTGTGCGTGCACACGCGCACACACACACACACACAATTCTGGGCACTGTGGTTTGTTAAGAGTTGCTGGGAATTGTAACTCTCTAAGGGGTAGAGTACAGTGTCCAGAATTCTTTGAGGGAAAGACTGTGCTTTAAATGTACTTTAAAGGTATAGTGTGTATGCAGCCTGTCTACCAATCTATTTTTAATACTTGGTGTGGGTCAAAAAGGTTACTTGGCACCCATTGAACCAAGCCATGCTGGGAAATCTCTGCTAAAGAACATTAAAGAGAAGTCCAAAGAACATGAGTAGAGTTGAGGTCTCCAGATGTGGAGTTTGGAATCTGGAACACAGTCTTGTTGGTGGACTCTGCTTCTTTATCACTCCGTAGCCAACTAAGATCTGTATTTCTTGCTATTAACTGTAGTTTTTAATCATTAGAAAGGAGCATACTATTTCAGGGCTATTAAAAAAAGAACACCAATTTCCTCTTTGATCCGCACTCAGATTTACTGAATTATTATTGAGAAAGAAAAACTTGCAGTGTTGTTTTACGTGCCGATGTCTGCATTTTGCAGGAACATTTCACTGAATTGTTGCCAATGCTTGGGTTTATGGGAATATGCTGTTGTTGTTCCATTTACTTTCTACCTCTGTTTATTCTCATCCTAGTTCTTTTTCCAGTAGTGAAGGTGCTATGAAAAGGGGGGGAGGGAGGCAATAAAACAATCCCTACCATTATTTTCTAAATGACATAATGCGCCACCATAATGTTGTGACTGTGTTTTCGTTGTTGCCTATTTTTACCTGTTGCCTGTTTTCTCAAGTCTACTCTTAATTACTCCAGGATGCACTAAATGCTATGTTGCGCTATGTATGGCAATCTGTTACTACAGAGCAATCTCACATTATGATAATAAGTGGTGGACGTTATAGTGCCCAGCAGTATAGCAGGGCCGTTTGCTAAAGGGAATTTTAACTAGATGAACTCAAAAGGGAACTTAAAAAATAATACAAAATCGCATTTTAATCTTCCTTTTACATAATCAAATATGTATTTTAATAGGTAAATTCAAAGAAACTTAGCATTTAAAATTTAACTAAAAGTGTCCAGCATGTGTGTTTGTGTGCGACTATTTATCTGTAATAACAAAAACCTGCTTAATATACACATCCCGAATGACTGACATTGTCTCCTGCCTCTGATTGAAAGAAAGCAAACAACAGCAGATCATAACAAGCTGTGCCAATCCCATTCAGAGCTGCTTTGCTGTGCTTTAACTGTGTTGTCATAGTTGTTTCTGTGCCATCCACTATAACAGAGATGGGAAGCCCTTTTGACTTTGTGGGTCAAATGCTGAACCTGGCCCCATCTTCACAGGCCAACTTTGACAGTGGATTGTTCCGCCCATCTGTCTATTGCAGGATGTCGTCAGGATACTGGTTGAGAGACAGGTTGGGTATCCTCCCTATGTTCTGTTCCATTCTGTTCTGGCAGATGCATCAGCAGGAAAATAGTTCTGATTTCCATTTGTTATCTTCTATTTGTTTGCTGACAGTCTGAATGCCAAACATTCCTCAAACATTTTTCTAGTTCTTTTTAGTTCTATGGCATTGATGCACTCCAGCATTTGCCTGTAATATATAGGATCTCTATAGTGTAGGCCAGAAGCTTCAGGGTTACTACGTCTGAGGGGAACATACACAAACACAATGGCAGAATCTGCTCTCTTTTTCCTGTCACTAGATGAGGAACATGACAATAGAGAAGTTCTCTATTCTGCGTCAGAAGGAGAAAATGGAGTTGGAAAGGTAAATCCACCCTGTCCTTTAGGATCTACTCATCCTCTTCCTATCTCTCTAGTCAGGTCTCAGAAGAGTTCATGACAACACGGCAAGAAACATTGGGAGTCTTGCTCATAATGGTTTGAGAGTTTTCGTTAGTAAACTGAAAAGCAGTTGAATTTCTCTTCATGCCCTTTCTTTACTCTTTCATAGATATACTTTTATGTAGTTATTTTATTATTTTTTAAAGGATTTATATTGCACTGTTCTGTCAAATACAGTGGTAACTTGGTTTAAGAACAGCTTAGTTTATGAACAACTTGGATTAAGAATGCTGCAAACCTGGAAGTAGGTGTTTTGGTTTGTGAACTTTGCCTTGGAAGCAGAACATGTTGCTTCCTGTTGAGTGTGTTCCATTTGTAAATTGAGTCCCCTGCTGCTATGGGAAAGTACACCTTGGTTTAAGAATGTTTTGATTTAAGAATGGACTTCTGGAACGGATTAAGTTAATAAACCAAGGTACCACTGTATCTGGCTTTTCAAGGTGGCTAAAAGCAATCAGAGATCAATACAGTGACTGAAAAGCCAAACAACGTTGCCCTTAACTATTTGATCACATTTTCCAAAGCCTTCCTAAAAAGCTGGGTTTTGATCATGAGCTGGAACACAGGAAAATATTGTACTAAATTGACTTTCCGGGGTGTGAGTGGTTTCTGTGGATGTATGACATTTCACTGCTGAGACACAGTGACCAAGGAGGCCCTATATATCATGAAGCCATCCATCAGACCTGAGATGGTGGTGCGACATGGAGCGAAGTGTGTTGGTATGTATGAGACAAGGTGGTCCTTCAAGCTCTTTTCATTTCAAAAACTGAGGAGAGCAGGGGTCCATTACTGCCTTAATATTCTTCTCAAGAACATTCAGTAGTGTCTTTTCCTTACTACTGAGTAACAACATCCAAAGTGTTTTGTGGCACCTTGAAGGTGCATGTGATTAAGTGGACTCAAATCCACAAAAGCCTGTGGTATAATAAATGTGTTTAAGGTGATTCAAGACTTTGTTGTTTTGCTGCAAAAGGCCAAAATGGCTACTCCTCTGAAAATTGTTAGAGGGAAGAAGTTATGCTTTTAGTGAAAGAGCCTCTCCACATTTGAACCCCCACATTTCAATATAAAGCCTTAACTACAGAGAGGCTTCTGTACAGATGCCCTTGCAGCGATGATACTATGAGCAGAATCATCTAAATATTTTCTGAGCAGCCATACAAATGCACTCACCATAAACCAGAATTTTTTCATTTATCCTCATTTTTCATTTGTTTTTCATGTAAAGAAACCTATTAAAATAACTCCATAACTTGACTCACGCAGGCGAGCCTGTCATTAACAATCCTTCCTAAGCACTTGAAATCCATCCTTTGAAAATGCAGCCCTTGGTATACACAACAGTGTTTCTCTCTGTGATGAACTTCATAAATATTTACTTTCAAATCCCCTCGGGTACTTTTCTGAGTACTTTCATACGCAATGGAACCGTCTCTACATTTAGTAACAGTAAACAATTGCATATACACATGAAAAGTTATCCTTTGACCTGTAAATGCAGATGTTCGTTTGCTTTCTAAGCAATTAACTAAAGCTCAAAATCCTACAGCTCTCTTTGGCCGAAATGAGAGAGTATCTTGTTTCTTTCCAATGATGTGCTAATAGAACATGGGAAGCTGGGGTCAGAGCAGTGGCCCCTCTAGCCTATGCTCTCCAGCAGCTCTCCATGGTTTTGAACAGCACACCTTTCCAAGCCCTACCTGTAGATGCCAGGAACTAAAGCTGGGTTCTCCTTCATGCAAACCATGGGCTGTGCTACTGATCTGTGGCTGCTACCTACCCAGAAAGTGTATGAAGGAGCCGGGAATGGCATGTGCCTAAGGGTGGCTATTCAGCTCACCAAATAATGTCCAGGTTACAGAAGAAGGTTGCCTTTGCATTTAGTCATTTTAAATCCCCTTCCCCATATATCTCTAAACAATTTTACTCTGTGCTTTATCTTCCTTAGGTTCAGGGTGGACAATAGAAGCCAAAGGATGTTGGTGATGGTTATTATTATTTATTAATTTTATGTACTTCCCTTTATCTGATCATCACAGGGTGGTTTCTGGTATAAAAATACCAAATTACATAACATAATAACAAACGAAACAGTAACTCCCCCCTCCCCCATATTTTTAAAGGCTATAGATTGTTTAATTAGCCAAGGGCCTGAAAGAAGAGGAATGTTTTCACTCGACACCTAAAGATATGTAATGAAGGCACCAGGCAACCTCCCCGGAGAGAGCATTCAATAATAATAGTTGTTGTTGTTGTTGTTGTTGTTGTTGTTGTTGTTGTTATTATTTATATCCCGTCCATCTGTCTGGGTTTCCACTCTGGGTGGCTACCAACAAAATATTCAAAGCACAAGGTGGGGAGCCAGCACAGGAAAGGCCTTCTAGTGACTCAGCTACATTAGTAAAGAAAAAGTCTTTTATATGCATTATAACACTGTGACACAACAAGGCACTGTGGAGTTCTGTCTTTTGTCAATGTGATTTTCCACTTTGAGGTTTACAACGTGTTTTTCTGAAACACTTTTTTATGTGTCTGGATCCAGCCCAGGATAGTTATGATGAAGAGGGGAAACTATGTGAAACATCTGCTTTTCTCACTCCCTGTGTAGTGTCCAAAGGAAGAATTTTCCCTTCTTTCTCCCCTACCTCCATCCTAAGACATGTATGTGTTGCATGTGGAACTTCCACATGTCTTCAAAGGGGAGATATGGAAGCTACTGCTTTGCGTGCGCTCTGGATATGCACCATTTTGGGCTATTCTGATGTATGATAAGCTACAACATTTATTTATCTTAACATGTGTACCTCACTTTTCTGTGATCAGTCATAGAGCAAATCACTGTTCCCCAGCATCATTAATATTGCAGACTCAAGCTAGATTATGTCAAAAAAAGCAGTGCTTATATATAATGCTAAAAGCCATGGATTCATACTTATAGCTCTGACTACAATTATTACTAAAAGATGTAAGAAAATGCCTATAAAGGGACATGGCTTATAGGAAAAATCTGAAAGAAATATCATGTTTTTGAACTTGAAATTGCATGTGACTCATTTTTATACAGTTTGAGAGGGATGTTTTTTGTTTGTTTGTTTTTGTTTTTGTCCCTAAAGTTGCCAACAGGGACCTTTTAGAGTCAGTTTGTACTAGGTGAAGGTATTTTAGCTACTAGGCAACTGCAAATCCTGGATAAATTTTGAATATAATAATCATTCCTCGGAGGGGAACATAACTTCAGAGCTCATTTTCACAGTGATATAATAAGGACATAATTTTTCCTTGGGGATCAAGCAAGTTTGACGTAAATGTTTATTCCTACTCAGTTGTGTTGTGCATTGATTTTTTAATTCCTTGTTTATTAAGTGTAGCATTTCCTTTAATTTGAAATTTGGCTTAATCACAAATAATTGTATGTGTCACAGAAGGGTGCCAGGCTGTGAACAGTTTTGGTATCAGTGCTACTTGATGCCAGAATTAGTTGAAGGCACTTAGGCAGTGATGCTGGGGGTATACGAAGCACAAAAAATGCTGACCCTTTTGCTCTTCAAACTCTGTGATTTCTGCCCCCAACACAATTGTTAAAACCCGCGCTATCAAGCAAATTTCATTTCATCTTTTGTTTTCGGTTTTTGTGTGTGTAATTACATTCATTTTTTACCTTTGTTTTGCCATTGATTTCAAAGGAGCCCTATCCTGTCGTCTGTTGCCTGCAACTTCAGTGTTTTCCCTCCAAATGATGTGGGATTTGGAAACTTTGCACCCCTTCCTCAGGCAGACTGGACAAAGATGAATGTGAAAAATTAACACCAATGACTCTCCCCACAATTTTTCACAATCGCTTTTATTTTTACATTTAGTTTTAAGTTAAAATAAACAATGGCACATTCATTTCCTCTTTCATTTGCTTTTAAAAGAAATTTACACTGGTGAGTCTTCCCTAACAGCAAGCATTGCCTCCTTTGCCAGGAATTAGAGGATGTAGCAGTTTCCTGTACTTCAAAACAGTAATATTAATAAACTCCATGTCAATTAAAAAGTAACTATTTTTGTATGTACCTCACTCTTTCTATCCTAGCCAACACGTCCCCACAATCACATGGCCAAGAAAGGGGTATTTATTTTTGTTGTTATTATTATTATTATTTGGCCCTAGATTGTTTTCTGCAGCACAAAAGCTTTGAAGTTGCAATTTAAACTGCTGTGGCTGGGAAAGTATGACTGCTCTGATAACACATTTCCTAAAAATGTTGGTTCTAAACACTATAAAAGGCAGAATACCTGGCTAGAGAAATCAGCCCATTCCTATGCAATGCATTTTCAAACGCTCTATATTTTTATCAGTCATTCCAGTTCATATTACCTAGCTTTGCCCACCTTTTAAAATCTAGACAGTATAATAAAAGAAAGAATTTCATTGTTGTTGTTGGTAGCAGACTTCCTAGATTTGTGTTCAGCTCAGGGATTTGCTGTCTGCACTGGCTTCCAGTTTGCAGAATTATGGCCCCCCAGAGCTTTTAAGGTTGTGCCATTTAGAAGAGCCTTACAAGGTGTTCTTCCACAAAGGGTTTAGCTAGAGTGAAACACTTCAGATATGTATATTTATAACGGGACAGTTTTATGAGAGGCATGGCATCATACATGTCTCCTGAAACAGGGATGCTTATTTCCACTCAGCAGCTGTCCCGTGCTAAGCTCTAGTGCTTGCAAATAAAGTAAGCTTTTAATAAAAAAGTAAAGTAACACAAAAAAGAAAATAAAGGGTTGTAAAACAAAAACTAAACAAAAACCCTGAAAAAAAGATTTTATTTATTGCATGCATATACTGCCCATCTATCAAAGTCTGAAGATTAGCAGTGCTCTTCTGTCAGCAGGAGGTGAGTCTTTTCCAAATAAAATGGTAAGAATTGTTAAGGGAGGACAGAGCAATGTATCAGCACAACATTTGTCATTTTTGAATGAACAGAGTATTCTGCCTCCAAGTGGCCAAAAATAATGTCCCAGAAATATTTACAGCCAGGAGAAGATAGTGCCATGGATCCATTGTGCCCCTCGAATTCGGATACCAGAGGTATATTGCTCCTTAAACATAGACACTACTATCAGTTCATTATGTCAATGTGTGGCCAACAAGCTGGATCCTACTTGATTTTTTTTGAATCTCAGCTGTGTTTCAAAGTCATACCTTGTGTTTGCAAATGCAAAATTGACAATACGATGGCAAAACTGTTCAATATATGTTGTACACGTAGTTGCAATAATGTCCACATTCAGGGTACCTACAAAAGTGTTGGCATGCAGAAGGCCGGGAGGCCAGCTGGCAAGCCCCAGCTGGGCCGTTTCCTTCCAGCTGTCCCGCTGTGAAGACCATCGGCCTCTGCTCCGACATAAATCAGCGACCCGGGCTTCAGAGCCAGGGCATACTATCAGCAGAGCGAATTGCACACACAGAATAGGCGTGAGGCTTGTGGAAGCATACTACAACTACAGATTTATTAATCATAAATCAGGACAAAGAAACATGTCATCTCTCTCTCTCTCTCTCTCTCTCTCTCTCTCTCTCTCCTTAGAGAGAACGGAAAAAGCAAAAGCTATACACACAGCGGAAGTTCCCAGCAAGCTATGCTGGAATGTAAACAGACATGTGACATGCAACAGTTCCACACATCTGCTCCTTAAGGTGGAATAGAAATCTCAACAAAGTTGTCAGAGCTATAAGTATGAATCCATGGCTTTAGGCTTTCTGTACCTTATCCATTAAAGTGAACGATGAAAAGGAAACCACAATGAGATTGCATGAGTAGAAGGAAGTTAAAACAACTAGCACTTCCTCTCTCCTGTGCACCCCCTAAACCCTCTCTACAGGATTGGGGCTCATGAACTACAGTGCACTGCAGGAGTGGGAATTTGCACCAAAGCAGGTGGAGACATCTCATGCAAGGTGTCTCTGCTAGACATTGGAGGGTTTCCCCTTCCTCCATCATCCCCCCACAGGCTGTCCTGGAAGACACCCTGATTCTCCACAGAGGTTATGGGGGGACACAGGGACTGAAAGGGAAGGAAAGAAATAACCAATAGATGCTATTTAAATCAGGTTTAGTTTACTGCTGAGTACCACAATAACAAAGCCCTTAGAGGTGTAGTTTGCATAGATCTGGGACAGGAGGTTTCATTCGCTAAAATAATCATGAACAGTGCCATATCTTCTCAGGAGCAAGGAAATGACAGGCTGCATGCCGTCTCAGTCCCACTCACTTGAGAGTAAGCCCCACTGAATTCAATAGGACTTACTTCTGAGTAGACACAGTTAGAATTTCACTGTTAAACATGAGTGCGTTCTGTCGGATCGTGCCCCTTGATGTTTACCATGCCTGCCTTTAAAATTTTGTGCATAGACAAATATTAGCAAAGCAAAACGTGAACCAACGATGTTCATTCGTGAGTGTTTGCTAGTAATAAAAGAAGCTATTCTACACTGCTAATACATTGGTTTTGCTGAAAAGTTCCATGAGCAATGAATTCCTGCCGTGACACTATTACAATAAAATTTGCCTTCAGAGGCTTCATTAGCACTTGAAGCAGCAATAAGCTGTGCACCAGCTCTGCATAATAGACCTCTTTATTGTGGTAGATTTAGAAGGAAACTAACAATTACCTTGTCAGCTCTTGTCTCCAGGTGGCACAATAAAACACTTGGATCTTGTAGCTTTACTATTCAGGGATATTTATTTATAACCCCTTTCACAAAAGAATTAATATTTATTTCTATCCTCACATATAAATATATTTTCAGCCAGTCTAACTTGCCCTGTGGAATGAGTTTTATTGCAGTTTTGAAACTAGCTTATAGTTGGGCTATATATATATTCCTATGAGTTACATAGAAGCAATCTGCATTTTCAGAATACAAGTCCTGCTACAGAGAATGATGGGAAATAGAGAAATAAAAATGCTGGGATTGGGCGTGGGGCAATGAGCAGCAGTGGCCTATTAATTTCCTACTATACGACCCCCTGTGCAAGCACAGCAGCAAATTTGTGCCCAGTATTCCCAGTTCTAGAGGACTATCTGTAGTGTCCAGCTTTTATCACAGGTGAAGGAGGGCAGTGAAGTTGTGTCAAAGTGTGGATTTAAGTAAGATGGAACAAAGCATTCCAGGAGCATAGGAGACCCCTTAAAATGTGTTCTGCATTTTATAGCTTATGCCAGGTAGGACAATCACTGACTCAGAGGTTGCTCACCTTTGGGGGCCAATGGGCAGATTTGGAATGTTGAGAAAGTATTGTGGGCACAGAAAGGGGCAAGGCCGAACAAAATAGCTTCAGGGTGTGTTTGTTCAATAGCACAAAATGGCCGCCACATATTAAAGAGCAGAAAGAGAGACAGGAACACAAAATGGCGCAGGTATGCCCCTCATCAGTCATGTCACTGGAAAGAAAGGGACCTATATCAGCCACCACCCTGTTCATTCACAAGAGAAGTGATAAAGACTTTAGGACCAGGTTCAGACAATTTAAAGAAACACCTTCATCTGTATGAGCCTGCCCCCAAACCTTCCTTTTGCAGTCCTGCTTTGGGCCCTTTCACCATCAGATATGGGGTAGGTAGATAGCTGAAACACAGCCTTTTCAGGTGTGGTGTCCCAAGATCTGGAAGTGACTCTCAGGCTTCCCTGCCTGGCTGCATCATGGCTCACTTTCGGTGGTGCAGCAAATGCAGTTTTATTTTTGGGAGTTTTGGGGAGCCCCCACCCCACAAAAGTCCTCCCTTCTGTTGTGAGGTTGTCATGCTACAGCCCATTTTTGTAAATAGATCATTATCCAATTTTCAAAACTGCAAGTGCCAACATTTGGACTTACTGATGTTCCCCCTCTAGCCATCATATTTTACAGTGTATGATCAGTTGTGGCAAAAAACTCTTTACTCCCTTCCCAGGTAGCTAAAGTTGTAGAGTTCAAGTTTCAGTCTGCAGTGGGCTTTCTATAACCTTGGAACCTTGGCATTTTCTTTAAATCAGACGAGGAGGAAATTGCAGCACTATTTATCACATGTGGAAAGGAAAACATTTGGAGAGATTCCTGAGATGCGATGTAATGCTTCTTGCCAGCGTTCTTCTCCACATCCTGAGCAGCATGCTTGTAGAGCTCAGCACGGGAGTAGCTGGAGCTGAAAGCAATAATATGCTAGGTGTTGCGTGCATACTTCTTCCATGATGCCACAGTGCTCATCTTTTTATATAACCTACCAGTTTCTTGATTGTTTTTTTTTTCCTTCTTCAGTGAACTGGCTTGGCCACAGTGCGCCTATAAGCATTAACCACTGCATATCCAGCTGGCTTCATGGGCCTCACACGTTTATTGTTGTTGCGTTAGCTATAAATGCAGGGTGAGCTGTAGGACCCAGGCTGTTAAATTCTGGGCAAAGACTGATTCAGTTCAGAGTTGTTATGTTTTCTTGTTGCTGGAGCGTGTGGGAAATGGCAAACTCTTTTGTTGGTCCATAAAGAGCATTACTCCAATCAATGAGAGAAGTAAGCACAAAATCATGAATAAGCAAGGAGAAAACAGTTCCCAGAAACTTGACCACAACTCTAAAAAGCCCAGAGAAATTGACTGTGTCTCATCTGAGCTAGGAAGGAAGCATACAATATGGCCAAGCAATGGAGGAGCCAAGAGGCCTCTCAGATGGCACCCTGATCTGTTATTTCACACAGTGGGGTGGGAGGCCCAAGGAAGAAGCAACGTTTGCTATTTGTTTACAGTTTGGTGGAGCATAAGAAGGGTCCTGCTGGATCAGGCCCGTGGCCCATCTAGCCCAACATCCCGTTCTCACAATGACCAACCAGAGGCCTTGTGGGAAACTAGCAAGCAGGACAGTAATATTTTCCTTCTGCAATATTCAGAAGCTTACTGCATCCAGCTGTGGAGGCAAGAACAACCGTGTCTGAGTTGCCATACTAACCTGAGTAACTAACTAACCATGCTCCAGTTAGTTAGTTAGTTAGTTAGTTCAGGGATGAGGAAACTGAAGCGCTTTCCATGTTGCCGGACTCCAACTCCCCATCATCCTTGACCATTGGCCACACAGAGGCTCATGAGAGTTGAAGTCCCAACGAAATCTGGAAGGCCACAGCTCTTCCACATCCTTGACCTAGCATGTAAATTGTTCAATGGGACTAATCTTGAGGAGAAGGAGAAGCAATTTCTTTGTTCAAAGCCACCTCAACCTAATTGTCACTGCTAGGAAATCAGCCTGCTAGGAAAAGCAGGATTCCATAACCAGAGGGAGTATAGCTGCATTGTATTGTATGACGGCCATCTTCAAATATCACATGGAAGATGGAGCAAGCTTGTTTTCTCCTGCTCTGGAGTGCACAACCCAAACCAATGGATGCAAGTTACAAAAAAGGAGATTCCAGCTAAACGTCAGGAAGAACTTTCTAACAGTAAGAGCTCTCTGATGGTGGGACAGGCTCCCATGAGAGAGAGTTTGGATAGCCGTCTGTCATAGATGCTTTAGTTGAGATTCCTGCATTGCAGAGGGTTGGACTAGATGACCCTCAGTTCCAACTCTACAATTCTATGATCGCTGCTCTTACAAGGGATTGGCATATTTTTGGTTTATTTTTTATTTATTGAATTTATATACCGCCCTGTATCCGGAGGTCTCAGGGCAGTTTCTTTCAGTTTCTCATTTTTTCTCAATCCTAAATTCAGTTTTCCATATTTCCACAACAATTTCTGTGTTGTTGTTGTTTAAAAAAACAACCCTCGTGCAAATATGGCTACATGTCTCTGAATTAACACATACTGGTATGCAGTTTTGACTACATATATGTATTTTTGCAAACAATGGTTTTCTGTATGTTAATTTCACAAATACATACCTATTGTGCACATTTTCATCTACTATATGCATTTCTGTACATGTTGGTTGGTTGAAGAACTGCATCACAAAATTCAGAGAAGTGCAGATTTCAAAGGATATCCAGTATGTGGTGGAGCTGCAGCACTCACCAGACCTCCCTCTGCCTACATTTCTGCTGCATCATGGGACAGAGAGGGGGAGTGGTGCGAATGTGCCAAGAGGAGTGCCAGTTTGGCTCCACTGTCATGTTTGCAGTGTGCTGACCTCACCACTGCATTTCCCGCCTCTTTTTCTGTACCAGCATGTAGCAATGATGCTGCTGAAAGGAGGTCAGGTGAGCGGTACAATCCCACCACGCCACGGCTAATGGGGACAGCTATTCCTTGGTTTGTGCGTTGATACAAAAAACTATAAATAAGGTAGCTTCTCTTGCAAAGAGGGTTCAAAGATGGATATGTCCTCTGGGACCTTTCCTGCCCCCACACTGCTGTCAAACTCGTTGTGTGCATTCCTGCACTTCACCTGTTAGGGGAAAAAAGTGCAAGGTAGCTTTGCTCACCACTCCAACTCTGTACTGTTCTATTATTTTTGCACCATGTTATTTTCCCTTGCAGAGCAAATGAATCATGTAAACTAGCCACAAATTCCCCAAAGATAAAAATACCTTGAAGTATTTCAGTGTGAAAAGGGGAGGTAATAACAGCAGGTTAGTAATTATCCTAGCAGGTCAAATGATGCAGAAAATCTCACACGCTCAAATATCCTTAGGAGACACAGCTAGTCTCAGAGCTGTTTAAGACTGTCTTTCCCCCACACCTCTCTCCCCAATCCTCTAATTCAGGTTTGATTACTCTAGTCTGCCATGCCAAGGTTATTGAATGATTTGTAATTTCAGTTGCTTACATGTCTTATATTTCTTATACAGAGCAGGCTACAATTTAGGCTCAGTTTATCCTTAAAATAACTCCATGATAAGCTGAAAGGTGAGATGAATTGCCTAAAGCTACCCAATAAGCTTCATGGATGAGCGGAGGTTTGAAAGTTACTTGAAAGTCAAAGTCTGGTGAAAAATAATCTTACAGAAATCAGTGTTGAGACCATATGTTATGTTCATGAGTAAGCATGTATAAAATGTTACTGAAAACTTTTCAGTATCAGATACACAGTTTGCTAGCTTATCAAGTATGCAACAAATCTGGAAAACAAATCATGAGGCCAATAATTTTTTTAGAGGATAGTCACCCAGTTCTATGCTCTAGAATTTGTGGTTCGATTTACCATTCAGTTCCCACCTGCAGGCATGTATACCTCATTTGGAGCAGGTCGCTGCTACCTGACTGTGCCTTGAAAAGGATGAGAGCTGAGTAAAGCTGAGAGATTGGTAGCAACTTGAGCTGCCATCTGAAGGCTCACACCCCAAGATGCCAGACCTGCCCCATTTTTCTGGTTCTTGGGAAGGGTTTGTTAGCTTGCTAATAGTTTAAAGTTGGCTGCCAAAGGACAGTAGCATCTAACATGGGGTACAACAATGTTTTTAGGCCCATGGACACAACCTAAATTTGTGAGCAAGTGCTATGGGCATCACACCTTCCATAGACTTCTTTCCCCCTCTCCCCCATCCCACAGATCAGCCCTCGCCACAGAGAGTGACACACAGAGAACCCACACATAAACATTTTCTTTTCCAGGAGTTCTGGGATCCAGTAGAATTAATCCGAGGCTTGAAAATGACATAGAGCTGAAATAAGTGGGAAAGAGTGTCACTTTTCCAGCTTCCTTCCTCAGGTCTATGTACTTTTCAAGGGAGAAAACGGTAAGTACCCTCACTACTTACAGATCCTCCAAAAGCGTCCCTATTTTCATCGGAGACGTCCCTATTTTCATCGGAGAAATGTTGGAGGGTATGCACTTATGGCCTAGGGACTTAAAGACCCAGTGAGCACCAGGGAAAGACCTCAAGAGTGCTCTTGCACTCATGGGCACCACATTAATGACATTTGGCAGTTAGAGGGTAACAGAGTAGCATAACCTGGTTTTGGAAGTAACAATGAATTTTGAAACAGTGCTGCCTCTATTTTGAGTTGATTGTTAGTTACCTGAACCTTTTGTCATGGTGGGAGACAGCAATTAAGGAAAACAAATAAAGCTAGCTTTCCCTTTGCTAGTTTACCTTCATTTCCTGCAAATCCAAATGCACAGCCCATTGAGAAGATCTTCTGAATAGATTCCACTTATATTAATGGGTGCAGCACAAAGACACTCCTAGATTTTCATTTCTGTCAGTGGGGGATATAGATAAGCTCCTGCTGAATTGTTCCTGCTATGGATAGCCATGCTCTGTAATTTTCCTGTGTTCCACATTAGAATATAGAGATTAGGTGCCACTCACACCCAGTGAGAGGACACAGTGACATTTTAGATTGTCTTGACGTCACTAGAAAGAGTGATCCATACAGTTTGGTCACTTTGCTTTGCTTCATATTGATTTGTGAGCAACCACGCATGAGAAGAAACTAGTAAACAAGAGAGCTTTATTTATTCAAGTCTGCCCCACTAATTTTTGTTAAATAATCGTGATTTCAAGCAATATTTAAAAAGGGTTGGTTTAAGAAGCATTTGTGGAGAGTGATTACAAGTCTCTCACGTTTTGACCAGGTATTCTTTTCTACATTATTTGCAACACATTGTAGGATTGAAAAACCCACAAGTGAAAAACCCACCCATGTACTAACTGATATCAATAACTATGGATTTTGTTAAATCAGGCACCTGCCATGTAAGCAGGGCTACAGTCCCCTATATTGTGCTTAGGATAGCTGCCTTCATGCAGCTACAATTTCCCCTGGTCTTTCAGCCCTAGTCCTCTTCCTCTACTGTCCATTCAGCAGTGGCGCTGGGTTTTGCTCCTGTTTTCACCCATAATTACTTCACTCTTGATTCTCTCTCACTCTCTCTTTGATATTATTATTGTTCTTATTATTGCTTGTAATTTGTTTGGAAGAAACAAATTATGAAAACTGATTTGCACATAATGCTATGCCGACACGGTAGTTTGTTCTTTCCCACCATGGGAAAGGGGAGAAGCAGAGCAGACATGATTTGACCAGCATGCACATGCTGCCCATTTGTAGTAAACCATGGTTTGCTTCCGTTCTGTGCATACAAGGCCATTATCTCATTACATCCAATATATGGAAAGCTACATGGTGAATTTATTTGACTTTCATTGGCTGGCTCCTTTGCTAAGTGAGGCCCCATTGGCCCTCTACGTGTAAAGCATTATTGTGCCACTATAAACAGTCATAGCTTCCCTCCTCCCCCCCCCCCAAGCATCCTGGGAGCTGTAGTTTGCTAAGGGTGCTGAAAATTGCTTAGCAGACTCCAATTTCCCTCACAGAGCTGCAATTCCTGCAGTGGCTTGATCAATCCCTCTCCCTAAGGAATGATGACTGTTCAAAGTGGTACGATACTGCTTTAAATGTGTAGTGCAGATGAGGCCTGAGTCTACGATAGGAATGGGAGATTCTCCAGATGATATTGCAATTAGCTCTCATTCACTCCAACCAGGAGGCCTGGTGGTCAGGGAATTGTAGCCCAACAACATATGGAGAAACCATCCATCGTGGACTGAGTTTGGGAACTGTTGCCTGGCAACTGGCAACTGGCATCAAAGGGAAGTCTGCTTCCATCATGGCTGAGGAGGATCCAAGAGCTCACCCCACTCCTTGGCCTCAGAGGAGTCTTTTGTGAGAGATGCTGTCTGGTATGCTGTCACAAAGAACAAAGACAAGAGCCTGAATAATCCTGGTTCCGTATAGACATCCTGTGTGATTTTTTTTTTTTTTTTTTTTTTGGTTGTCATTCCTTTCCCAGAATTGAGTAGGGTTTTGTTTTGAGGACCTTGCGTAAGCTACTTTGAGAAGCTCTTGGAGCTATAAAGCAGGAAAGAAATACTCCAGATAAATGAATAAAGTACTGAATGATACCTTTGTGACCATTCTTGAGTGTGTATACAGCAAACTGGAATACAATTGTTTGACATGAGGAAAGGGCTGTGGAGAGCAAGAGATACGGGAACCGTGGCTTTCCTCTCTATGCTCAGTTGGCACCACTGAATGCAGGCTGGACTGCACCCAGCTTTATCCAAATGTGTAGGCAGGTGCACAAAAAATGTAAGCAGGGAACCAGCTCCTTTCTAAGTATAAGTAGATGCCAAAGCAAAAAGCATATTGTCACACACATATCATTCAGAATGAAGGCAATGAGACTTGGAGTGATGCACGTGACAACAACACACTTGCTTTTGTTATCTGCTGCTTCACATTTGCTTAGAGATGGTCTGGTATCCCCACTTGGCTTCTGTGCCTCTCCCTGCAGTGTAAACCATGAGTAGCTCTGAAAGACAGAATGAGGCGTGCCAGTGTGTATACCTTTAAACATTGCTATGCGACTCTGGAAGCAGCTATTTTAAGACAACACTTTCTTTTATATTTAGAGCGCTCTGCAGTATAAATTGTTTAGCACTTCCCTCCTCTCAGATGGAGGGTATTGTAGCTTGCAGTGCTTACCACGCTGTGCTGCAGCTGAAAACTGACATTAACGGGAACAATCTATTCAGAAATCAAAGTACAATTCCTTGTTGGATCTGCTTTCCCTTCCCTGGGGAGTGGGGCGCGGCAGGGAGGGTGGGTGCGATGGCTTTCAGCTGGCTTATTGTCTTTATTTTTTCGCTTCTTTCTTTGTTGCCAGTTGCCTGTACATCCTGCAACTGAGCGGCGAGATAGTAAGGCTCCAGCCAACTCTCTGCAACACAGCCAGAGAGGCAGGCAACAAAAATAGGTTTGCTACGCGTGGGAGAAGCAGAAGCTACATTATGAGCAGAAGCTTCCATGGTATTATTTTAGACCCAGCACGGACCTGTTCCCCTTTTGCTCTCTTGTCAAAAGATGACACATTTGATGCGAGGGCATCAAAAATACAATCGAAACGCAGGTCTCTCTCCATCACACAGAAACACGCAGGGAGGCACAGTAACATAAACACATAATACAGACAGAGGCAGGTTTGGCATTAGGACAAGGTAATCGCTTTGGAGGGGATCGCGCTGGAGACCTGCAGCTTTTTTGCTTTTTTTAAAGACAGGGACTGGCCAGCTGGGTGAGCTGAGGTATTTTTAAATGCATTCATGCAGGCTCCAATCATCTGGCCATGCTTGACCTATTTTTGGCTCAGGCCAGCTATTGTTCTATTTCTGTTGCCTGTGGGCCAGGCTGTTGTTGATCCGTATGCAAATGAGCTCTCACAAGCTCCGGCCAACTTTGCACAGAGAGAGAGAGACAGAGAGGCAGGCAGGCAGGCAGGCAATCAAAGAGGAGGAGGAGGAGGAGGAGGAAGAGGACCCAGAGACAGAATCACTTGCCAGGGTTGGGAGTAATTGAAACTTAAACCCCTAGGGAGTCAAGTCCCTAGAAACTGTGCTTGCTTGTTTTTGTTTTTAAGTGGTTTTATTTCTCTCACTCGACTCCCAAGAATAACCTGAGGGAGAAATATATCCCTCCTCCACCTGCTCTTGGCTTCCAGAGCACAGCTAACACAACTAGAGAGGTGCATAATAATCAACAGTTTTATTTTCTTTTTTTAAAATAATAATAATACCTGTGTATCATTGTGCCTTAAGCTTCTGCGGCAGAGTAAATGGTTTTTAAACTGGATTGCTGTCATAGTTGATGCTTAAGAAAACCCTGTGTATAGAAATATTTCATTTATACATATACATATGCACATGTTGGTAATTTAGTGCCATTTAGTATTGTTTTTGGTTCGTTTCTTTTATTAAAAACCCCCACTCATCCTGGGGAGGAGGAAGCAGGAGCAGAAGGGGTCGTTTCCAACGCCTCTGAACGGTTGATGATGAATCTTTCATGTAACAGAAGTGCAGTCTGATTGGAATATGCTGCAGACAATTTACGAGAGTGAATCGTGTTTTTCCTCAGATGGAGTTTCGGGACGTGACCAGCTCTTGGCTCAGCAAAGAATGCACAGCATGATCAGCTCAGGTAAGAAGCTCTTTGCTGACTCAGCTTCTCGATCTGATAGATAGTTGCATATGTGTGTGTGACAGTGTGTGTCTCCATATATAATATATGTATGCATGTATTATATACCCACATACACAGAACCTGTCAAGAATTTGTTGCTGAGTTCTGCATCTGCATCTTTTGTTTATATCCAGCTTTTTGTTCAGCTAAGATCTCTGCCACTGTATTACTTCTGAGATATTCCTCTGTTGCTGTTTTGTGGCTTGTGTTTTCTTGCCCCTCTGGGAATGCTAGTTTCCAAGCAAAAGAAAGTAATTTTCTTTTCTTTTGCATTTTCCTGTCTTGCTTACAGTGGGCTTGAGGGGTGGTTGTATTATGAAGCATTTTTGTTTGGAAGTAAGCCTTCACTCCTGACCACAGTAAGATAGCCATCTGAACCAGTGAGGCTTAGGGTTGTGGTAGCTGTTTGCAATCCTAAAAATTGATTTCCTGTACAGGCTCAGACCTCTATTGCAGTTGCTAGGGCTACTCAGGTTTTCTCAGCATTTCTTTTTTTTTGGGGGGGGGGGAGTGGAATTTACCAGTGGACAACAGCTAAGAAGTGGAAGATGTAACTCATCCTATCTGGTGCAAATAGGCTTAAAGCTGTCTTCTGTAATATTATCTCTGAAAATCACAGACACTGAAAGATTTCTGCTAGCATGCTTTTCTGATTCCCTAGTGGTGCCTTGTAAGCTTAGTTATAAAGTGCATCTGTTTGTACCAGATTTGTAGTTCCTTTCCATGGTTTGAAACATATTTGGGAACACTGAAGTGAAAGTTAGATGCGATGACTCGCTGAAAGTATCTAGCGAACAGGTGTTTTAAAGATGCAGTTACCAAATTGTTGAAACTACCCCCCCCCTCTTCAGGTATAGAAGCTCTCCAGGCTTCTGTAACCACCTGTTTGCAATGCATGGTATGTGAAAATCACAGAAGCTGATGAGGCCATAGGAAAAGTATTATTGTTTTTGGACACACATTTTAATAAATTGAGAAATACATAAATGCTCCCGATTACAAGACACAGTACTTGCTTGACACTGTGTGGTGCTACAGTGGTACAGTACTGATTCACAAAGAAGTTTTTCATTTTCATGCCATAACCCCTTTCATTCATTTTAAATTGTGTAAGGCTTGCTCATCTGAAATGTCTGATCAGTTGCATAATCTTTTTCAAGCCTTCAAGTGGCTGCAACCATAATTAATGGAGAGGAAACAAATGTTTGGGTGACAGCCTGCCCATTACAATGTCCATACTCCCAGGGCACCTGTTGATCTCTATGGGATTTTATGATATAGGATATGTGATAATCTGTTGCCCTTCCTGTTTTATAAGTAAAACTAAGCATAGCGATGGAATCTCATGGGTATGCTCAGCTGGGCAGTTTGAACAAGAACTGTAGGAAGCATGCTGTAGTGAGAACCCTGAAAAGCACTTTTATTTCCTAATTACTCCCACCTTATTTTTGTAGGTTCGAATTATGGTTTGTGCCATGTGTATTTTTAAAGTACCCTTTTCTGTACCTTTAACTAATGCATAGCAGGTAGAAACCAGTAGCTGAAGCTTTATCCATCACTGTATCCCCATGCTAGGGAAAGGTTATACCTGTTGATTTCTGCCTGTTGGGCTTCTGTTGAAGCACCAGGACCTTTCTCCATGTGAAGGTGAGCACAATGCAGTGTATGCCCTCCATTGGCCCCACAGTTGTCGCTGTGTATTATGTAGATTTAAAGGCGCACCTGGATTGCTGAGGGTGCAGGTTTGCTGGGTGCACAGCTGCCCATCTCCTCTTCAAAGGTTGTGGTGAGAATTGTTGTGCGGATAGTAATTCATAGCAAAAAGAGGGGAGTGCCTGTCATTGCAGAGTGGCAGAGTGTCTGCTTTGCATGCAGGAAGTGCCAGGTTCAATCCCTGACATCTCTGGGTAGGGCTGGGGAAGACTCCTGCCTGGAACCAGGAAAAGCTGCTGCCTGCCCGTGTAAACAGTACTGAGCTTGATGTGCCAGTGCGCTGACAGTATAGGGAGCAATGTTTCTATATTTAATTGGGGATGGGGTGAGTTGGCATTTTGAAAACTAAATTGGGTACACGGGCATGTTGGGACCCTGCGGGACTTATGGACTTGTTTGTGTGTCTTGGTTTATCATAGGCTAAGAAAAGTAAGGAAAGTTAGGCAGAGTTCTCTCTTAGGGACGAGCAAGTTTCAACATTAAGACTGTGCTCCTATACCTACAGGGGTGCCAGCTCCTTGGGGCCCCAGTCTTTTGGGGGTGGGGGCTGCCCCCATGTCCAAAAAGGTCAGAGGCGGAATGCAGAGCCAAGCGCAGAGTGGCTATAGTGGCCAGCTCCCCCTGCTCCTGCCGCGGAGGGCAAGGAGTGTTGATGCAGCCTCCCACCGGTGGCAGTGCCAGGAGGAGGGGGAGTAGAAGCCATTGAAGCTGTGCAGCTGCTAGGTTTGGCTCTACCTCTGGCTTCTCCCGACACTGTGGACAGCACGTCCCCCGTCCCCCATCGCCCTCACAAGCTGGCACCTCTGTATACCCACTTACCTGAGAGTAAGTCCCACTGAACATTGTGGAACTTGCTCCTGAGCAGACATGATTAGGATTACACTGTTGGGCTCCTATACTAAACAGGTGTATGGAAAAGGGACGTTGGGCAGGTGTAGCTTTTCAAACTCCTGCACAAGAATCAGCATCTGCCAAAATCATCTCTTCTGTACAACGGTTAAAGTTGCATGATCCTTAAATCTTTGACCAGTGCTCTTCTACGTATTGTCATCTGTTGGAACGGCTTGACAAGATAATAAAGTTTCTAGGTCTTTATAGCTGGCCCTTCTCTCCCTCTTGCAAGAAGTCTTTTAAGGGTGTGCCCATTGTGGGGTTAGAATCATAGACTCGTCGGATTGTAGAGTTGGAAGGGACCCTGATGATCACCTAGTCCAACCACCTGCAATGCAGAAAGATTTCACCCAACGTGGGGCTCAGACCCACAACCCTGAGATTAAGAGTCTCATGCTCTACTGACTGAGCTATCCTCAAGGTCTTTGTGTCCACTTGAATAGTGCTTTTTAAAAGAGTACTTATGTCACTTGGAGGGGAAAGGAGAGTTAGGAAGGGCCATAGCTCTGTGGTAGAACAACTGGTTCAATCCCTGGCATCTTCAGGTAGAGCTAGACTAAAACCCCTGAAGAGCTACTGCCAGTCCGTGTTGACATTAGGTAGACCTGAAGGGGAAACACGTCAACAGACCAGGAGGGCCTAAGAAAGAGAGGTCCTGATGGGCAAGCAGTGGTGGAGCTGGCACAGCAGGGATTTCAGGAAGGTAGATCTGGTGAAGTAAAGGGGACCAAACAGCAAGGAGGCACTAAGGAAGTAGTGGTGTGAAAACAACAAGGCCACCGGCAAGAAGAGCATGAACCTAGAGTAGGTCCCAGGGTATTCTTACTCTTGGCCCCTGCTATCAATTCTGCTTACACAGCTGATCAAGAACCTTCAGCCCTCATCTGGGGGAGGTTGGGGCAGGAGAAAGCATGTAGAGAAGGTTGCCTGGCAACTGCCAAAATGCTTGCCTGCTGTTTCTGGGTAACCGCATGCTTTCTGCTTTCCCTGTCTGTCCTGGAAGAGACCCAGGCAGACATGGCGCTGAGGGCTCCAGTCTGCTCAGTGTAGAGCTCATGGATTGGGTATGTGCATCCCATCTGGTCACAAGGAATTTCAAGGGACTTGGCATATTGCCTGTGCTTTTTTGACCACAGGTGCCAGCCGTTAGATCCCGCTTTAAAAAAAAATCTTGTGAGCAACCTAATGAATTTTTTCATGTAGCACAGACTTAAAATTCCACATGCTCCTTTACCTTCATGATGTACAGCTTGGATACCTGGATCAGAAAGCATTGGAGTGAATCCTTTTCCCCTGACCCTGATTGTGTGAGTCTCTGGATAACAATATCCGGGCCCCACAGCAGTTCCTCTCACTTTATCTCCATGGTGACTTCCTGCCTGCCAGGCTGCTTTAAAACTTAAGTCATCTGAACCAGGCCAGTGAAAAGTTGGCAGCTTTGATGGTGAATCCATCAACCATCAAATGCTAGGATTTACTTGGTTCATTTTGTTTACCTTATGTGATGATTATATGTGCACTTGGTTCAAAACTAAGTTCCGTTGAAATTGGTGAGCCTTGCTTCTGTATGGATGTGTGTTCAAAAAAATGAGCTGGTTTTCTCTTTCACATGAATGGCTGTGCACTGCACTCTTTGGGGGACGATATAATTGCTTACATTGCTCTGAAGCTTGTCATGTACTAAGGATGTGGGAAGGGACCACAGCACAGTGGTGGTGCATATGATTTGCAGGTAAAAAGCCCCAGGTTCCATCTCTGCCCTCTCTAGGTATGGCTGAGGAAACCCCTCAAACCCTGGAGAGCTGTTATTCAGTGTAGACAGTCCTGAGCTAGATGGACTAGTGTTCGGATTGCATAAGCAAGGTTCTCTCCTGTGCATTAATTGTGGTGGATAAACAGTTCCTTTAGCCAGAAACACAACATGGCATATTTACACCACCTACCATCAGCCACGAAAAACAATTAGGAATTTGCACAAATGAAGCGCATACTAAATGGGTTCTGTTTCAGTCACAAAGCCTTAAATAAATTGTACAAGCATTCCTCAGCTCAGACGACTCAATCTTAAAAAATAAAACGGAATGGGTTGGCACTGGATACACATTCACAAACTAAACTGTCACAGGAGTTTCTGAGGCTACGAGGCTCGTGAAATATTGCTGTCATTTGAAGCAGCAGTTCTAGAATTCCCTTAATTACTGCTTCCTCCATTTGCCTCCCTCTCTGTCTGCAGCGCCTATTATGAATGGGATGAACCGGAGAGGTAGCAATCAGAAATCAGGTTATGAATAAGGCATTCTAGAAGGGTGCTAAATAAAGGCACCTGCATGTTACTGTGTGATAATAATGGCACGACCATTATTATTTTGTTTTTTAAAAAATCAGGTGGTAAAGTTCTTCAGTAGAAAGAAAACAAAAGCTAGAGAGTAACAGTTTCCAACACCCACTAGCTCAAGGATCAGAAAATGAATTTCCACCAAGATAGAGATACTAGTTTCTTTTTTAAATGTTTATTTCAAAAAGCTGCTGTGATGCACCCAGTTCTCCCTTAGCTTTCTCTGTCACTCACATGAATGTGTGGGATCTAAGTATAGACAGCTAGGCTCAGGATTGTTGCATCAGTGTATAACTTAATGTAAGTTAGCAAAACCAAACATCAGAGAAAAGGGTGTGGTGGCTTGCAGCACTGTAGGAAGATGAAGTTGGCGTCCATGGCTGATATTTGTTTATTTGCCACATTGATATCTCAGTGATCCTCCAAGGAGCTCAAGGTGAAACACATGGTTCTCCTTTCCTCATGTTATCATCACAACAACCCTGTGAGGTGGGCTATTCTGATTTATTCAAACAAATCACAAAAGAGTTGGAGGGTGACCAGAGTATGTGCAGATGGTTGGGTCACCAAATCAGTAGTGCACCTAGGTAATTTTAGATGCTGAACTTATGGCCTTCTTCACTTACTTCAGTTGTAAAGCACCCAATTAACATTTATCTCCCCCACGCACACTGCCATTCCATGCTTTACAGTCATTCCAACCTTCCTGATATGTCAGAACAAAAGCATTTGGCTAACCCAAATTAAAAGAGGCAGAAAAGAAAGTCTCTGAGCATATGCAGTTTTGCATTTTGATCTCAGTCATAGCACCACTTATGGAGTATAAGAGTAAAATGTTGTTGTTTTTCTTCCTTGCTGCTAAGCACATCTACCTGGGAAGAAGCCCTATTTTGTTGTAGAAAATGATGATAGATTTTTAAAAGCAAAAAATGATAACATATATGTAGCCATATATTTGCCTGGCTGGCCACTGCCCCCTGATGATAAAGCATTTAGAAAATTAATAGATAGAGGATGCTGTGGCAATCAGTGTCAGCTCATAGGTTGGGGCTGGTGACTGGCATGCTGACACCAGGTTTGTTTGCCATTGCCCCTGTTTTCTGATGGTCCTGAGGAGCAGTGGTGAGGGGTCTGGAGTGGAGACCTGAGGGCCAGCCCTAGCTGCGCTACTTGACCAGACTGATTTAGCAATCCAACCGCAGGGCACCACACTGCGAAAAGCAAATGGCTCAAGTGGAGGAGCCAAGCTATTAAAAATATGTCCTCCTCTGCAATTGTCTTCACTCCATTTGACCAAACAGAAGGCAGTTTTTGAATTTGCCCAGGCTCATGAGAAACCCATCCACCTGGTTTTCGGATGCACAGTTTTGTGCTTCTTAGTGAGGTACAGTATTTTTCTTGCCACTATTCTGCTGTGACAATTCTTGCCTGGTATTGCTGCACGTAGACATCCAGAGATGCTGTTTCGCTTCTGCTGTTTGCAAGTTAAGTACTTATTTGTCCTCTTCCTCACATTTCATTGTGCCAATTTATTATTTCAGTCTCTTTTTCAACAGGTTGGTAAACTGCTGAGCGCATATCCTTTATTCAGCTTTATTCCTTGGGACAAAACTGCACATACGTTGCACATCAGGGCTGGTTCCAGAGGTTGGCAAAGACCAGCAATGGCCCCATTGGCCTAATAGTGCTACCCTTTTCACTTTGCACACAATATCTAAGAAGGTCAAATAGTTCTCAGATTGCATGTATTTTTCTCTTCCAGGTTAGGGCCCCCCAGTGAGGATGCCATAACCAAGAGCCATTAAAACCCTATAGGATGCACTTCTAAACATGGTGCATTATGCAAGGCTGCACACAGACCACTTGTGAGACAATCTGGAGTTGTTGTTTTTCAACCCAAGCCATTCGGAAAAAGTCCCAAATGCACATGCTCCCATCATAGATATTTCCAGGCATGTGCCATTGAAACTGTCCCCATTCAAGCTAAGCAGCAGTATTTATGAATGAGCATCATGTGTCCTCTTTTTTCTCAGTTAGAAAAATGGTAGAAAATGTTGCTGATACAAAACACTGGGGAGTGGTAGATCCCTTAATAATGTTCCGAACTGAATACAACCTCTTTTATTGTTAACGCTATTAGCAGGAAAACTCATATTGAAAAAAAAGGAAAATTTCAATAAAAGTTTGGTTTAACATTTTATTCTCCCCTCCCCCGCCCCCGGCCAATATTCCCAAACAAGATGTGATCATTTGTTCACGGCTATAGCTTGCTAGACATATATCACAAGGCCTCTCATTGGAGAGAGTCATCTGTCTATTAATGGAACCAGGAAAAAAAGGGTGGTGGAAGATGTGTTAAGGCATAGGGCTGATAGCAGATAACTACTTTCTACCATAGTGGTTGCCTAGGAATATGCTTGGATTTGTGACTCATATTTGTGAATTTTATGTCGAGGAGCTGAGCTTTTTGTTTGTTTGTTTGTTTCTATTCTTTCTGTTATCTGCGATGCAGCCTAGGATAAACTGACTTGATGGCAACTTGATATGGCAAGTCCTAGAGGAGAGTTCATGCAGAGTTCTTCCCTTGTAACCACTTTGCTCTGCAGCAACTCACCTTGCTCAATCTACCTGGGACCGTGTGGCCATCAGCTTGATGGATTGACTAGCCCCTTTCCAGTTCATTTTCTGTTCATTCATTCAAAGTTTTTATTTATTTAGCTATGGCACAGTATGTAAAATTAAATAAATACAAGAATTGGAAATGACTACACAAGCTAAATAGCGTGCCATCTGTGTGTGGATAAGGACTGGGCTAACCTTCCATGGCATGGGAGATGGCCATTTTTAGCCTGGCTAAGTGTATATTCCTGGCCAGGACTCATGCAGAGGCATAGTGAGCAACTCTCCCTTCCCCTGACCCTGACCCTCCCACACCCAACACCCCCAGCAAGAAAAAGCCTGAATGAAACAGAAAAGAAGAAACCTTTGCAAAATGATGTGTTTTGATTGCCATAGCATATGTGCTTCCTGTAGACTGCTGCATAGATCACAGGCTGGAGAACCTATGACCCTCCAGATGTGGCCTGTATCCCTTCAGCCCAGCAAGCACGACCCATGGGCATGGGTGATGGGAAGTTTGGTCCAGCAACATTCCCATCCCTGCTACAGGTGATTGGATTTTAGCTGAGGGCCAAAGCACATTCTGGAGCTGTGATGAACCATAAGGGGACGGGGAGAATATCACCCCCCAAAAAAAAAAACCCTGGTTCTGGGTGTTTTTTCCTTCAAAGGCTAATAGCAATTCCCTGCTCCTCCAAACCTTGATGATATTTAAGTGATGGAACTGGTGTGGAGGGAAATCTGCAGCCCTTGCTTTTCAAAGAAGAAAATTACATTGGGAATTCCAAACATGGAACTTCGTTAAAATCTGTAGTTAGACCCCAAGAAGCCTGTATTCCTCACATATGTACACTTTAAGCAGGATGCTACCCCTCAGCATATTAAGCAGCAGTGCTGTGCACTTCAGTTCACAGGCATAAGTGGGGCTGAGGGGCCTATAGAAGAGCACAGGAATGCTGTTTTGCTTCCCTTGCCTGTGAAATGGGAATACAGTGGTACCTTGGTTCTCAAATGCCTTGGTTCTCAAACGCCTTGGTTCTCAAACGCCAAAAACCTGGAAGTAAGTGTTCAGGTTTTCAAATGTTTTTCAGAAGCCGAACATCCGGTGTGGTTGTCGGCTATTGTTTCCAGGGTGCCTGCACCAATCAGAAGCTGCGCCTTTGTTTTCAGACATTTCGGAAGTCAAACGGATTTCCAGAACAGATTAAGTTTGGTGCTTCTGTTTTTGCTATTTATTTTGCGTTTTTGTTTTTTGAGGCTTTTCGGTTAATTTGTGTTTGTGACTGTGTGGAACCCAGTTCAGCTACTGATTTCTTGTGTGACTGCAGAAATGGATAAACAGTGACTATCATCAGTACAGGTAAGAAGAAAAAATAATTTTAGTTTTTATCATCTACAATACTGTCTTATTTATTTTCTAGTACAGTACATTGGTTATTGCTTTCATTTTATGGCTCAATAGTCTCTTTAGATAGTAAAATTCATGTTAAATTGCTGTTTTAGGGGTTGTTTTTAAAAGTCTGGAATGGATTAATCCGCTTTGCATTACTTGCTATGGGAAAGCTTGCCTTGGTTTTGGAACGCTTTGGTTTTGGAACAGACCTCTGGAACAGATTAAGTTTGAGAACCAAGGTACCACTGCAGTAAAAACAGTTGCCTGTCTCACAGGAATGAAGTGTGGAAAAGCAAAGTATGGCAGTGCTATTCCTGAGCAATACTCCTATCCTTTGAACATAATCTGTAATCCATTAGTCCTTCCTTTTCTTCTGTTTTGTATCACGTTAAGGGGGGAATGAGGGAAATCACTTTCTTATTATAAATGGGTATTGAGTAGCTATGCATGTCATGGATACAAATGCACACACATTGATATTTATTACTGTACAAATACCATTGAAGCGGTAATTATAGAATTTATAGAAATTATAGAAAGTGTTAGTTATGCAGTTACATTGCATGTTCTTTAACTGCTTGGCTGGTCCCTAATAATAAAACACCTCAGTTAAACTGGTCAGGGATAGTTGCATTTATTATCTGGATATTTTCTCCATGTCTTTACATGCTCACATTGTTTTCTTTAAAGGAAAACAGAGAGAGGGAGGGAGGGAGAGACGCCCTGATGAAATAAGTTGACAGGAATTATTCTATACTGGATGCTGATCTACAGCGTAGTCCTCTAGAACAGCCTGACTCCTCTGGGTCAGTTATTCTTAGCTTCGTTTATTTATATCTTATGGCATTACAGGTCTAAGATTAGTTGGTTAGGCGTTATCATACCATCTGAGTTACCTCCTAATATAACTCTACACCGGAATGATTATTTATAGAGGGAGCATTCTGTCATTTTTGAGTTATTTCTAGTAGTTTAAATAGAGAAGAGTAACAGTCAAGAAAAACCACAGATTCCTTCCTGCTGCCAGAGCAGCGCAAAGATAACTGCTTCTTGAGGGGACAGCGATATTGTTCCAAAACGTGTGTTGGTTGCAGATGTGACAACCCTTTTTATCCCCACTGCTTTAGAGTAAAATGAGATGCCCGAGGGTATAGCTCACTCCTGCTTGGGCAGAGGAAGAAGACCAAATTGAAACGCCCTGTCAGAAAGAACACGATATCCTGACTGATGATGACAATGTGTAAGGATTTGTAAGCATGTCTCTCTCATATATATAGATATATATATAGTCCTATGAAGCCTCTAAAAGTGATTTCATAGTATAAGAAACACATATGTTAAAGCAGTTGCCTGTATCTATATATCTATTGATCTATCTGCATAATTTCTTTTTTATCTACATACCACCTGACTGTAGAAAAAAACCTCAAAGAGATTTACGAAAAAGGTAAAACAATAAAATGATCACCTGAAAATTTATATTCATAATTTAAAACATACAGGAGGGTAAGACTGCAATAAAATAGACTAAAACAATTCAAAACCCCTGTAAACTTTCTAAACATCCAGGTAAAGGTAAAGGGACCCCTGACCGTTAGGTCCAGTCGTGGCCGCCTCTGGGGTTGTGGTGCTCATCTTACTTTATTGGCCGAGGAAGCCACCGTACAGTTCCGGGTCATGTGGCCAGCATGACTAAGCCGCTTTTGGTGAACCAGAGCAGCGCACGGAAACACCGTTCACCTTCCCGCCGGAGTGGTACCTATTTATCTATTTGCATTTTGATGTGCTTTCAAACTGCTAGGTTGGCAGGAGCAGGGACTGAGCAACGGGAACTCACCCCATTGCGGGGACTCGAACCACCTACCTTCTGATCGGCAAGTCCTAGGCTCTGTGGTTTAACCCACAGCGCCACCCGCGTCCCTTTAAACATCCAGGTAGGGTCATCTAAATAAGAATGTCTTCAGCAGGCACCAAAAGGAATACAGTGAAGGCTCCTGCCTAATATCAATAGGCAGGGAGTTCCAAAGTGTCTCATTAAACTACTGAGTTCTTACAGATGTGGTGCTGGGTATTATGTGGTATGCATAAGAGCACCCATTCCGCTGACTGAGGCAGTCGAGTGGGCACATACTGGGTTAGGCAGTCTCATGGGTAAACTGGTTCTAGCTTTATATGCTGGCATGCATTTAAATTTTTATCACCCACCCTTTTTCAACACTGATAGCAGGGCGCTAGAGAACATAAAATAAAATGAAAACAAGTAACCACACCACAAAATAAACAACCATGCGTACTGAAATATACCAGCTGTTCAACTCCCATTTGGGTAGAGGAAGAAGACCAAATTGAAATATGCTGTCAGAAAGAACACATTATCCTGGCTAACATTGATGAGTAGGGATATGTCCACTGCCTATTTTTAGGGGACACCTTGGTTGACTTCTGCATCCAGCCTAAGCAATGTTACACACACGCAGCTCCCTCCCCTCCCAATTCCTAGCATAGACCTTTCTAGTGGAAATTCACTAACCCCAAGAGCAAAAAGTTAGCATTTCACGTAGTGTTCGGTTTTACAATTTTTATTTTTTACTAGGTTTTTTTGTTGTTGTCCCGTTTTCTATAGATTGCTTTTTTATGTGCTCTGTCTAGAAATGCCAATAATTAAGTGATATTCAGCTACCTTAAACTAACAAATAAATAAAAACATCTAGCTGCCTTATAAGGGAAAGTGTCATTAGGTGTGCATTGTAATCAGGGCTTTTTTTCAGCCAGAACTCAGTTCCGGCACCTCTCAGGTAGGCACCATTGCCATTCTAAAAAAAACAAGGGAAGTGCTCACGGTGAGTTCTGGCACCTCTTTTTCTAGAAAGCGCTGTAATTGGATTTATTTGCGTATTTCAAATGTTTATAAAGTGGTCCTTAGACCCAAAATAGATTAGCCAACCAAGCGATGGGGTGGAGTAAAAATACAGTGCTCAATACTGCCAAGAGTAGAAACTAAAAAGATAATGAATGTTGGCTTTAATATGTGTATTAAGCTGTTAAAAGGCCTGAGTGAACAAAAAGGTCTTCGCTGAACACCAAAATATGTTACTGTTGGCGCTTGGTAGGCCTTTCTGAGGAAAGTCTTCTGGGACACGGGGGCACACCTTTCCCCTTATGTTTGGCTTCATGTCATAGATGTCATTCCTAGTAGAAACTAAGTACGTAATCACTACTTTTTTCTGGGTGGACGCAAGGGTAAGCACACCCCTAAGCATTTTGTAAATCTAAGTTTGGTGTCATTGAGGGGCAGTATTTCAATATAAGTAGGAAAATGAGTGTACTCCCTAAACATATTTTTTTTTAAGAAAAAAGCCCTGTACATAATATTGTATTCATCCCATTGCTTTAACATCTCTCTTACCCACAGTCTATTGGTGGCATTATTTAGGAATGGAGGAATGTTTTCCCTTTCACACAGTCAACATTTTAAAATAAGATAAAATATAACCTCTATTGAAATACATATGTCAGAATACATATTTCAATGCACAAAATGTTGGGTGGGAGAGAGAGTTTGAGCTGTATTTTAACTTATGTAGCAGTGGCCAGTGCAGTGCTGGATTTACGTATAAGCTAAACAAGCTATAGCTTCGGGCCCCACTCTCTTGGGGCCTCCCAAAATAATTAAAGGAAAAAAATCCTGGATGTACATTTCCAAAATATAAGATAAAAAAACCCAATAAAATATAACCTACATACAGCAACAGTGTTTTGTGTTGTGAAAGCTCCTATTTGTTATGTGCAAGTGGCTTTAGATATCTATTAAGTCCATAAATTACCATATAGCATATATTCAACACAAAAAACAGTGACAATTTGTTGTTGACAAAGGACAGCTGGGCATATAAAGGGCCCCTTTACCTTCAGTAGCTTAGGGCCTCATCAAACCTAAATCCGACCCTGGGCCAGTGGGATGGGATAGAGCTGCCCCCTCATCACTGGTACCTGGTAGGGTGTGGGTCAAGGGGAAGGAGGTGGAGGACACAATGTGATGGATTGGTTCCAGCAGTGCATCTGTGCAGCCCCAGCCTCATCATTGCCATGTCCCACCCCAGCCCTTTTCCCATCCATGGTAACCAGCAGCAGCTCCAGTGTCAGGAGGGCAGCTGTGCCCCACCACACTGGCCGCTACTGCACTTACATACTCCTTCAGTACCTGAATGGTATTTTAAAATTTCCACAAATATAAAATAATAATTCTGTGACGTATTATGTCTCACCACAGATGTAAGGTGGTGATGATTTACATTCCAACTTGAACTCATCGCAACCAATGCCGTTTCTGTTCTGCTGCAGTTCGGTTTCACCCAAATACTACATAATTCATCTGGCTGTCCACTATTTAACATAAGATGTGTAACTATCTGCATATCTTACATTCATTTCATTGTACAGGAAACATCAAAACTATGCAAAAAAGAGTCATTAAATACTTATATGCTTTGCAGACTTAAAAGCAGTGTTGTGAATCAATGCTGATTATATTTCCTTGGCTGGTTTATTTTCCTGACCACAGACAAACATGTACACTGCAGCAACTTCTGCTTAGTTTTCAATTTCCATCAGAATTCTTCAGCATTCATTTCTCACCCATTCTGAAAAACTCTGAAAAGTTCCCAATGGCCACATCATCCAAGTGAAATTTGTTTTTCCTTTCCAGTTTCTGATCCCTCTCTCAGTTGCTCCCTCTACCATCAATAATTTAATTACAAACCTCACAGGAAAGAAAAATATCTTCCCCCCCCCATACCATTCTGCAAAGTACCAAGTACGCAGATGGTATAGTGTAAATATTATTATTAATAGCAACAGCTTGCTACATTGCTTTTATGAAAAGCTATATCTCTGACTCTCCACCGCCACATCTGTAATATGAATATTGTAAATATGACCCTAATTTGCAGGATTGTTGTAGTGTTACTGAGACACTGTTAGAAGCATTTGGAAATTTTAGGAGAGCATCTTTTGCCAATAAAGAAAATAGGGGCACGTTTGTTTGATATTTGTAGCTGTTGTAATATGCATAAGAATATTTATAAATCACCATCTGATTAAAAAAGATAGTGTACATTAAAACATATTAAAATGATAAAATAACAAAATACAGAGCATATTATGCATACTACTTATGAAGACAACATAAAACTTCAACGACATTGGCATTTTGCTAATAATATGGGTGGCACTTGGTTGCTTCTGTTGCTACCTGCACTGTTTTCTTAGTCAATAATATAATCAAATTGAATTCAAAGAGGGGAGGAGCAGGTAAGCAGGCAGATACTTCTGGAAAACCAGTCAGGGTCCAATAATAATAATAATAATAATAATAATAATAATAATAATAATTTATGCCCCACCCATCTGGCTGGGTTTCCCCAGCCATTTTGGGCAGCTTCCAACCAAATATTAAAAACAATACAGCATCAAACATTAAAAACTTCCCTAAACATGGACGCCTTCAGTTGTATTTTTAAAAGTAAAATACTGTAGTTGCTTAATAATAATAATAATAATGTTGCCAGAATTGGTCCTTTTGCCCAAGTTCAACAGATCATAGGACCAGGCTTTCAGCTTTCTACAAGCCTGTTTCATCCTTACTTTCGCTTTATGCAACCTGATCTTAGCTTTTTATAGCTCAATATGGAACTACTAAGCAATCATGAACACAGACACGAACACTGCTATTTTGACAGCCCTATACAAAATTGTAAAAAAATTACTTGGGAGCTGTGTAAAATGCATGCAATTGTATTCAAATTACAAGAGTAGCAAACACAAGATTCCTCTAAATACAAGCTTTCTTGAATTTGTGCTGTGATGAATAATTTAATGGCAACATTCATACCTTGGCACACAAGTGATGGAGGAGAGAATGGAAATTACCACAGTGAGACTTCATGAATATAAACAGCAAAACAGAATTATAGGTAATGTATATTTATATACATTATATACGTATACCTAAAGAATGGATTCATTACCGTATTTTTCGCTCTATAAGATGCACCAGACCACAAGACACCCCTAGTTTTGGGAGGAGGAAAACAAGAAAAAAAATATTCTGAATCCCAGAAGCCAGAACAGCAAGAGGGATCGCTGTGCAGTGAAAGCAGCAATCCCTCTTGCTGTTCTGGCTTCTGGGATAGCTGCGCAGCCTGCATTCGCTCCATAAGACGCACACACATTTCCCCTTACTTTTTAGGAGGGGAAAAATGAGTTTTATAGAGCAAAAAATACAGTACTTGCTGTCATTGTTTTCTTCAAGGCATTTCCTCACTGTTGCATTTTCAGATTAACAAAAAGTACTGACTTTTTTTTGTTAAAAAAGGAAAAAAGACTATTGAGGATAGCTGCATATTTGTTCTCAGGGTTATATCCGTATTTAATGATGCCATATCATATGAATTGCAGCTCTTGATGGAAACAAATGAGAGGAAAGATTAAGAAACCAGGTTCCAAAATGCAAAATTATAACAAATAAAAAGAAAGCAATTTGCTATCGTGAGGCTTGAAGTTGAGAATAAAGGGAGACAAGTTGAGAAATAAGAAATTAAGAATGTGTGTAGGTCCAAGAACTATGAATAAAAATTATAAGAGAACATTATTCCCCTGCCTAATGTAGAAGAAATTCTCAACAAGTTAACAGGAAAAGGACTTTTTATTTATTATTCTGTTTTTATATGATAGTATCATAGAATTGTAGAGTTGGGATAACAAGGATCATCTAGTCCAACTATTTATTTGCACAACTTATATACCACTTACATTTCATCAAAACTCTTCAGTGCTTTACAACATTGGTTAAAATATCTTAAATAAACAACGGATACAACAACAACAACAAAACCCATGGAATTCCTTCATTCTATAAAACAAAATAAACACTAGACATAACAATCAGTTACAGAAATACAAGGAAAATTCAAAACTAAACAAAAGTGCCACTAAACATCAGAAAGTAAAACATTGCAAATGAAAATCAATTATATAACATAACTGACAATTGGGCAAAAAATAAATAAATCAGCTCTTCCTAACCATCGTATAATCAATCATACAATTAAACAAACCAGTCAGATTAAATTTCTAGCACCCTGTCAGGGAACTGCCATCGGAAGAGCAGGTGGTGGAGGGGCTCAAGGAGGTTAGGAGAGACTTAACAGCAGAGGAGGGAACCAGCAGGGGGAGAGAAGGAGCTCCGAGGGAAAGGGAGTCGGAGGGATGGCTCTGGGACACTTCTAGCGAAAACAGTGAGGAGGTTTCGGGACCTCCTATAGGGACACCCACACCTCGCCGGAAACTGTCACGCCGAGAGTCCAGAAGACGCGTTTCCGTTAAGGAGCTTTTATGTTGGAAGAGATTCCGCAAACGCCCACTGTCGGATTCTGCCAGCGATTGAGGGAGCCATGCTTAAGGGGCTCCGCTACAGACAGTGCTAATCTGGGCAAACTCTGAGGGACTAAGCTTTTACGCACAAGCAGCTCATCATCCCATCACACACCCTATACCGCAATAGACACAAATATTCAACTACAGCATATACCATTCACTTCCACTCAAGCAGAAGCATATACAGTCCTAATTCAAGGTAACTCAAATTTGGGCAAATTGACATGAAAATAAGAGGACATTCTAGGAAAGGAGCAAGGAAATACAGGGAAAACTGCCAAATCCCAGGGAGGGGAATCTCATAAACCTGCTGGGTCCAGCTGTGAAGACTCCTATATGGATCCTTTCTGATGCTTTTCCATTCTTCACCTGCCTCCAGTTTCAACGAGGGATGGGCAAATATGATCATTTTGCCATTTCCCCCATCTTAAATTTGGTCCCCCATGCTTCCACAACAGTTTGCGGATTTTTTATTTCAAAAAAAGCCCTCATGAAAATTCACCAGCATTTCAGTGCAAAGTTGTCATAATATACATACCTTTATATGCATCTTTTTACCAATACACTCATTTTTGCAGAGTGATTTTCTCCAATATAGTGCATTATTTTCACTAATATGCACACTTCACTCTAGTTATATGCATTACTTGGCTGGAGGACTGCATTGCAAAATCCAGAGAAGCGCAAGTATCAAAGGATGTTGGCAATGATGTTGATGGCTTATTGTGTTTATTTGTAGCTTTTTACACAGTAGTGCCACACAGAAGAAATTAACAAATAACAAGAAACTTTAAAACCAAATATAAAACAGCAATAAAACGAGACCTAAAACTATATATGGAACAAATCCTATCTAGCCGACTTAGGGATGGTTGTGGTTTGGTTTGCATATTGTTTTGGAAGGTGCAAATTAAGTTAAGTTCTCCTTAAAATGTGAGCTTAATCACATTTCTACCCCATTCCTTAATTTCAACATAATGACCGTAGATATTGCTTAGAAATAGTATCTGCTCTAGTAGGACATTCTAGCCAGAACCTGACTTAGCAAGCTAATTCTTCTCTCCACCAATCTGTTCCTACTTACCTTTGTACCTTCTCAGCCTGCTGCTCAGGTACAACTCCAAGGTCAATTCTCTCCCTTATGGTTCTTTACTATTAAACAGGACTTGAATCAGGCAACCCTTCAGAAAGAGGCCTGTCCTTTGTAAAGGAGGACAGATGGTCACTGTACCAACACCCCAGACACAGACAAATGCCGCAAAGATATACAGAACGGGCAGAGATCTGTTTTAGTGTGACATCAGCCATAGCATAAAAGCCTGTTCAACAGGATTGGGGAAAGAGTGCCAAAAATGTGGCACATTTAATCATTTCGCTAAAATATGTAAAACTAGGAACAGGAAAATCTCCAGCCAGAGATATGTTCACGATGACAGGAACAGGTGAAACCCCACACAGTTTCTTCAGCGCTCCACTGAATTTCTCAGTTCTGGGAGACAAGTGCTCTGTGGATCTTCTCATAAATGATTAGAAAACAATGGGTTTTAAAATAGATACAGGAGCCTATTAAAAGTGTACAAAGCACTGCAAGGTGAATGACTTCAACAGTAAACTACAGTATTTGTAGCACACTCTGGTAAAAAAAACCCCACTTCAAATGTAATACGAATTTGAGGTTTATTAGGTTTTGGTATATGAACTAAACTATATCTTAAACACTTTGACTAATTTAAATTTGATGCCAATACAGTACATAATTTAATAGAAATAAAACCACAAAATCAAGGGGATGCTGATACAGATTGCAAAGATGTATTTCAAGACCTAGGTTGCTTACAAGACCGGTAACCCATAAAAATAATTCTACAATCACCTGTATTTAATGCATCTCAGAAGGGTCCCATCTGCAAGAGGCACCAGGTTGAACCCAAGATTGAGAAGGCCCAGCACTCGTGTGCACGTGACATCACATGTGCAGCAAGCATTGTGCGTGTGTGATGTCATGCAAGCAACACATGCACCATATGTCATCTAGAGAAGGCTGCGCATCCTGGAGGAGCTGGCCACTGAAGCCACAACATGCGAGATGCACACCAGGCTCCTTCACATTGAGGTGCCCCGGCCCCTTTCCAACAGAGATTGACAGGGCTGGAGACACGTTGGCCTCCAAGAGTTGGCACACCTGCCACCAGCACTATGCATTTAAACCTGTATCATACCAGTCTAGACAGTCATGAGCCACAGTTTATTATGGGTACTAAGAGTTGTTAGAGACCCCCCCTTCTCCTCACAGAACTACAGTTCCCATAGTTCATTGGAAGGAGGAGTTGATTGTTAAACTACGCTGAGAATTGTACCTCTGTTTAGGAAATAAGGGTTTTCTAAATAAATATAACGGTTATTCCAAATACTTGATCTATTCTGTCCTGGCAGATTCCAGGGTAATATAACTCACTCCTTGTTTTTGCCTCTTATCGGCACAGTTTAGCATATTTAAGGAGGGTCCTACTGCAGTATATAGTTCAGTGGGTGGTGACAGCAGTTTGTCTTGGATAGATGACCCAGTGGAGAGACGGGGTTATCGCATGCCAATCTATTTTGGATTACCCATTGACCAGGGTTTTTTATGGGTCCTCATAGAAGTCACAATTAAGCATTATTATTTTTACAAAATTTGCAGTGGTCATCATTATAGGAAGAGCTGCCTGTGGTCATTATGGTTTACAGTTGACTTTCCATCCCGACCCCCCTCCCAAAAAAGAACTACCCTAGTTTCCATATCATTTCAATTCATTTTTACAGTAAGCAATGCAAAAAAATGACACCTGTATTCATTCTTTCCTTCAATTCTTCCTATCAACGAGTGAACTGGATTACTGTTTTTTAATGTGATAAATTGCAGATTTTAAAAAGCCACTATTGAACCATTGGAACTTCTCTCTCTGGTTATGAGAAGTACAAAGACTAGTTTCATTCAGTATTTCATAAATGTCAATCAGATTAAAATAAGCCAAGTGTAAATGAGGTTGCTTCAGCTGTTGCTGACTTATGCAGAAGAGTGTGTGGGCGACGTGTATCTCTTTATTCATAACACTTGCAAAAATGGTCACATAAATTTTCCTAGAAAAGTGTTGCTTTTTCATGCCAACAGAGCTTTGTTTCCCATGAGAGTTTTAAGATAGAACTTTTAACTTTTAAATGAGCACACTTATAATACATTTGTACATATCATTTGTGAGGATTCTTCGTTTTCTGCCCTCAATTTTGAATGTAACTCCTCAGGGCAGAGATCTTTCCCTTTTGTGTTTGTTAGTCTGTAAAGCAACAAGTAAATTCTATTACTACTGCAGTTATGGGTTGAATCCGGAAGTGGTCATACTCAGGGTAGATCCATTGAAATTAATGGGTATGACTAACTTAGACCCAAGTCTTTTCTGTGTATGACTTAGTTGGAGCTCACCTTAATATTGCTGAGTGAGATCCTGTGTGGAATGAGTAGGCTCTCCTTGCACAAAAGGACCATCTCCAGATGGTTGGTGGACCCTTAGGAGTTGATTTGGGGGGATACAGGGGGCTGGAGGTAGAGAAGAGAAACTAATAGTTCAGTGAATTTCTGTTGCACAAGCAGATGGACAACACAGGATGCGACCCACTAGTATAGGTCAATATGATGTGGATGTTCTCCCTCTTTTTCTGGAAGAGGAGCAATCCTATTAGAGAACCAACTGTTCATCATTAAACTGAAAGAGAACGATTCATTTTATATCCAGAATACCAGGAAAAATAATTTGCGATGATACCTTCATGGATATAAAGAACACTCTGCTTTTGTTGTTGTTTTGTTTTCCTGTGCTATAGAGATATTTGTTTCGGGGCTTAAAAATAATATTTCTGCAGAAGCTCCAGGTACTTTTATAAGGATGAAGAAAAATCATTGAAAATGCAGAAGAGAATTGCAAAAAGACAGGAGGATAAAGCATGTGCATGGGGATTAAGGGATCTCTATTTATAGTCTCTAAATGAAAAAGCTGGTGGTTGGAGGAGAAAGCATAATCATATGCTATAAATAACTTCAAGGTAACAATATAAATGAAGGGTAAAAATATTGGTTCTCTCAAAAGATGGTGTGAGATGGAAGGCAGGCCGAAAGCTGGTTGTTAAGGCTTTTTTTCTTTTTTTTTTGTAATGGCATTGAAAGCTAGCAAAAGTGTAGCACATCACACTTAAGGCCACACAATCTAAATGCAGAACACAACAAGGATCACAGAAGCACTGCTGCTTTCAGTGGATTGTGTACAGCTATAATTCCCAAATATTGGGTTTAGAGGTTGCATGATTAATTGTTTTGAAGCTAACCAATAAGCAATCCAAAAAGGTTTTAACAACCATAACAAAGAGAGCAAGAAATTAACTGTCACCTCCGCAGATAGCAACCAATGATTAGTATGCTAAGGCTGACTTTCATCATTAAATTATTCCTGAATATTATAAACATCCCTAAGAATGTATGTGGATGAATATTTCCTTTGCATTGTATTGCTCAAGTATATTACAAACACACTCTGTTTCTCAACTGGTGCTTACCATTACTATGTTAGTTAATTCTCCCTTGTTCACTGACTCCCAGACCCTCAAACCAGATACTTTTTTTCCCATTTAACACAAATTCTCACATGTTCCTTTATTAATAGATTGCCATTTCTACATCATCTAGCCATGTTTCCAATCATTTTTGTTTGCAAAATGTTTATGTAGACATCAGCTCTCTGCCTGTGCACCATGTGCAAAACCTCTGGTTGTAACTATAGATGGTGCACACCACTGTGCCAATACGTGGTAAGGAAGTGCTGTGGTGGTATTGAATCAATATACGTAGCAGGAAAACTAGAGCTACTTCACCAAGTTCTGCTGTGGTACATTGGCACAGGATGCCTTATTTTCTAATTAAAGCTATTCCATCTTCTAGGATTATGGGACTGTTTCCTGTGCCTCACTTCCCTGGACGGTGAGAAGCTTCAGGGGCACAATGCTCACCTGGATTTAGTTTCCTTTAGAAGGAGGGATTGCTGGAGGTTTATGGTGTTTTGGCAATATTTGAGCTTATTTTCAGATCCACAGGTTGAGCATAACTGAATGGGAAACTAGTGGCCCTCTGTGTGTTACTGGACCCCTACTCCCATCTGCCCCAGTGGTCACTCCTGGTGTGTTGATGCATAGAAATCGTGGCCAATCCAGTTGCGCCAGTCATGGCAGCATATCAGGTGTGGAGAAATATCACTACAAGGATGTAATTTTTAGAAGCACCCAAGGCAATGTGTCTTCTGCTCAAAGACACTGACACAATTGAAAGCTCTGAACCTTTCCATATAGGAGTTATGTGCAAGTAGGGCAGGTGTGAGGGACGCGGGTGGCACTGTGGGTTAAACCACAGAGCCTAGGACTTGCCGATCAGAAGGTCGGCGGTTCGAATCCCCGCGATTGGGTGAGCTCCCGTTGCTCGGTTCCTTCTCCTGCCAACCTAGCAGTTCGAAAGCATGCCAAAGTGCAAGTAGATAAATAGGTACCGCTCCGGCGGGAAGGTAAACGGCGTTTCCTTGCGCTGCTCTGGTTCGCCAGAAGCAGCTTAGTCATGCTGGCCACGTGAACTGTAAGCTGTATGCCGGCTCCCTTGGCCAGTAAAGCGAGATGAGCGCCGCAACCCCAGAGTCGGCCATGACTGCACCTAATGGTCAGGGGTCCATTTACCTTTACCTAGGGCAGGTGTGAGGGATCTGTGGCCTTCCAGATGCTGCTGAACTGCAACTCCCATGGTCATTGAACATGCCTGCTAGGGCTGATGGGAGTTGTAGTTCAGGAACATCTGGAGGGCCAAAGGTTTCTCCACACATTTATGTAGGGACTCTTCTATTCTCTCCTGTATTGGGAGAACATCTGCACAAACTATTGGAAATCAAGGAGCATTCCCATTCTGGAATCGAGCACTTTATTTATTTTTACCTTGTGGAAGTTTAGAAGATGTTTCAGGATGTGCTGTGCAGAAGAAAGGTACTGTGCAAAAAGAAAGATACAGTTATTAGCATCTCTGTCCTCAAACTTAAGGAACTCAACAAGAGAATGACTATTATATGCTTTAATATTCTGGTATCATAATAATCAGATATAATATTAAACAAATATTCAGGGTGCTTTCGGATGGGGTCTTAATATTGTAGATGAACATTGAGATATTGCAAATTGGTCATGGGTGACAGGTACTTTTAACATCAGATTTTCCTGGAAGGAGTCAATCTGGATTGAAGAGGGGCTAGCATTTTGAGGACAGCGATGTTGTGTGGACACTGCACACACATAAAAGTGAATGCATTATTACCATCGATCCCATTGTAATGAAAGCCGCTCATAGTTGGTTTACTGTAGAATTCCTCTCCCAAGAATTATCTGCACAATTGAATTTATGCCATAATGATGTATTGCTCTGTTAACATTTTCAGATTTGTTTTCTCCCATATTTCTATTTTTGCTTAAAGAGTGAGTGGCAAATACACACCTTCATTCTGACAGATTTCACAAAACGAAGGTGGCCAGGGTATGAAAATCCAGTTATCTTGCATACTGCTTGGCATATAGCAATGTTCTAATGCTTATTACGTTTTGAATGAGCCATCCAGAATTGTTTTCCCATTGTCTTGACACCAAGAGGCAGCTGTCATTTTCTGTAAAGTCTTTATCATTCTGTTTACTCATTTCATGTTTGTGATTGGCAGAAACCTTGTCTTTATATAAGTTCACATTTTCTTCTTTTTCTCCCTGACAGTCTCCTCTATAGTTGCAAAAATCAATTATAATGAGGTTTTGAATGCCTGGATTTTGTTGTGTTTATTTTGTGGGAAATATTTTATTCGCATGAGTTATTTTATTTTATTTTAAATTCATTCCATGCGACATAGACGTGGATATAAATGTGTGGATATAAATGAGGAGAGCAAAGGAATGGGATCATGAGCATTGGCCCTGCTGCTTACCTCAATGCATTTTGCTGAAAAGTGTGTGTGTGTGTGTGTGTGTGTGTGTGTGTGTGTACAGCAGTAGATGGTCAGGGATGTTGCCTTTTGCAGGGGTCCTGGTCATGTGGGAAGAGGCTGCACATGCACATGTAAATACTATTCAGACCTTTAGCTGAACACACCAAGGTCAGGGATGGGGCCAGTGAGTTGTGGTCTGCTATCAAAAAATAACAGTATCATAAAATAAAATAAAAGCTACCGTAAAATAACAGCATCTGACCAACATGATAGCTAATCAATTTTTATGTGGTCCCCTAAGTGGTTTGACAAATGCTCCACTTCCCATAGCGTTTTGAATTCTTAAGGCATTGCCAACCAATTCTATTGTTGTCTAGACATCTCCTGAATGCCTAGAACTTGTGTCTTCCAGAGTGAGAGTTCAACCCTATACCCACTTACCGGAGAGTAAGCCCCACAGAACGAACTGAGGCTTATATCTGAGGAGACATGCATAGGAGTGTAAAACTGAAAGGAAGCATTTTACCATTAGATACAACAAGTCCCATCTTGCAAGTTGTGTGTACAGCTTGGCCTCACTGTTGCCTGCAAAATATAAAGAATCACGAGCCGAAGATGTTTGATAGGCGAGGCACAATCAGCACCTTGGAGAGAGGCATAGGGTGTGTTTTTGTATATGTGTGACTTAGTTTTCCAATATACCTAGATGTGGGTTTTAAGACAATTATTGTCTCAGCAGGGTCCTCAACATGCAAGGGTCTTGGACCACTTGGCAGATCTTTATAACCAGGACTAAGTATTCATTGACTAGGCCTTCCTCTTAATGCTGTATTTGGCCTCTTATGCTGCTGCCTTTCTCTGCAGCTGCTGGCTTTCTCTAGGTGTTCAGGTCTCAAGTTATGTGAATATCTCCTTGGGGCTCTCCTTGTCCTCTGAAAAATCTATGAACCAGTTTTTGGACCCTGGTGGCCAAGATGTATCCTTGGCGTTCACGGGAGGAGATACGGGCTCTGGTGCCTGTGATTCTGCATGTGACAGACTAGGCAGTGGATCCCTCTGCTCCTTGGAACTGCTGTCATCAGAGGGCTCTGAGGATTCATAGTCTTCATCTATGGCAAGCTGCTTGCAGTCATCCAGCAAAGTGAAATAACAATACTTGGAGAGCATTACTGCAGATCACAACTGTGTGGTTGTTGCTTTCTAGGGACACTTGAAGATAGGAGGGGTGCCTACTCTCTTTACCATTTTTCATATATATTTTTATCTGGTACATTAAGATACTACTTAATCACTTTCTTCTTTCATCTCGTTACCATTTAGTACCATTTAAAGGTAAAGATACCCCCTGCCCGTACGGGCCAGTCGTCTCCGACTCTAGGGTTGCGCGCTCATCTTGCTCAAGAGGCCGTGAGCCGGTGCCGTCCAAAGACATTTCCGGGCCACGTGGCCAGCATGATGAAGCTGCTCTGGCGAGCCAGCACCAGCATCGCACACGGAAACGCCGTTACCTTCCCGCTATAAAAGCGGTACCTATCTACTTGCACTTAAGGGCGCTTTCAAACTGCTGGGACCAAACGACGGGAGCTCACCCCGCTGTGGGGATTCGAACCGCCGACCTTACGATCAGCAAGTCCTAGGCACTGAGGTTTTACCCACAGCACCACCCACGTCCCTTAGTACCATTTAGGCATGGCAAATTTCTGCTGTGTTTCTTTCTATGTCAGGAAATGTATTGTGTCTGTAGAATGTTCCGCAACTTAGAAGGAAACGAGCAGTTCCCTTCTCATGTTGAACCCCAGGTGTCCAAAGCCTATGAACTTTGAATCTAAGACATTCTGTGACCCGAAATATATTTTAAAATTAACATGGCCATATGCTGGTGTGCACATATTACATTTATCCAGTTATCAAGTGACAGTAAACCATAGTTAACAGTTTGCTGTGAATGCACATCAGAGGGCGATTTTGCTCCTTCCTGCTAGCACTGAAGGCAAACAAACTATCATTTCTGGTTTCCTGTTACTCTTACTGCGGCTTGTTTAATTCATAGGCCAGATTAGTTATTGGCTTAAGGAAGGATAAGGGTTTGTTGGAGTGAAAAATATCATAATTTGGATGTAATGTGAAATCAGGGATCATCCTTTGTTTTTTTTTGAACAAGTGAGGAGGAGAGAAAGAACCCCCTTAGGTATGATAATGGTAATCTATTAATATGAAATAGTATCTAGAAATTCATTTTCTAGTTGCTATATATATATATATATATATATATATATATATATATATATATCTGGAAATGTGGTGAATACCTTGTATTAATAACATAGACAACCGCTAGGTTTACAAAACAGATATAACTTCAGTGGAAGTCAGACCCCAAGACATTATCTCCCTGTATACTAAACATAAAATACTCATTTTAACTTGAATTAAAATCGTTTAATTAAAAATGTTGCCTTCCAGAAAGCCAGTGGCAGTTTGTGGAAATGTTATTGCTCCCTGCAGAAAATGATGTTAAGTTTATGTATATTTCCCCCTGTGAAGTGCTATAAGATGGATTTTAAAACTCATTACTATTTTTCTAATCATCTTTGTGATGCTTATTAAGAACAAAAGTGATGTGAGATTTGTTACTTTGGGGGTCACACTGGAAGGGTTTAATGCAGGTCAATATTAGACAAGCACTTGTAGAAGGAAGATAAGATATAGGCCATATTCACACCACGCATTTAAAGTGCTGTGATGTCACTTTAAACAGTCATGGCTTCCACCAAAACATTATGGAAGATTTAGTTCATTTAGGGTGCTGAGTGGAGTGCTGTAACAATCAATCCCTTTTTCAGAGTAAATACGTTCAACAAGCTACTACTGTACATTTAGTTGACAGAGAATCAGAAGTCTTCATCTTTTTCATTTCTTCTTTCTCTCTTTCTCCCTTTTCTCTTTTTTTCTCATTCAGAAGTGCTTTTTATTTGTTGGCTTCTCTTTGAACTATTTGGTATGCAAATAGTGGTTTTAAAGTACCAATCCTCAAACATTTAGTGTGAAACTAAGAAGTCTGTAATATGCGCAAAGGAACATGTAGTATGCATCTGTATTTTAATAATAATAATAATATTTTTTATTTATACCCCGCCCTCCCCAGCCAAGGCCGGGCTCAGAACGGCTTACAAGTAATAATAAAAACAAGTTGAATGATTACAACTTAAAAACAAAATTAAAAATACAACATTAAAATATTAAAATGTAGCCTCATCGCAGGAGGAGAAGGAAAAGAAAAAAGAAAAGAGAGGGAGGGAATCAAATTGGCTCCAAGCCAAAGTCCAGGCGGAACAACTCTGTCTTACAGGCCCTGCGGAAAGAAATCAGATCCTGCAGGGCCCTGGTCTCATGAGGCAGAGCATTCCACCAGACCGGAGCCAGAGTTGAAAAGGCCCTGGCTCTGGTTGAAGCCAATCTAACTTCCTTAGGGCCCGGGACCACTAGGGTGTTGCTATTTATGGACCTTGAGGCTCTCCGTGGGGCATACCGGGAAAAGCGGTCCCGTAGGTACGAGGGTCCTAGGCCGTAAAGGGCTTTAAAGGTCAAAAGCAGCACCTTAAATCTGACCCTGTACTCCACCGGGAGCCAGTGCAGTTTGAAAAGCACTGGGTGAATATGCTCCCATGGCAGAGACCCCGTGAGGAGCCTCGCTGCAGCATTCTGCACCCGCTGGAGTTTCTGGGACAGCTTCAAGGGCAGCCCCGCGTAGAGCGAATTACAGTAGTCAAGCCTGGAGATGACCGTCGCATGGATCACTGTGGCCAGGTCGGGGCGGGAAAGGTAAGGGACCAACTGCTTGATGCGGCGAAGGTGGAAAAATGTCACCTTTGCTGTTGCTGTAACTTGCACCTCCATGGAAAGGGAGGCGTCAAGGATTACACCCAAACACTTAACGGAAGGCAATGGCACTAATTGGGCCCCTGCAAGAGAAGGGAGTTGGTCCCTCATCCCCATGCCATCCTGACCCAGCCATAGGACCTCTGTCTTTGAATGATTTAGTTTCAATCGGCTCCCACGAAACCATCCAGCCACAGCTTCCAAGCATCTGGTCAGTGTGTTCGGGGCCGAGTCGGTGTGGCCATCCATCAGCAGATAGAGCTGAGTGTCATCAGCATATTAGTGACAACCCAGCCCAAAGCTCCTGATAATCTGGGCAAGGGGGTGCATAAAGATGTTAAAAAGCATTGGGGAGAGGATTGCGCCCTGCGGCACTCCACATTTCCCTCCCTAGTGCCACCCTCTGTCCCCGACCAGAGATAAAAGAGCACAACCAGTTATGGGCTATGCCCTGTATCCCCACGTCTGCGAGGCGGTGGTCCAGAAGATCATGATCGTCCATGTCAAAGGCTGCTGACAAATCTAAAAGGATCACCAGTCCTGACCTGCCTCGATCCAGCTGTCTATGGAGATCGTCTGTTAGGGCAACCAGAGCCGTCTCGGTCCCAAAACCAGGACGGAAACCGGACTGAAATGGATCTAAAGCCGTGATTTTACAGTGATTTTAAATTGGAAAACCAGGAACAATGGCAAACTATGAAATTCAAGACTATGGCAAAATGTATTGCAAAGTGAGAATTCCAACGGCAGGCATCATTCTCCCTCACTACCTGGTTGATCACACCCATGGCTTTCCAGATTGGACACTGTTGACACTTGAGGAAGGAGGACAACCAGTTTAGATTTCTAGACCGTTCTTCCTTGTCTTCCAGTTCCTATCACTGTCTTCTCTAGATAGTCTTCTTGACAATGCCCCTGGCTTCTCTTCTGTAGACATCCATTGATGAACAACAATGTTTCATTTCTAAAATAAGTGCATCACTATGACTCATTTCTAGCAAGCCTTGCCCTTACTCCAGCAGGACTGTTTCCCAGCCTGTTGTCAGGCCAGCCATAACTTGGGGGCAATTCCACCTGCATCCTGGTGAGATACTCTAGGATTCATCCCAGAGAGACACATCTCGAACTCAACAGAGCAGTGGGACACTTTCGGACTCCCGCTCAGGAGTCCCACCAAATACCAAAAGATCTAGAAGGAAAGAGTTAATTAAATTATATGCTTGATTTGGGGAAACAAATCAGAAGTGACACTTTTGCTTTAAGGTCTAGTATAAGCTGCTGCAAAGTAGTGAAGTACTATCTGCATTCTATTTTTTCCACAGCCTTGAGAAAACCTGAAAGCTGCAGTGTCACAGCTAATTTGTTCTTACATTTTGTGCTGTTTGAGTTCTCCTCTCTCTCTCTCTCTCTCTCTCTCTCTCTCTCTCTCTCTCTCTTCTTTGAAATGTTTCATTTTTATGCATGGTGCACTTGGCTTACAAGGAGAATAGTACCTGCTCTGAAGTGATGCATGATGTATGTTTTACCATGTACACCATGGTAAAAGCATTACGCCAATCTAACGCCATCACTTACAATGAATTAAAGAGCAACATTTCTGACCTAGTATAGGTAAAAGGAAAGCACACGATAGTTCTGTTCAGATGTGTAAAGGCATAAGGTGTGCAGGGGAAACACCCTCAGCCCCACTGTCTTAGTACGCACCAAATCCACCCACTCCACGTTGAGTGGGAAGGTCTGAAGAGGGTTTCTGAGTACCTTCAGCTGAGCACAGTTAGAAGCCTCCCTGCAACTGGGGACCATGTCAGTGAAATCAGCCTCTGTCATGCAGTAGGCATGCATGGAGATGGTAGGATCTGAAAATCTTTGGGTTACTTGTTGGCCTTGCAAATTTTACGACCCATTAAGCACTGGTGGCTGTTTATTCAAAAACAGGGAAATATATGGCATGATTATTGCACTTGCATAGTAAGGATACAGGAACCAGTGACCATATGATTCTCAGTGTGCTCCAATAATAGTTAGTAGCCAGTATGGGTCATTTGCAAGGGAACTGAGTCTAATAGTAGTGTTATGCTTTATGTAAGGAGATACCTTATAAAACTGGAGCACTGCTTTGCTGCATTGACATATCTGGAGCTCAGAATAAAGCGGAGGTTCCTGCTTTAGCTATAGCCAGATCCTAAAATAACCCAAAGAAATTATAGCTCTGATTACATAGAAAGTAAAGGACTTTGAGCATTTTCTTAATAAAGATGCAGGAAGACACAAGTTATTTGTGGTATTTTTGTAGCAAGCATTTCAGAGCGAAAAGCAGAACCTTAAAATTGAGTTATTTAATTTGCAATCAAGCCTAATCATGTAAAGGACTCTACAAACCACCTAGCTTTTTTATTTTTTAAAAAGTTTTATAATCCAATTTGGAAGCAACAGGGCTGTAGCATTTCTTTGTAGTCTTTTCCAGATATTTTAAAATTTGTGAATTCTTTATAGGTTCTATTTTCTACTTATATAAAATAAGCTTATAATTAAACCAGCTCTTTCCCATTCTTTCCTGACACTCTCTCCAAAATACCTACTTTCCTACATTCAGCTCCATAGCCCATTAGTGTTCTACGATTTGAAGAATTGCAGCACTACATTGAATAGGTTCAGAATGAGAAAGCAGAGTGAATCTCTATTCATATTTATGAAGGAGAAGTACTTGTTTTGGCAGTTCTTATTTGCCTGACGAGATGGAGGAGTTCTCCATGTTATCATGCACTCTCTCTGTAAGATTCAAGAGGTTCACTTAACATTTTTAGAAACTGCCATGGATGAGGGCCTTCATAGTTTCTTTTTTATTCATTCATTTATTTAAACAGTGGTTCTGAATTAGCCAAGTACCACAGACCCCTTGTGGTTTTGGTTTTTTAAAAAACTGCTTTTGCAAATTTTGATATAACTATGGTACTTTTTGTTACGTGAATGTTTCCACAGATCCCCTGGGTGGATTACATGAGCCTCCTGGGGTCCCCGTACTACCCATTGTGAGCCACTGATTTAAAGCATTCATAAATATCTCCAAGTGGTGTACAACATAAATGCGGGGGGGGGGGGGGAGAGTAAGTAATACAAAAATGTAACGTAACACTAGTAAGACAGTGGCATGAAAGTATATACAGTGGTACCTCAGGTTATGTACTTAATTCATTCCGGAGGTACGTTCTTAACCTGAAACTGTTCTTAACCTCAAGACCATTTTAGCTAATGGGGCCTCCCGCTGCTGCCGCGCCGCCTGAGCACGATTTCTGTTCTCATCCTGAAGCAAAGTTCTTAACCCGAGGTACTATTTCAGCGTCAGCGGAGTCTGTAACCTGAAGTGTATGTAACCTGAAGCATATGTAACCCGAGGTACCACTGTACAAACAAAAGCAGGAATTCATATAGATAGGACAGGTCTGATCTTATAGGTCAAGGAAAGCCTGGACAAGAAGAGATCTCTTTGCAAGATGCAGCTGATGGTTGCTGATTTACATATGGCAAAAGTGGAAATAGTGGGGAAAGAGCAGTAGTTAGGCAATAGCGGACAAAGGCTAAATTTGGGTCACCACTCTATGACAAGCTATGATGAGTAGAATTTCCCAGATAATCTCAGTGATGTTACAGGTCTATACAGGGACAGTAACCTTTCAGGTAATTTGGTCTTGAGTGTAGTGTTTATGGTGCCTTCCTCAGTAAATTCTTTTTTTTTTATTTTATTTTCTGCTTCTGTTTGTCAAGCGATCTTACATTGCACGTGACTGTGAAGGTAGACTTTGCATTTCTGAAAAATCTGAGTGAGCGTCAGCCTCCTAATAGTATCTGTCTGTAGCAAAGCTATAACAAAATTAGCCAGTGCAACTATTCCCGGGGCCAGACTTCATCCTGTGACAATGCAGTGAATGCTGAGAAGAAGATGATAAGTATTGCTAAGGAGGTGTCTTGTGTTTTCAGCTGAGAAAATCATTCCTCTCTCACTCGCCTGCACCACAGTTTTTTTTTTCCATTCTGCATTTCATGAAATTTGGGCCCAGGAGCTGCTGAACTGGGATAATTGAGACTGATTTCATTAGGCAAGCAAAGTGCTTGGTGCATGCTTTATAGTGCAGTGTTAACATGTTATACCTGCTGAGGGAGACGCCAGTGTTACACCTGTCTTCTTCATAGCATGTGGGGAAGTAACATATGCTCTGGGAACCCTGGCAGGCAGTGTTTAGCATGGCTCTTAGATGCTTATAATTATATTGCAGTGAAACAAGCTTTCATTGCAATTTCTTGCTGTTCTACAACACAAAAATATTCTCTAGGAATATTGTTGTCTTATGTGGAACCTGAGATAATTTAAGTTGCCATCACTTCTTTTTTGTTATAATGCTGTTGTTTCAAGCTCCCAGAGTAGCTGGCTAAATTCAGCATCAGGGAAGCCTTCAATTAAATGTTTTGCTTCTATTTCTGGTTGCAGAGCTTATGAGCAAACTGTAGAGCAAAGACGAAGGGAGGCTGAACAGAAAAGCTGCATGTTCCAGAAACACCCAGTAGATCAGCGATTGTCATTAGTTAGAGACAGTGGGTGCATTTGGATTGTGGGAAAGGCCTTCAGAGAATGAAACTTAAAACAAGGGGACTACAAATTTGGGTTGTTGCATTCATAGTCCTTGGGAAGAATAATAATTAGTCATACTGGAGGGTAAGTTAACAAACCATAATTATGTTTAGCTACGGTTTGGCCCAATTCACATATCTGTTGAATGTGAATGCACAGTGTACCAGTCCATGCTGTTGAAATGTTTCCACTCCAGTCCTGCTGTTGCTGTGCCACCAGAAACCCAACTGTGACATACTGTATGAACCTTAGCTTGTGGTTTGTTTCCCTCAGGCAAACCACAAGCACAGTGAACAGGAGTTTGAAAGCTTGAAGTAGAGTGTTAGACCGTATTGAAAGACGAGACCCGAAAATGGTGGAACCCTAAACACTTTAAAACTGCATTAGGAGTGATGAGCAGCTGACAGTACAGGGATCACTACCACCGGAAAGAAAGGAGGAATGCTGGAAGTGAATGAGCTGGCGACATTAGGAGCGCTCTCCCTTCTTATGTACAACCACAGCCAAATGATTCAAAGATTCCTGAAATGGCAGGCGACATCAACCAAAGTGTGTCAGTGCATTCTAGCACATTCCGGTTTACTGCCTGGGCCATGACCTATATGGATGTATATACCACAAGAGAATAATAATGGCTACTGTAGGTCAGGGATAAAGAACCTTTGGCCCTCCAGATAGTCCTTGTCTCCTACTTCCATAAGCCGTGGCCAGTGGCCAGATATGGTGGGCATTATAGTCTAGCAACATCTGGAGAGCTCCAGCTTCTCTATGCCTGCTTTAGGCACTGGCCCAACACATTTTGCTGCCTGAAGCAGCCAAATCCCCAAGTAGGGCTGACACTTTAAAAAGATGTGCTATACAATTGAGACACTAATTTCAAGCTCAGTGGTATGCTTTGCATGCAGAAGGTCCCAAGGTTCAATCTCCAGCATCTCCAGATAGGGCAAAGAAACAACCCTGTCTCTGAAACCCAGCAGAGCTGCTGCCAGTCAACAAGGACAATACTAAAGTATCTGGACCAATTGTGTGGTTCATTGTAAGGCAGCTTCCTATGTTTCTGTATTCATCTCTGCTGTCCCTCTCGTTATGCCACCTGAAGCAAGTTGCTTCATCCTGCTGAATGGCAGGGCCGGCCCTGGAAGTGGTGATGACTTCATATATAAATCTAACAATGGGATGCTCTGCCCTAACCCTTTATAATGCATCACTGTGCCTGTTTGCTCAGAAGTAAGTTCCACTGAATGCAATGCAGCTTACTCTCAAGGAAGTGAATATTGGATTGTGGCCTACACCTTTCCTTGCCACTGAAAGCAGTCCTTATTTTTTGTTACAATACATGTAGTGGCTTTACTTGGGTGTAAATTGAACATGTACCAGGACCCAGTGCAAGAATAAAAGCAAATGTTGTGAATATTTGCGAGGCTAGGATGAGGGAGAGGAGTTCTAGTTAATTTACCTGACCTGAGCTGCTTTTGTCTTCAGTCTCTCACTCCAAAGTCTGATTGTTTTATGGTAGCACTGAAACTCAACACTTCTGCCACTTTAACTCAGAGTTGTGTTTATTTGCTTGTGGCAGGTTTTATTATAAAATAAAAAATTTAAAGAATCCTGCTTTCAGGATGTTTCACCCCCCAAAAAAGATTATAGTCACTCTGAAGAGTAAATGGCTGCATTTTAATGGCACACAAAAAGATGCTGTGGAATATAAATCAAGGTAATTGTACATTTCAAGAAGACACATTCAGTGGGTACATTTTTATGGCAACACAAACTGCAGTCTCCAAAATGCCCAGTAAAACCATTAGGAACATAACATGCTGGAGAATACAGGTATTTTGACCCATTAATCATTTTACCCAGCAGTTGCGGTAATGTGCTGACACTTGCATGACTCAGGAGACTGTGGCTTAGAGTCTTTGGTTTCCGTGGCAGAGTTGGGCCTTGGGGCCACTGCAGTTCAGCAGGAATTGTTTGCTGGTATTCAGCATATGTTTCAAACATTGCATTGTCCACTACAAAAAGAAAGAAAAGAAGGGAAATCACAGAGGAATAAATTAAAGCAACTCTGCATTCCTGGACCAACTACATAGGGCTGATCACAATGGGAAAGGTGGCACTGCAATTTCACCATTAGACCACCTAGAGAGCCTATGGTGATCCAAGAGAAGAATGTTTATTTTATTTTATTCCCCATATATCCTACCTTTCCTCCAAGGACCTCAAGGTGGTGAACATAGTTATTCTCTTCTCCTTTTTATCCTCGCCATAACCCTGTGAGGTAGCTTAGTCCTCATAGTAACCTTTCATATTGCTTCTTGCTCCATTTTCAGCTTTAGTGTGTGTGTATCTTATTTTCTTCCCTGAATATCTTCTTCAAAGTCAAGATGTGTGAGCTCCAGTGTCCCATTCAGTAACATTAGGGTGAACTTTATTATTGACTTCTAAATATGGTAAATGTCTCCCAAAATGATGAATGTGAAAGTGATAGAGATATGCTACATAGGTGTAGTAATGTATCGTTGAAAGATTGGAGGTTGGACAGTGACTGGAACTGGAACTGTTCTGGAGGGTTAGTGGAATTGGAGGCAGCTGCCTTAATAATTTTCAAATGGAACAGGTGGTTTTGTATTGTTTCATTCCACTGTGTTTCAATTACTCCCCTTCAGACAAGAGAAATTGTGAGGGTATTTATATATCGAGGACATTGTTTTCTAAAACTACAAAGAATGATTGAGCAGCATAAACCATAAGGAATTACTTATTAGGTCACAATGACATCGAAATTAATTATTGCTACGACTGTTCTCCGTAGTGATTATTATGGAAAAACTGAAGAGGAATATGATTTGGTCAAAACTCTGTAATAAAGTACAAAAAGTAGAGACAGAGTTTACTAATTAACAAACTTAATGTCACAGTGGCAAATACTGTATCAGCGACGTTGGCTGGGTTGGTAACTTTGTCATCTCATTCTAAGAGAGAGTTTCAAAGCCCCGAAACCAATGGCTCTTGCTATCTTTCACAGAAGATAATTAAGAGGATTGTAGAAGAATCTGTTTAGAAGACTAAAGGCCATAAAGAAGTTGCACTGTGTTCAATATGTCCCCCAAATGCATCCTGATTTAGCAGTTCCAGTGCATATTATACAGCAGCTTGGAATACTACTACCAAACATTAAAGTGAATGGCGTAGCAACAGGCTGAAATAGAGCTGTGTCTGTGCACCAAACCCCCCTGCAAAACCCTTTTTACAGTTAATAAATGGTGCTCACTGGTTCATAATATTCTCACAAAAGCCCTACGAGAGGTATGTCATGTTGAGAGATGGTGACTGGTCCAAGCTTTATGGTTGAGTGAAGATTTGAGCCAGGGTCTCCCTGAACTTAGACAAGTGCTCAAACCACTACACCGCACTGGGTTACAAAGAGCAGGCATAAGATTTACATTAGATAAACTGAAAATCTAGTAATTGAAGAGTTAAGGGAGAAAACGAATATATTTACCCAAGGCAAGAAAATGCAAAACTAGGTTGTTGCTACCTTTGGTGGCCATTGGTGCTAATGTAGTATATTTTACAGTGGTTTTCTTGTGGATATATTCTGCAACATGTCATTGATGAAATAATAGTTCATTTGTGTTGGATTTAGACTGGACTGCCTTCATATCATTCTGTTTTATTAGTTCTGCAATGCTTCCCCGGTGTCATCGCAGAAGTATCTGTCCTGCAAGAAATGGTTCATGACATGTGCAATAAGTAAAAGCATGCCAGAGAATCTTTCTGTCCATTATAAAGACGTTGGAGCCTAGTGATAGCAAAGGTCATTAAAGGCAAAGATATTCTTATATTTGGCTTTCATTATTGAATCTGGCTTGTTTTGCTATAGCGCGCAGGCTTGCCAAAATGCCTAGCCGTGAAATCTGTGGAAATAAAAATGCTCCGGGGGTGAGGGAAGGCTCTTATTGAAAACAACAGAAGTGCCACTTTAGGCCATGTTTGTCAAACAGATATGCATAGTGTCTAAGGATCATCTTGGCAGCAGGAGGTAGGGGTGGGAATGGCACCCCTCAGTCTGCAAATGGTATTGGAAACTATTGCTTGTGTGTCAAGGTCCCCAAGCCACCCCAATAAAACACAATTCACACAGAATTTATGTTTAAGGTTTTTGGCATATTTTTGGCCACAACTTTATGAAAATACAAAAAATGTGAGTGGTTTCTTAGGCATTGGTTGCAACTATCTGACCCCGCACGGGGACAGACTGACATTCGCACACCCGTGAAAGTCAGAAAGGGAAAACATTTTGGGGAGAAAGATGGAGCTGGGTACCATGCCCTCGCCTCTCCCCAAATGCTCCCAGGGGTTCTTGTGTGGCCCTAGCCCCTTGAAAGGGTTCGGACAAAAGCATGGTGAGCTGCTGGATTCCTTTACCCTTGCAGCATCAGCATTGGAGGGGCAGGCACAGCCAATCCATGCCCCTCCACCAACCAATTCATAAAACCAATGCCTAACTGCAACCTTACAAGTTGTCACAATTTGCTACGCAGTAGGCAAAAACCAAACGGCACCAGCCAATCAGCCAAACGGACAAAATTCCTACCGGGCCCCTGCCCCAAAAGCAGACAACCCCATGACAGGCATAGCAAGGTCAATGTGAACAACCCTAAATATAGGGAGGGTGGGTCTTAAGCACCACAATTTCTCCTTCTACAAGCATACTATTGCAAAGCAGTTTGCCTTATACAATGCATTTTGTATGTTACTTTCACATATTTATCTATTTATATGCACACTTGACCACTGCATATGAATTTTTGTACGGATTTATTTGCTGAAGGACTGTTTGTCAGATCCCAGAGAAGTTCAAACTTCAAAGGGTAGGAAAGCTGTGTTTCAATTTGCATATTGTTTTGGAAAACGTGAATCTGGTAAATTCACATGTAAATGTGAATTGAATCAAATTTCTGACCCAGGGACTGGAGGTCCCCATAGCAGTTTCCAGGTCTTCTAACTGATTCTCAGAGCCTGATTCTTCCCCATGTTGCCATCTTCCCCAGAGCCAAAAGATCAAATGAGATGGTAAGACAGGCAGGATGTTTTTGCATATATTCCCACTTTATATAATGCAGTTTTGTATGCTATTTTCACCAATACATATTATGGACACAGAGTGAACATTTGTTGAATATTGGAATATACATTTCCAGGAAAATATCACAAATGGCATTTCAAATTATTTAAATCCTTTGTATAATTATTGTAATCTGGTAATTATTGTTGGTTGGGTTGTTTTATGTATAATTATGTATACTGTGTAATCATTTATGTATAATAATTATGGAACAATTCATTGAAATATATCCAAAATAGAACATTAGTTTTGCTGAGAAGTAAGAAACAAATCATGGGAATTAATTTCTTTTCCACTGATACAAGGCCCTTTTCTTTGTGATGTTTTCTATTTCTCAGATGGGTCCAGAAATGCTGTGCATAATAAAACTAGCAGTCTGTGCTTCCGATTAGTCAGTTAAATGACCTTTTGGAAGGTTGTCACACATTCAGAATTATGTTTATTCCAAAGTTCTTCATCTAGTGGGGGATCTGTTTAATTTGTCTTTTGAATAGAATATACGAAGATTAATCACGAAGGGCAATGGTTACTAGCCACAATGACAATCTTCCACCTCCTCTGAATGCCAGTTGCTGGGAATCACAGATGGACTGAGTACTGCTGTTGTGTCCATGTCAGGCTTCCCACGGACATCGGGTTGGCCACTGTGAGAAAAGGATGCTGGACAATATAGGCCATTGGCTTGATCCAGCAGGCTCTTCTTGTGTGTGTATGCCTGCCCTCTGATCATTCCCCAAAGCCATAATTCACATAACACATGCACAAATGACAGAGTTTGGAAGTACAGTGGTACCTTGGGTTACAGACGCTTCAGGTTACAGATGCTTCAGGTTACAGACTCCACTAACCCAGAAATATTACCTCCGGTTAAGAACTTTGCTTCAGGATGAGAACAGAAATCGTGCTCCGGCGGCGTGGCAGCAGCAGGAGGCCCCATTAGCTAAAGTGGTGCTTCAGGTTAAGAACAGTTTCAGGATAAGAATGGACCTCCGGAACGAATTAAGTTCTTAACCCGAGGTACCACTGTAGACTGATCTGTCAATTGCTACTTGAAAGCAATCTGGAATGTACTTGCAAACACACACATCCCCAAGCCCACCATGGATCAGGAAGAGGCTCCTTACTTGATCTGGCAGCAGTCCAGTATTTCACAGGCAGTAGCTAAATCCATAGCTTGCACTACCAAAACATCTCCTTGTGTAGCAAAAATGAAAAATATATAGGGAGCTCTTAGAATCTGGAATGAACTGAAACTTAGGAAGTTGCCTTATACCAAACCAGATCATTGGTCTATCTAGTGGTGTATTGTCCACACTGATAGGTGGCTCTCCAGGGTTTCAGACAGAGGATGTTCCCAGCTATACCTGGAGATGCCTGGGATTGAACTGGGGACTTTATGCGTGCAAAGCAGATGTTCTTGCACTGAACTATGGCACTTTCATGATTGCGAATGAATGTTGGGTCGGTTCTCTCAGCTACACTCCTCCTTCCTGCTCAGCAAGATGGGGGCTGCTGAGGCACCACAATGGTGTTCGTGATGGGTCCTGTAAACAAAATGGCATGCCATGTTCGGCTTGCAGTGATGTCGCTATGTGACGTGCTTCCTGGAATCAAACTGACAAAGAAAATAACAAATCTGTTCTCTGTGGGTACATGGTTGAAAATCTGTGGACTTTGGCAAATTGCAAATAGATTTGTAAAATGTGGTGGGTGGGAACTTTGGCTCAGCTATACTTCGCAACTCATTCACTCTGAGTATCCCCTATTAATGTCAGTTGAGCTGCTCTAAAACAAATGATGGTTGCAGCAGATGATTGTTGTGATGTACTTAAGGAGCTGAAAGCTTTTCAGAGCTATTCAAACTGTTAATTGCTTCATACTTCAACCCCAAGTGACCGCCCCTGAGGATTGATTCTCATCATGGCGGTTTTCATCATCAGTACATACTAGTTTAGTTGTAAACAGAACAGACTGCATTAAACTAGCATGGCCGCATTGCAAGAAGTGCAGAGCACACAGTTTGCATCTGGGAAGTCCCAGGTCTAGTTCCTGGCATCTTCATGTAGGGAATGGCAATATTCCTGTCTGAACTCCTGGAGAGCAGCTGCTAGTCAGTGTACGCAAAAGGGAGCTAGATTGGCCTATGTTCTGACTGAGGTGCACGCTCCCCAAAGAAGCCTGGGAACTGTAGATTTTTAAGGATGCTGAGAATTGTAACTGTGTGAGTTGTAATCTAGAGTTACCAGGATTATCAGGGGTGTTCATGTGCATGCTTGAAATGTATGGTTCATATCCCACTTCATATGTACAATTTGCTACATTACCTGATTTTTTTGTGATGGAAAAGTCCCTACAGGTTGCCTTTTTTAAAGGTAGGCACAAGATTGAATGGCTTCTGAAATAACCCCCCAAATGAAAAGATAATAATAATAATAATAATAATAACAACAACAACAACAACTTATTATTTATACCCCGCCCATCTGGCTAGGTTTCCCCAGCCACTCTGGGCGGCTTCCAACAAAAGATTAAAAGTACATTAAAACATCAGTCATAAAAATCTTCCCTGATATCTTCTAAATGTCAGATGGTTGTTTATTCCTAAATGTCAGATGGTTGTTTATTTCTTTGACATCTGATGGGAGGGCATTCCACAGGGTGGGTGCCACTACTGAGAAGGCCCTCTGCCTGGTTCCCTGTAATTTTGCTTCTCACAGTGAGGGAACCCCCAGAAGGCCCTCGGCGCTGGACCTCATAAGTTGCTGCACCCTGCACAATGGAGGAGTGTAAAGCACATCCATAGGGGAGTTGTTTCTTTCTTCTTCCAGGTGTGTCCCCTCGGCAGCTCCTCTAGAGTGCTCCCCACCCTTGGGGGAGTAGCTTCTCAGGGGATTAGAAAAATCTCTAACATACTTGTGGTGTTCATTACTCTATATTTTTAAACAAGGTTGCAGCTAGTGATGCATGGTTCTTTCAAAAGGACATTTTACTGTGAATATGGAAGAGCAGCATGACAGTAGGAACACAGGAAGCTGCCTGATGCAGAGTCAGGGCACTGGTCCATCTATCTCAGTATTGTTTACATGGACTGCCATCAGCTCTCCAGGGGTTAAGGCAGCAGCCTTCCCCCAGCCCTGCCTGGAGATTCCAGGGACTGAACGTGGAGCCTTCTGGGTGCAAGGAAGAGCCACAGCCCTTCCCTAAAAGTAGAAATTTGCCCATATTTAACTTGTGCATTCAGAAGTTTTCTTGTTAGTTTTTTTTTTTTAAAAAAAATGCTTACAGTAAATTTTGTTAATTTGCATTTGGCAAACTAGCAATATTTCAGCACAGGGAAAACCTATCTGTTTCTACATGGAGGGGTGCAATGTCTCATCTGCTGTGTATATAATGACATGTGGAAAAGCGGGCACTTCAAGATGCTCACGTGCACATAAGCTGAATCAATGTGACTCCGAGAAGGAAGAACTTTACTAATCTGGCCTCTGTGAGCAGAGGCCCCCATATGGAGCTGGCTCCTCACAACCTTTTTTGTTATGTGCATCGTGGATAGGAGGCAAACTCAGCCACTTCTCCACAAGGAGGACCACTACCTGGGAAATGTCTTCGCAAGACCATACGGAGACGTCATTACTGAATCTTCTTAACTGCGTTGCCAGCAAATAATTGTGTAGGCTTGGGAACAGGGACTGCTTTGGCAGCTCATTGTCATAGCATGTGGTGTTGTACTGGCATCACCAAGCAACTCAGGATGTGGCACTAAGATGGCTTGATATATATATATATATCATATATATATATATATATATATATATATATATATATATATCTACGAAAGCATATATATATATATATATATATCCCCACCCGGAGGCATCTTAGCATACATGATTTTGCTTGCCAGCTCGCTGGCATAATCATGGCAATCTTGTCTTTAAAGCACTCGAGTAAATTCAAAGGTTAAAACCCACATTTATTTCTGGACTATTTTTATCTCACCCTTAGCAGAAGTTGGCTGTATGAAAGATGCTCAGATTCCTTGTAAGGAAAAAAAGAGCCCTTTTTTTGAAAAATGAGGGTTGCTTGATTACTTGGCAGGAAGCTGCATGCAGGGAACTTTAAAGGCTCTGCTGAAATATATATATATACTGAGAAGCTGAGATATATTTCAGGTATTCTCCTGTTGACATATTTTTGCGGTTTGTCATGAGTTACTTAATTTGTTTCATCAGGCCCCCCAGGTCCCCTGCTGGCAAATAGCAAGAGGCTGGCTTGAACCTCTAAGACAGCAGGCAGATAAAGCCTCCCTTCCTAAGTGCTCGCTAAGCGATGGAACTCCGTACTGCAACAATTAGGAACTTGTCACATGTTTGGAATTAGGGGGCCGTTCATGGTTATGCTTGGGTTTGTTTGCATATTCCCAAACAGCAAGACGGATTTTAGAGAATCAGTGAAATAAAGCCATTAGTTTTCAAGCAGCTTGCCCGCTAGCTCTCCTTAACTTCAACAGCTACAATTTCAATGCGTCTCAGTGATGGTTTACTAGTGTGGGGTTGTTTGTGCTTCCCTTTCAGGTTATTAGGGACACAGGTGGCGCTGTGGGTTAAAGCCTCAGCGCCTAGGACTTGCCGATCAAAAGGTCGGCGGTTCGAATCCCTGTGGCGGGGTGCGCTCCCGCTGCTCGGTCCCAGCGCCTGCCAACCTAGCAGTTCAAAAGCACCTCCAGGTGCAAGTAGATAAATAGGGACCGCTTACCAGCGGGAAGGTAAACGGCGTTTCCGTGTGCGGCTCTGGCTCACCAGAGCAGCGATGTCACTCTGGCCACGTGACCCGGAAGTGTCTTCGGACAGCGCTGGCCCCTGGCCTCTTGAGTGAGATGGGCGCACAACCCCAGAGTCTGTCAAGACTGGCCCGTACGGGCAGGGGTACCTTTACCTTTACCTTCAGGTTATTGGAAGGAGGAGGGGAAGAGCTTTGCATATCAAAACTCTGGTAACTGTCTACAGTTGTTTTAATTCTAATTTGTTGGCATGCATGCATTTGTTTTTTTAAAAATAATATTTATTAAAGTTTCAATTAAAACACCAAATACACAAACAAACACAAAAATACATAAACATACACAAACAAAACAAGTATAATTTCAAACCCTTTTTTCTCTTAAGCCTTATTTCCTCGACCTCCTCACACCTCCCCCTTCTGTATTATAATTTCATTACCATCCACTCAGCAAGTTCTTATCTTATTTCTCAACCTTAATTTAATAGTTTTGTTAAGTCATACTGATCATTTCCCTTTTCATCTTTCTTTCTTTCCTCAGTTTATTTTAAAACCTGATAACTGTTTAATTTAACAAAAACTCAATTCTGACTTAATCTTAAACCTTTTCCTAAAGTCGGCCCAAGTTTTTCTTCCACGATTTTCCACATTCCATAAAAATTACAAAAAAGAAATACATATAAACAAAATCTAAACAAATTATATCACCCTTCGGATTCCCAAACCTCACCCTCCCTTTCCCGGTTTTGATCCCCAAGTCAATGTCCATAATGCGTCCATTTCTCAGCCTGGGTCCCAAACACCAGAGGCTTTTAAGCCTCTTTCAGTTACTCTCTGCCGGTCTTTTTGATAGTCCTTTGTTTTCATTACCAACTCTCGAAGAAGCTCTATTCCAATAATGTCCATTTTACTTCCCAGCAGGCCTCTGTATTTAGAAATGGAGCTCAAGTTTTGTTTCTTGAATCTTTTAAATCTATATGTCCCAAAAGCTCCAATTTCCTTCTCAATCAAATTTATGCCACCAGGCCTCTGGTCCAGTTTTATCTTCTGAGACCTTATAGCTTCATCTTTGATTTCCAACGTATCTTCATATAACTCTTGGGATTTTTCAAACTTCGTTTCTTCAGCTGTCGCTGTTTCTGTTTCAATTTCAAAAGTTACTTGTTCAAAGTCGAAAACTTGTGTCGAGTCTTTTCCTATTCCCACAAGATTATTTACTGTTGTTGTTATGATGTTGCACTGCTCCTGGAACTTTCCCAGGAGATAAAAAGTCCTGCCCAGCTCAGCAAGTAATTTTCCACTGAGAGCCATTTCTTACACTGTTCCCAAACTCCCCTCTAGGGGGATTCTATTTACTTAATGTCCTTAAAATTCCAATCCAATAGACCAAAATATAACTTGTTTTTCTTTGCTCCCAACAATTTTAATCCAAACTAAGAAAGTCCAACCAGCAAAATCACAGAAATCAACATTTCCTTTTATTTCCCGACTTTGACAGCTAATTTGACAGCTGTCAAAGTCCGTATCTTTCAACAGGCTCTTTCGCAGATCGCACCCGGGTCCCAGGGGGTTGCACTTTAATTTAAACCAATTCTTATCCTCCAGCAAGATCAATTATACTGTCCAATCGCGGAGATAATAGTCCAAAAAGACAACTTTTTCTCCCAGCTTTAGTTGGCTGGTCCTTGCTTTAACCTATCTACAAAACAGGGGGGGCGGACTTCCTTTTTATGCTCCCCCCGATCGTGCCAAATTTTAAAAGAAAATTTTCCTTTTAAGTCCAATTTCCATGTTACTCACGGGTTGTTGCTTTTGGTCCAAATATTAAAGGAAAAAGTCAGCGCTCTCCATCCATGGCATGCGGCTTCGCTCAGCAGGGGAAGCATAAGACTCACAGCACCGCGCCGTTCCCCGTCCCCCATTCCGAAGCCTTTAAAAAGGCTCCTTTGCGGGTCGGGGGGGGCGCTAATGGTGCCCGCCGAGTCACCACGTCTACAGGCATCCGCGCCTGTGGTTTTTAAGGGTCCCTGCGTCGCCGGCACGGCAAGACCCGATCCCTACTGAGCCGATTCCCTCCGGAGATCGGAGGGAATCCGCCATTAGATGTTGGCGCTAACCCGGAAGTCCGGCATGCATGCATTTGAAAGAAAGCATAATAGTAATAATAATAGTGGACAGGGACCAATGTGGTGTCCATGGAAATGTGCTTTTACTCCTGCCCTCCACCTGGTGGCATCTCCTCACAGCTCCCTCAAAGCCCCCTCCACAAGGTTCAGTGGCCCTTTTCTAGAGCAACAAGGGGCTACAGAAAAAAGTGAAGAATCAGCCAACAGCATAGGAGCCCAGTGGCGTAGCGTGGGTTGTCAGCACCCGGGGCAAGGCAAGTAATTTGCGCCCCCTAACCCGTGGATTTGCGCCCCCTAACCCTAACCCCCAGATGTTGCGTCTGGTGCGACCGGGCCCCCCTGCACCCCCCATGCTATGCCACTGCAGGAGCCAACTCTTACGGGCTGAGAGGTCTTCACCCCCCCAAAAAAAAATATTTGAGGGATCTGGGCCCTCCTAAAGTTGATGGGCATTGCCATTCAAATGATGTGTGTGCACTGTGTCATGTGATTGATTGTGCGAGGCAGGGCTTATCTTCACACACACACACACACACACACACACACACACAATATTTTATGCAAGTTAGCACCCCTGGCAAACACCCAGTATTGTTCCCTTATTTATTAACCCGAACATTCCACATCTGGGATCGTTAGGAAAAGGACTAGAAATGAAACTGCTATGCAAATCTATGGCGTGACTGCGCTTGGAACATCATGTCCAGTTCCGGTTGCCACCCCTCAAAAAGAATATGGTAGAGGTGGACAAGGTAGAGGTATGGTAGACAAGGTATGGTAGAGGTGGACAAGTAAGGGACAGTCAAAATTATCAGGAGGATAATTAGCTAATTAGCTAAAGTGGTGCTTCAGGTTAAGAACAGTTTCAGGTTAAGAACAGACCTCCAGAACGAATTACGTTCTTAACCCGAGGTACCACTGTATTTCTTTACACAGCATATAGTTATATTGTAGAGGGAACCATATGTATGTGTCCTACACTGACAAATCTGCACAGAAGGATACACCCATAGACCTCTGAAGCAGCAGAGGGCACTTGAAGTCAACCCTTTCTAACATTCTGCAGGCACCTCTTGACTCGATGTGCCCCAGAGATGGTTGTAAAAGTGAGGATCTCATTCCTGACCTCTCCAGACACAAAGCTGCTCTGTATTATATTTCTGTGTATAGCCAGCTCACCTTTCTGGTGTTTTCTTTATCCACCCTGTAATGGATTTTCTGCCCAAAATACGGGCACTTGCTTATCACCATAGGTCAGTGGTAGAGCATCTTCCTTGCATGTTCAATTCCCACCATCTCCTTGTAGAGCCGGGAGATATCCCTGTCCGAAACCCTGGAGAGCAGCTTCCAATCACTGGAGACAATACTGAACTAGATGGCCCACTCATCTGACTCCATATAAGGCAGTTTCCTATGTTCCTAAGTATGTAGACACCAAGGGGGTTGGCTGTTTGGGACTTGTGGTGTTAGAAACAAGCCTCTAAAACATTGGTCATAGAAAAAGAAGGAACAAGTACAAATAAATGCACCTTGCAGTCGTCATGTGACAGTTTTGTTTTGTTTTTAAAGAGATCCATTGTAGCTCCATGAAAATATGTGGCCTGCCTTTGTGGCAGGATTTGTTCCCCATGCTCACAGGTGTGTGTCTGTGTTCTATTTTGGGCTTAAATATTTTTTTTCCTGTTGTCAATATTGGGAACGTTTCAACCTGCGCAGACTGCAGGCAGTCCTGGGAGGCAGGCTTTTTGCTCGGCTCTGGCATCTTTTATTGTCCCCAGTGAGGCTTATTATGTGGCACAATGGATAGAAGAAAATCCATCTCTCCACTTTAAACATGATAAGCCTTTGTCACCTACAATGCAATTAATGCTAAAAATAGACAAGCGTCTGTGATAAGGCAGTGGCTTGAAGGGGATGAGCCACTGCCAAATAACAAAGACTTATCTGGAGGGCCTGAGGAGTCAGCCTCCACTGAGCTGTCAGTTTGCTGATTGCCATTTCTCTGTGAGTTTGATGAAATATTCATGCCTTTGCTCCGCTCGCTCTCCAAGCACTATTGATTTCTTGTATAAACGCTGCTATATTTAGTCTAGACAAATGGAATGTGGGTTGCTGCAGAATAAATTGGATGAAAGGGCTGGGATCTCGCTGTCCGCTTTTCTCTTGGTCTGGGACAATTATTTATAATCAAGGGTAGTTTTTGTAACTTAAGGGTGATTTCTTTTCTCCTTCTTTGCAATTTTGCCTCAGAACAAAAGCCAGGAGTTGGGCAATATCCTTCTGGCAGGTTTAAAAATGCTTGGTATATAAGCTATGCCTTGAGCTTCACGATAGCTGTTTCTGAAAGTTGAAAAAGAGAGAAAACCGATAACTATGTTTGATAATTGTTTGTTGATAGAAAAATGTAAGAGAGACTCAGCATCTTCTATCATCCATATGTTCTTCCCTTAGGCTAGAACATTCCCAAGTGGTTTAAGGGGCTAAAAATATGTATGCAAGCATTTTTATTTTAAAAAAGAGCCTTGCATTTATGCTGCACATTTCTTTTTGAAGAGCCAGAGCACTAATATTATGTTTATATAGTGCTCCGTTTTTCTTGTATTGAACTGTGGCAGTGGAAGAAAAGTGAGTGAAACAAAGAAAGGGGATGTTGATTTTAAGGGATAGGATATTCTTCCAATGCCCACATGCACATACTTCTGATATACGGATCTGGGCAAAGAGACTAACTCATAGATTTGTTTTCTAAAACACTGTCTGGTATAGTTGGCTGCTCCTGCCCTCTACTGGATCTACTGTGCACCATGGGCCTTATTCTGCTCACAAGAGAAGAGTTCATCTTTGTGAAAACAATGCATAAAATTCTAAAGAGTAGATATGTGATATGAATTCATATGTTTTCCAGCTGCCAGGAGAAAGTGTCAAAAACTTTGGGGGATTCCAGAACTGCAGTCCGTAAAACAATGGACATTTGTTATGCTCTGTGACTCTGGTGCTGTTAGATTAAATGGCATTTTAGGGGACTCTTAAGGGCTACCTCAAAATACCCCACATATTGGCTTTCCCACTGGTTTTATAATGGTTGTCAGAGCTCCCAGTTCCCACACCATAACCCTATGAGAGGACCCTGCTGTCAACCACACCTAAAGATGGGAGCATCCACACATACCCCATCACCAAATACCCCGCTTCCCAAAGCCATGGTTCCCATTGCCTTCTAGAAACAAAAGGTGATACTGACAAAGAGCCTTAAATTTCCTGTTGCCTTCTTCTTTCAATTTTGTGGGCATACTCTGGACTGTAGGAAAATCTGCAGGAATGAAGTTTCAACTTCATTTAGTCTTGGAAGCCATGCTAAAATTCTCATTCTGACAAGAAATCCCTTCTCTGCCACTGGAAATACAGCACCAAATTCTGAAATCCAGAAATGAATTAATCTTGACAAGCATGGGTTTATGCCTTGTAAATGTTTCCTCATTTCTTTTCTCATTATTGCCTCCAGAGGTGCCAAAGGGTATTACAGCAGCAATCCCAAACAGAGAGAACATCTCTTATCAACATAGCAAGCTGCCTTATCTAGACTCAGGCCATTGATGAGTCTTGTCAACACTGATAGGAGCAGTTTCAGCCCTCCCAGGGCTTGAAGCTGGGATGTTTTGTGTGCAAAGCATGAGCAAAGCACTGAGCTGTGAAGTAATGAAAGGCACCCAGGAGCCCACAGAGGTCCCTACCCACCGAGAAGGATGTCCCCTGGAGCCACCCAGGCAGGCTGGGGCAACCCAATCAGATGGGCTGGGACAAATAATAAAATTATTATTATTATAATATATTCTGTATGATTTACTTTTCTGGCCTTACCTTCTTCCAGTCAGTCTCTGGCTGGGACTGGTAATCTTCCCTATCTTTGCAATTGTTATCATTAATCATTCAATCATCCCACATTCAGAAATGGAGTAGGAGATCATTCCTGTTGCATCTCTGCATGTGTCACTGCTTGGGGTGGCCGAGCACTTGTCTGTTCGCCTTGCAGCAACCATCACAGGAAGGATCTGTGGCTCAGTAGTCCAGTGCATGCAGAAGGTTCATGCTATCCTTCGCATCACCAGGCATGGCAGAGAAAGACCCCTGCTTGAAACTCTGCAGAATCACTGTCAGAATGGACAATATTGAGCCAGATGGACTAAAGGTCAGCTTGGTATAAGTAGCTTCCTATGTTAAATAGCAACCTATATTCTTCTGAAAACCATTGGTGATTTGCAAGCATGCCTTGTTAGTGCTCACAAAGGATGCTCACAAATCCTCAGTGACTCATCCCTTGCCCTCTCCAAGCCATGGAAATAAATGCTGACGTCCTGTTTCTATTGCTGCCAAAAGGTGACATTCAACAGGCTGTATGACTGACAATAGCTGGTGAATGGCAAATATCATGATTTTATAAAACTCCTATCTGATCTTTCCCCTCCCTCCCCCCTACCCTTTCTGTCCCCCACCCCCCTTGTACATCAGTGGATGTGAAGTCAGAAGTTCCTGTGGGATTAGAACCTATCACGCCATTAGACCTGCGGACAGATCTCAGGATGATGGTTCCCATGGTGGACCCAATGATACGTGAAAAGCAGCTACAGCAGGAACTGCTCCTGATCCAGCAGCAGCAGCAAATTCAGAAACAGCTTCTTATAGCAGAATTTCAAAAGCAGCACGAGAACCTGACGCGACAGCACCAAGCTCAGATCCAGGAACACATAAAGGTAGCAACATGTTTCTTCTCTTCCCAGATTGCACCATAGCAAGCTAAGTGTTCAAAGACTTCAGGGCATTGTCTCTTGGGATGCCATACAGCAGAATGAAGCTTCAGCTATATGAGCGGCGCATGCGGTGAACGCATACATTTGTTAGCATGTGGATATTCCTCCAAATGTGTTTATAAAAATGTTTGCAGGGGTGCACAACAGAGGGAGCCACCTGAAATTCATGTACTTTGCAGAAATGCATAGTATTCCTAATTGGAATGTTCTGAAAACTTTCCAGCCAATTAGTGAACACATTGAGAGCTGTATCAATCTGCTTTAGAAGTGCATTGTTTCCTTCTCTTTGCTTATGGATGGGGTCACAGATTGATTCAGACAGGTATGCACAGAAGACCTTCTTTAAGACACATGGCCATATTTTGCACAGTACTATCTGTATGCAGAAATTCGGCCAGATTTGTAAAAGATACAACTCCAAAAAAGAGAAAAGGTGAGATCTTCAGAAGAGTCACCAAAGGCATCCAGTTGTGTTTAGCCCCTAATTGTGTTAGCTTTGACGAGTCTCTTTGTAAAATGCTTGTTAGCTTTGGACTGACTCTGTGCCTGTTAAAATGGGAACAGTTAATGTGACCTTTTTAAGTTAGCTCTGCTGAAGAGAATGAAAAATTAAATAAGGTCTTTTGCTTAAGCAATACAAGAAAGTCCAAGATGGGCTTTTGCCTCTCATGCTTATAGCTCATGGTGCTTCAGAGCTGTGATTAGTTGGGCATGAAATAATTGCTCTTTGCTTGGTGTGTGAGAAGAGCAACCAGAGCCTTTGGTCACGATGGCAAATGTGCAAAAATAGCACAAAAAATGTGCTTACAAAAGAAAAAATCTGGTTATATAGAGATTAAAACATTAAGATAACAATAATTATAGAGCTGTGTCACATTTTACGGCACTTTTCTGGAAAAGAGAAAAGTCAGAACACTGGACTGGAAGAGCAAAAGAAATCTGAAGGCAAAGAAGGAAATTACTTTTCTTTGGGCCCTGATCCAGCTAAAGGGGTGCAGCAATCATGTCCCATAATCTGTGCTGCTGGCAGATGTTAAGATTCAGCAGAGATGACTCCACTGCAGTTTGGTGGGTTCTGCAGCTGTGGGAGCTCCTGCTGAGCCCACCGAAGGCATGGTGGGGCACACACTACTGCTGGCAGTATCTTCCATTAATGGTAGCTGTCATATGGCCCTGAAATGGGATATGGCGGGTGTGCAGCAGAGCAGGACTGATGGCAGATCCACTGGATCCAACGTCAGACCATTTCCTAGCAAGGGGCCCAGTGAAGACCCTCTACTGCACCAGCCTAAGAGTTGGTACAGCAAGAATAAATAATCTGCTCACCACCACCTCCTTCCACCCTGGCCATCAGGAACCACCACCACATTCATGAGTGCTCGCTTAACAATGATATATACTGCCATCAAGTGTATTCTTGATTTACTTGGGAGTAAGTCCTGGTGAAATTGGCTGAGTGCTTCTGAGTCAGCACAGATACAATCCAACTATGAATTAACTTGAAATCAGTGGGACAAGTTAGTCCCGGAGAAAGTAATTCCTGTAGCTTTCAAAGGGACTAATGCACAGGTGATTTTGTTTGCTGTAGGACCACGGACTGCAAGCGGGGTGGTGGCTGGGCATGACCACCTCCAGCCTTAAGACTATACTTTCTTATGACTATGTCTTCTTTGCAAGTTACAACAGGAACTCTTAGCCATCAAGCAACAGCAAGAACTCATTGAGAAAGAGCAGAAACTGGAGCAACAAAGGCAAGAACAGGAACTGGAAAGGCACCACAGGGAGCAGCTTCCTCCAATCAGAAGCAAAGAAAGAAGCCGCGAAAGTAAGATCTGTTCAGCCAAGGTCCGGTTGAAAAATGCAATCTAACTTCTATTGGCTTGCTCACTACTGCCTCCTCCTCCTCCACCACCTCTGCCCCTCCAGTAAATGACTACATATATAGAAATATGGTCTGTCAATATAATTCCATTCAGGTCCAGGGCACTTCCAAGTGATTTGTTTATTGAGCGTTTATCCTGATTTGTTTGGGGAGCTTAGACAATGCTGGCTATTTAATGAGCATTCATTCCAATTTGTTTGTGGGGAGACTAGAGGATGTTATGCCAAAGCAAGTGTTATTCCATACTTCCCAGTGCATTTTCCCATTGTGTTTCTTAATTCTAAAAGTCCAATTTCTCGTGGGTTTGTTGTGCAGGACCTCTCAAACAATTATAAATGTGCAACCTAAATTTGCCACAATTTGATTGAATCCCACCCAAAAATAGCAACAGGCTGGAACTGCCCACATTGTGTGTTCCATTAAAATCCAAAATCATCCCTATTAATTGCATTGCTAATATTTGTATGGAAATGTAAATAGATAGATAGGGCACGGTGATTTTAATTGACAGTCTTCTATTACTGTGCCTTCTAGGCAAATAAATTCAAAAAAAGGAAATGGCATTACTGGAATGTGATACTCACTAGGGGGAGGCAGATACATATAATTCCCCTCGCAAATGGAATGGGAGTGAAAACTAAGCTGTTTCAGTGCTTCAAAAATATTATTTACATGGGATAACAATTTATAAACACCAAATGTATTCATTATCCCCCTGGAATTTCTCATTGATAATAAAGTGTGTACTAATATTTAGCAAAATAGAGAATGTTGTGACATCCTTTAAATATGCTTTTAGCTTATAAGGGAAATTATATAAATTTAGCAGTAGCATAATGGCATGTTTAAAGTTTTGAAACAAGGTTCTCAGAGACCTGTATTACTTCAATGATCACAATGACACACATTTCAGAGTGTGTTCCCCTAGTTTATACTGTGCTTTCAAAAGCTATCCATAATATTTTTTTAAGTGCCCAGGCTCTCATTTTTCTCTAATGACTGCAGTATTTGACATCTTCTCTAAAGAAAGGAAATCAGGGGAAAGGCATTATTTGATACAACTATTGTCTAACACTCATATTTACATTTTTTTTCTAGCAAAACTGTTGCTTGTGTATGTGCATCTGTTTTTTTAATGAATTCTGGACACTCTATACAATTAGAAACATGGGAAACAAACCTATTTCTTTTAGGAGCAGTGGCCAGTACAGAAGTGAAGCAGAAACTACAAGAGTTTCTATTGAGCAAATCTGCAACGAAAGACTCTCCAGCCAATGGGAAGAACCATTCCGTTAGCCGGCACCCCAAGCTCTGGTACACGTATGTTTAGCCTTCTGCTATCTTAAACCCTCCCCATCTGATAAAGTGGAAAAGCAAGTTTTAAAAGTTCCAGATTCCAAAATGATAGCAAACTGAAAAAGATGCTGCATATCATCATCTTTGCATCCTAAGGGCTAATGTACCTCTGCTGGATATTGACTTTACTTATAAAAACCTAACAGGTAGATCGACCAGATGCCTTGTATACTTAGCATTCATCCTGGTTTGCTTGCAAGGTGTTACCTCTCTTCCCCATCAACTGTTCATTCCTTCTACACTTTTCAGAGTATATTCCCATCACATTCTCAACCACAAAAAGTCTGTTTAAGTGGATTTGTTGCAGTAGGGCAACAGAGTGCTCTAGTTCACTTGGATTGGACAAAACTAAATTTCTGGTTTGTGATTGAATACTGTACTTCCCACAAAATAGTGACAGCCTAAAGCCTCCCCCTTTAGCTTATTAGAAGTATTTAATTGGTGGAAGTATCATTAGTATAGAATAGGGCTTGATAAAAGCAATAGGGAGACATATTTCCCTATTGAATTTCACACATGCCAACACTCTTTAGTTTTGTAACCAATGTAAACAGCTGTGTTTAACCAAAATGACCACATTCAGGATCAAATTACACAATTTACCACTTATTCCCATCAACAGGCCTGAGATTCACTATTTTTCTCAGATATCCTTGAGCAATCTTGAGGCTTTGAATTTGCTTTTAGCTTATGCCATTTTTCTGAATAGTTCATTACAATAGATGATTTTTTGTTGTTGTTCAAAATGCCAAGCAAGGCATTCAGATTGATATTCTTGTGCAGATTCTTGAGAAAAATGAAAATGGGTGTTTTATTCTACACCTTAATAGGATAAATGGAATAGAATTTGGGGGAAAATGGTTCTCATTTCAACTATAAATGAGTTTCTTGATTAATCTTTGACTGAAGACCAGAATAAATTAGGCTGCTCCTTGACTCTAAAATGTCTTCACTGCCTTTTTCACTTAAAGAAAAAATTGAGTTAGATTGGTGGAATACTAAGTAGGTAAAGGTAAAAACCCTGGATGCTTAAGTCTAGTCAAAGGCAACTCATCTCACTTCAAGCCGAGGGAACCAACATTTTTACTAAGTAGGGCATCAGGTTTGGTACATAGAGAATGTCAGCAAGTATTATTATTATTTTTTGATGCTCAGTTGTCAAAAAGAGGTTTCTCATAAGCAGATATTTCACACCAAATAGGGGACCCAGACTTTCTTTTTCTTCGTAAGAATTTGTTTTGTTCCTAGACTAAAGGAAAACAATACTTTATTTTTAAATAAATAAATAAATTTATATACAACCCTTCATTTGAAGATCACAGGGCAGTTCACAACATAAAATGAGAATATGAAATATATAATAAGAGCAACAAGAAGAACAAAACAAACCACTAAGCCACTCCAACAAACACATTTAATGTTAATCAGCCGAAGGTCTTGTTTTTGCTGATGTTTTTGAGAGAGAGATGTTTTTGCCCGGTGCCCAAATATACGTAATGAAGGTGCCAGGTGAAAATCTTGATATATGCATGCAGCATACATGAGTCAGTCCCTATTAATGATACTGAAATGACTAGTCCAATGGCAAATTTTATCTGAACTGCCATGACACTTCTCTGATGTGCATTTTATGAATTACCCAGAGAAAAATGATTGTGAAGTCTGAGCAGTCCATAACTTACTGTGTGTGCCCCTTAGCTATGTGTGCCCCATAGGCTTTTTGCACGCTTGGAAGAATCAAGCTGCATCTATAGCTTTAACATTTTCTGTAACTTGCATGTATAAATTGTTAATTCACATAACGTCAGACATTGCATTGACCATCTGTGTCTTCTGTAGGGCTGCCCACCATACTTCTTTGGATCAAAGTTCTCCTCCCCTTAGTGGAACGTCCCCTTCCTACAAATACACGTTACCAGGAGCACAAGAGGCCAAGGATGATTTCCCGCTTCGAAAAACCGGTGAGTATAATAAACGTACCGTATTTTTCCTTCTATAACACGCAGATTTTTTCTTCTAAAAAGGAAGGGGAAATGTCTGTGCGTGTTATAGAGCGAATGTGTGGTCCCTGGAGCCGAAAAATCATGCAAAAATCAAATCGCGGCGCTGCACGCTGCACGGAGAAGCGAAACCTGAAAAGAGGAAGCGGCTGCTTTCCTGCATTCTGCCTCAGGGTCTTACTGCCCACCCTCCTCTGTTTCGTTGCTGTGTTTGCTGAAACGGAACAAAGAGCAGGGAAAGCCCCTCCCCTCCAGGCAAGCTCCGGTGCTGCTGGGGGAGAGGGAGAGAGAGGGGGGAAGGGAGAGAGAGGGGGGGTGGGGGAGGGAGAGAGAGAGGGGGGAGGGAGAGAGAGAGGGGGAGGGAGGGAGGGAGAGAGAGAGAGAGAGAGAGAGAGAGAGAGAGAGAGAGAGAGATATGGCTGGCTTGGGTGGGGGGAAACTTTTGCCTTTCTTTCCTCCCTCCCGTTAAATCCCTCTCCTGCATTCTTAGCCAGCTGCTTCTCTGCACACCCCTCTAATGTCCCTTCTTTGTTTTTCCTTCGCTCCCCACTTAAAATGTGGTTACAAAGCATGGATTCTCAGAATCCTTGCATTGGGTCACCCCAAATTCACCATCAGATCACATAGCATGTCCATGGCTACAGCCTGCCCCCCAAAAATCACGCACCCACTGTTGCCTGGGGCTGCAATGGTGCAAAAATGTGGTTACAAAGCATGGATCCACAGGGATTCTCAGGATCTTTGCATTGGGTCACCCCAAATTCACCATCAGATCACATAGCATGTCCATGGCTACAGCCTGCCCCCCCAAAATCACGCACCCACTGTTGCCTGGGGCTGCAATGGTGCAAAAATGTGGTTAAAAAGCATGGATCCACAGGAATTCTCAGGATTTTGGCATTGGGTCACCCCAAATTCACCATCAGATCACATAGCATGTCCATGGCTACAGCCTGCCCCCCAAAATCACGCACCCACTGTTGCCTGGGGCTGCAATGGTGCAAAAACGTGGTTACAAACCATGGATCCACATGGATCCTCAGGATCTTTGCATTGGGTCAGCCCAAATTCACCATCAGAGCACATAGCATGTCCATGGCTACAGCCTGCCCCCCAAAAATCACGCACCCACTGTTGCCTGGGGCTGCAATGGTGCAAAAACGTGGTTACAAACCATGGATGCACAGGGATTCTCAGGATTTTTGCATTGGGTCAGCCCAAATTCACCATCAGATCACATGTCTGTGGCCACAGCATGAAGCACAAAAATGATACATCCACAGTTTCATTCAGAATGTTTTTTTCCTTGTTTTCCTCTAAAAACGATGTGCGTGTTATGGTCAGGTGCGTGTTATAGAGCGAAAAATACGGTACCTTAAATTCCAGCTCGGTTCTGCGTCAAACATTTTTTAACCAATATGAAGCTTAATTTGACCTTCGGATACAATGTGAACGTAAAGGAACATCCAATATCAAAGTTATCTGGGATATATTCACTGACAAAGCTAAAATTTAAACCACCTTCTAATGAAAATATTGCATACCACTAATTTCATGTTTGTATTCTGTTGCATATTTGCATTAGGAGGGCTGATAAACTTTGAATGAGTAGCTCAAAAAAGCTTGTAATGTCCATGTGCAACCCAAGGTGAGCTCCATTGCCCCATAAATGTTCTTCTGTTCATAAATTTAAGTATTGCAACCATGTGCTTCAATATTGTGAGTGCATGGTATGAATTACTCACACTAAATCCTCAAAGGCAGTTGTTGCTTGTGTTTCAAATGCATAGAAGAGATTAGCAAGACCAGGGGTCAGCAACCTTTTTCAGCCATGGGCCGGTCCACTGTCCCTCAGACCATGTGGTGGGCTGGACTATATTTTGAAGAAAAAATGAACGAATTCCTATGCCCCACAAATAACCCAGAGATGCATTTTAAATAAAAGCACACATTCTACTCATGTAAAAACACGCTGATTCCCAGACCATCCATGGGCCAGATTGAGAAGACGATTGGGCCGCATCCTGCCCCCGGGCCTTAGGTTGCCTACCCCTGAGCAAGACTTTCTGATCTGTCATCTTTTTTTTTTCCTTTTTCTTTTTGGTCTAGCAATGAAGAAAAATGGGGCAAAAGTAGCAGTTCTGCACTGGACATAACCTACAAATCCAGTATTTTGGTAGCTGGTGTGGTGGAGTAGAACCACTCTCCTGACACCGGTGTTGCAGCAGCTTCCAGGATATGGTTGGGGTGGAGCAAGGGGGTCGGGGTTGTGTATACACAAGGGCAGAGCCAATTCCAGTAGTGTGCCTGTGCAGCCCTGATTTTGTCACTACCCTGCCCCAAATGCAGAAATATTTCAAAATTCACACTTCTATGAATTTTGCAATGCAGTTCTTCAAACAAACAGTTTATACAAAAATGCATATTTGTGGGGAGGGGAGAGGTGCACAAAACACGTATATTGTTTGTGAAATGTGTTTATTATTCAATATACATAAAAGAATGTGTTTATTAGGGGAAATTGACACTAAAATGCTGATTACATATATAAAAATGAAGGGGTTCAGCCCAAAGAATGCTATTTCAATTATCTTTTCTCCAGTCTCAACATAATATATAAACATATTACTCCTGCCTGGATTATACTACAGTTTGAACATTTAAATTGCCCCCTCCACCCTTTTAAAAAAATGTATTTCTCTTTTTAAAAAAGCATTATTGATATTTATGAGGTGTAAAATTGTTGATTGGTAAGGCCAAACATTTTCAAACATTTTAACAGTATTGTTCTGGTGCAGCTGTTAATACTTTTACATCTCTGTGGGGGTTTATAAATATTCCTTAATTCAATTCTCATTGTCTGCATAAGAGGGCTACAATATAATTAAAGCCAGATGTTTTCTATACATTATTCCAAATATTTGGGCACACCATACGTCAGCTACAGAGAAAATGCACAACTACGAGGCTCTTTTTGAAACACAACATATGACATACACAGATGAATAATGAGCTGATCTCATTTTTGGTCACTTCTGTTCTTCTGTTTATGTGACAGGTTTTCAAACTAAAAAAAGAAAGCATAGGCAGAACATCAGTACAGTGAGCTATGTGTTAGGAAAATTCCCATTTTGTTTTACTGCATCTCTTAAGAATTGGTTCGTGTATTGTATGTATCCTGTTTAAGTAAGCAACGCGGGGCCCCTAATTGAAGTGGTCCTAATTTCTGCCCTCAGCTACATATTCACAAAGCTCCCAATGATTGCCTAACAGTTTTAGAGGAAAAAGCAACAGGAACCAGGATGACACGAGTGAAATGACCCTAAACTGATCAGGATGGCTATGGGGCCATCCCTTAGGCAAAAGGGACATTCTGGAGCCTACGACATCCTCCTGGGACCCTACCAGACAAAGCTGTCCCATGAGCCACTCATATGTATAGACAGGTTCTTTGCCCGCAAATGTTTGACCTTTGTCACAAGAAGTGGTCTTTCCTCTCCCTTCTTTCCCTGTTCTTGGGCTATGAATGGTCAGAGATACTCGTTCTTAGCCAGCAGGTTTGTTGATGCTGACCGTGTGATGTTTTACTCTAATTTTGAGGCTGCTGCTTCATAGGCATTAGCTTTTGTTTTGTCTGTAGTCTTGGGGCGGGGGGGGGGGGACGACAGGGATTCTTACCTACCACAACTGTTAAATTAAACATTAACACACAACTGTCAAACTGTGTGGTTCTGAGTTCACAGCTGTATATTTGGATTGAAAAAAGCTGATTATTTAGGAAGTCTGGTTAAGGACTCCATCCAGTTGCTTTCTACAGCTGAATATATATATAAAATATCACACAAACTGTAAGAGAGGAGATGGGATGGGTAGGTTAGCAATATTTTGACTCAGTCTGGCCTGCATATGCAATCAGAGTAAAAAGTATTGCTCTGTTGATGAGAAGAGGGGAGTTAGTTTGGAAGACAAATAGTTAGTGGATTGTGTAGTGGGGCAGAGCTTTTCCAGCCCCAACATAGCTGAGATGGAGACGGCGTGGGGAGGACAGCTAGATACACTGTTGGGAGGACTGAGTTGGCTCTGCTGATGTGTGTGCACAGTCCTTACCTAACCAACCCCTTGATCTGCCCCAGTCATGTCCAGGCAAGCAAAGCCAGTGCCAGGAGGACAGCTCCATAGCTCCATCCTAGCACACCAGCTGCTGCTGCTGCTGCAACTAATTATGCTGACTAGGCCTGTTTCAGAACTCCTCTAGAGCACAGACAGGAGTGCTTCTGGTTGGGCTGAGTGTATCAAGTGAATCAAGGGTACCCATCTGAAAATGCTTTTGAGGCTAAGAAGGATACTTGGGGACCAGGTGTAGGGGTCAGCTACAGGTTCAGGTCCAGTAAACATGACCAATGGCCAGGGGTGATGGGAGTTGTAGTTCAGCGAAATCTGGAGGGCTAAACCTTCCCCACACTTGGTGTATGTGGTTGGAGTTCAAAATGGGCACTGGAATCCAGAAAGGATGAAATTGTATTGCTAACATCTCCCACAGAGAAAATGTACTAAGCGTTATATCAGAACTGGCTCTCAGTCTGTACAGTACAAAGCTCGCTTACATCATAGGTAGCATTGCCATTGTATAAAATGACAAATTCCCATTGTATAAAATGCCGAAAGTACTGATTGTTTAGAAACAAAGTGTAACTTGAGATTGATTTTTATATGGTTGGAATAGTGGCGGTCATAATTAGAAGGCATTTTCTGAAAATATTGAACTCTCTTCTCAAGTGCCTGGTGAAATATTGCAGAGTTGAGAATCAGATTTATACATTTGCCTTAGATTTCTTCTTCCCAGACAGTGTCTAATAATTAGTCTCCCTTTTTTTGGAAACTCAAACAACTTTACATATTTTTGGCATGTGGAATACATGCTTGTTCTGCATTCCCTCCCCCCCATCCCCGTTCTGCTGATCAAACTGCACCCATTGGTAGCACATATTTCCACATGTTGCAAGGCAGCCTTCCACAGCCTTATGCCCTCCAAAGGTTTTCAACTACAATTCCCATAATTCCTGACCATTGGCCATGACTGCTCAGGCTGATGGGGTTGTAGTCAAAAACCTCTGGAAAGAACCAGGTTGGGAGAGGCTGTTGTAGGTTCTCCAGTTACTTCCTCATGATACTACTAGCATTAGTGGACAATAGTGATTCCTTCAATGTGAGGCCAGCATGCAGCTTGGTAATTACTCTTCACTGGGTCAGGTGGGGAAAGGGTCAACTTCCTCCTCCTTTCAGGAAACTGCATAATTTGAGGTTCTGATGAACCACTATGACAGATCTGCAAAAAGAAAGGTAGATGCAGGACTAGTGAACTGTGCAACTCCAAATCTCCATAAAGCTACATGAGAAGCAGGAGAATCTTATTATACAAACTGGCCCATGAAGGAGTATTCTCCAGTAAGAACTCCCATCACTCTGAGAGTGCAGGAAGCCCTAGGACTTCATAGTTGTGGCCGTAGTAGTCAAGACCTCATAAACAGATTATTTAGGTTATTGAACAAAGATACATTTGAAGTTACAAAGAAGCACACTTAACATTGGATATGTGATCAGGCCTGTGATTAGAGGTTCCTGCTGCCAAGTAGCATGTCTTGGCTAAAGCTGAAAGCTCTAAGTATTTCAGAGCTATTTATGAATAACAGCACTAGCTTTATAGTTCTCTCTTGATTTTCTCATGGGAAAGTAATATAAATGAGAGTGATTCCTCCCAGTTGGATTTCACTGTTAGCAATGCAAATCATGCCGAAATTGTACATAATTCCCTTCCAAAGGAAAGGAAATAGCATTTCAATGGTTTTCCTCAGTGTCTCATCGACTTATGGTGGTATACAATTAATTTTGCTAAATTACTCTACCAGATGGAAGGTTTTACATTGTGTATGAAGCTAATTAAGTTTTGCTGTTGTTATAACTCCAGATAGAAAAGACCAAATCTGAACGTGAGCTTATTTTAATCAACTTTCTTAGTGAGGCAAATCCTCAGGTACTATGAAGGGGTAGCATTTTTCCTTCCCCCCTAGCCTTTCTTATATTTAACAGACTTATGCCCCACCTTTATCTACAAGGAGCCAAAGACAACATACCTCCCTCAATTTAGCCTGTTAACCTTGTGAGGTAGGTTGTGCTGCCCTGACCCAAGGTCGCCAGAGAAGCTTCATGGCTGAGTGGGCATTTGAGCCTAGCCTCATTATGCCATAATGGGTCTCATTATGCAGATAACAGTGTTGCGCTTTCCAAACAAAACAAACAACAACAGGCAACTTTTATTTTTATTTTGTACACCAGTTGTGGTTCCTCCCCCCTCCCTCTCTGGATGTACCACAAAGTTCTGTACTCATATCACCTTTCTTAAATATATTGTCACAAATTATGGTATCACTGAGAAATTGGGGCATGTCACAATAAAAAGCGCCATGGCCAAATTTAGTAATTTGGACATTTATGGTCCTTTTTTTTAAGTACACCCTACGGGCTAAATGTTTCAATTATAATATCTTAAGCAATGACAAAAGGTTGTTTTCCAAAACTCTAGTTTCTTATATATGAGTGTATGGCCTGGAGATAAAGGACTTGCTCACTATGACTAGATATATTCAGAGCACAATCTGTACCCTCAAAGAATCCAGGGAGTTGTAGTTTCTCCCTCATAGAGCTAAAATTCTCCACACCCTTAATAAACTACAGTTTGCAGGATTCTTTTTTGTACACCAATTAAATAGTATACCTTCCTGATGAGGTTCATTAAGTAATGATCTGCAATTTGATACAAAGACCTGTTTTGTTGCTGGGATCTTATGAGAATGATAGTCTGTTATCTGTCAGAATCCAATCTTTATAAAGCATTTCCCAGCACAAATAAGAGAAATCCCTGTCCCAGTCCCCCAGCCTTTTACACGTACCAGACAATGGAGAAGGCAGAGTTGGTGACAAAGATTATTTATGGGCCTCTACTGTCAATTTCTAAAGGGATGCAGGAGACACTGTGGTCTAAACCACAGAGCCTAGGGCTTGCCGATCAGAAGGTCGGCAGTTCAAATTCCCGTGACGGGGTGAGCTCCCGTTGCTTGGTCCCAGCTCCTGCCAACCTAGCAGTTCAAAAGCACGTCAGAGTGCAAGTAGATAAATAGCTACCGCTCCAGCGGGAAGGTAAACGGCGTTTCCGTGAGCTGCTCTGGTTCTCCAGAAGCGGCTTAGTCATGCTGGCCACATGACCCGGAAGCTGTATGCCGGCTCCCTCGGCCAATAAAGTGAGATGAGCACTGCAACCCCAGAGTAGGTCTCGACTGGACCTGATGGTCAAGGTTCCCTTTACCTTTACCTTACTGTCAATTTCTCCATGTTGCAGATGCCCTCCTCCCCAAATCAAGGTCATGGTTAGGTTCAAGGTGATGGTTTTGATGTATGAAGCCCAATACAGATTGGAAGCAGGATACCTGAAAGTTTATCTCACCCCTTCTATACCCAGTCCATCACTGTGCAGTTGAGGGCCACCTGCAGATGCCATCTTATTGGGAGGTCCATTCCACACAGCATAGGAATTGGTGCTTAGCATTGTGGCACCTCCCGTTGCATATTAGACACGAGCTATTTCTGTTGTCTTTTCAGCATCTGTTGATGACCTTCCTCTTTTCAACAAGCATTTTAAATTGAGATTCTTCCCAGTCTGCCTCTGTACTGGAATTTTTTTAAAGGGATATATATATATATATATATAATCATTTGTTGTCTGCCTCCCTGCAAGATATGCATTCAATAAATAAACAAAAACCAACATACTGTTTGAAACAGTCATGCTACATTCTAGTCCAGTTGTCCTAGGTATATTGAGAACATATTCAGGACAGGGGTAGGCAGGCAACATTCAGTCCTCAAAGATGTTCTGGACTTTCATTATCCCCAGCCAACATGGCTAATGGTGAGGATTACAGTCTAAAAACATCTGTGGGTGGGGACACCATGTTGCTTACTCTTATTCTAGGTGTTTTCTCTCATTTGGTAAAGTTTTTAATTTCTTTCCTTTCTTCCAGCAAGGGGTGAGGTAGTAATCTGATTTCTACCCCTGTTGTGAAATAGTTTTCATTTAAATAATGATGCTTCATCTTTAATGGAAGTAGTTTATCTTTTCCACTGGAGCATAAATTCAGTCCTCCACAGAAGGGCGGTCTTGTGTTTATGCTATTGATTGAAATGCAGAGCGCGATGGGGAGGTGGATAAAAATAGAAAGGCAATCAAAGCGGCTGGGCATGAAAACACATTCAGAGGCAAGTGGGACTTCTCCCTAGTGAAATGGCGAGGAGCTTTTTCTTCGGGCCCTGAAGAGTACATCCCATCATTCAGGCACCAATATGGAAAACTTCAGCAGTTGGAGGAACATGGAGACCTATAAATAGAATATAACCCTACAAGTAAATTGAGTCGAAGCCAGAGATGACTTCACTGCAAATTGTAATTATTGTCAGGTGGGATTATAGGTTGAAAGAGAGAAGGAGAGAGAAAAACAACTTGGTGATAATGCAGTGCTTTTGCATGCTGATAGGGCAGGTTTTCTTAGGGAGCAGGTATTTGTTTTGAAAACATTAAAAACAGAACTGCTTTAAAGTCACTGGTGAAATGAAGCACTTTTAACAGGTCATTTCTGTTGAAAGGTGATGAACTAGGTGTGACGTGGGAGACGTCTGATCAGACTGCCAATATTGTTTTCTGTCCTTACAAGGAGCTGTGGGGAAGAGAGTTGGCATTGGGATCTTGTCTTGGGTAACATCTCCCTTGCTGTTTCTTCCATTGAAATCCTCCCTGAAGTTAGCATTAACCATGGAAGGGTGGAAGAAAAGTACTCCTATTGTATTTAAGAGCTTACTGGATCAGGCCAATAGCCACTGAGTCCTGGATCCCCTTTTCACAGTGGCCAACCAGATGCCTCTGGGAAGCCTGTGAGCAGGATACAAGCACAAGAGCCCTCTCCCCTTCTGCTGTCTCCAGCAATTGGTATTCAGAAGCACACACATTGGTATTCAGAGGCACAGCATAGCCATCACTGCCAGTAGCCACCATCAGTTGCCTTTTCCTCTTCTCCCCCACCTACACAGTTAATAGCAGGGGGTGGTGGTGGGCAGGGATATGCCATGTGTCAGGGAAATGGTTATGTCGGGGGAGGATTACAGTGGTAGCTCAGGTTACAGAGGCTTCAGGTTACATACGCTTCAGGTTACAGACTCCGCTAACGCAGAAATAGTACCTCGGGTTAAGAACTTTGCTTCAGGATGAGAACAGAAATTGTGCTCTGGCAGCCTGGCAGCAGCGGGAGGCCTCATTAGCTAAAGTGGTGCTTCAGGTTAAGAACAGTTTCAGGTTAAGAACGGACCTCTGGAATGAATTAAGCACTTAACCTGAGGTACCACTGTAAACTCCAGTTACCTGGGACCAGAAATCAGAGCCAGATCTCCATCTTGCAAATGCTTTAGCCCAAAGAAAAACACATCAAGAGAAATTATCGTAGACCCCCTATTTACCCATTAGTTTCCCCCTTAGGGCAGGGATGGAGAACCTGTGGCCCTCCAGATGTTGCTGGACTCCAACTTCCATCTTCCCCAACCATGGGGCATATTGGCTAGAGCTGACGGGAGTTCAACAACAGCTGGAGGGGCACAGGCTGCCTGTCCCTGCCTTACAACCCTGAAACGGTGCTTACGGAAACACCAGGAGCAGTATGAATGGACAAGTGCAGGGCTACCTAGGATTTAAAATAATAAACATATTGTTAGCATTTTTTAAGATGAGAAGCTGCTTTGAGATTACAGGAATCTCTCATGTTGTTAGCTGGCATATAGCACTGTGTCTGATGAAGGGCTATTACTTGAAATGCATCAGGCATTTTTAAAATAAATAATTATTTCGCATCTTGGAGTTTGACTCCCGCCCCCCTTTTTTGTTGTTCATATGTGACCTCTGACATGAATTTAGTACCTGGCTTCTAGTCAAGCCCAAGACTCCATCCATTAAATAATGTCGCTCTGCCTTACAGGATGTTCTGAAGGTGAATACAGTTTTAAAAAAAGTTGGAGACTAAAACATGCTTATGAATAAATACTATTTATAACTGATGTCCTACTGTGCCGTTGACTTGCCGACTTGCTTATGATTTAAGAGGGAGAAAAACTATTTATTCCCACTTCCTGACCTCTAGCTTTCTGTATCATAAAGATGTATTTTGTTGTCTCCATTCCCAGCCTCCGAGCCCAACTTAAAAGTTCGCTCCAGATTAAAACAAAAGGTGACGGAAAGGAGAAGCAGCCCTTTACTCAGGAGAAAGGATGGAACCGTTGTCTGCTCCTTCAAGAAAAGATTGTTTGAGGTGACAGGTAATGAAAGACTGGACCGGAGAGATCCTGTTTGCATTTGGAGAGAAATATCATCTTTATAAATGAGCATGTTTATTAAGTCCATACTAGAGTAATATCTTTACTGAGACAACCAAATTGTCATAGAGTAGTGTGCAAGCTTTTGAGTTCACCAGAACTCTTCATCAGGCTATATGTTGAAACTTGTAGAGGGAGCGGCTGGTGTGGTGGGCCATGGATCTACTTCCTGGGATGGTGCAGGGATGAGGCAAGATGGTGATGATGGCACAGCTGGGCAGCCACTGGTGGAACCAATACAGCTCTGCTACCATTGAGGTCACACACATCTCGCCACTGCCCTTTTCTGTTCCCTCACTGTCCCAGGAAGCCACAATGACACTGTTGTTGGAAGAGCAGTTTCACACCACCACACTGGCCACTCCTGGCAAAAAAAAAAAAAAAAAAGGTTTTGGGTGTTTGTCAAACCAGCCATGTGTGCATCTGGTAAGTTTAAACATCTAGCCTGGTAAAGGGTTCTGGGGAACACAAAAGCTTGCGTACTATTTATGTTTTGGTGGACCCCACAAAGATATTGTCCTAAGAAGGACTTTGGGATTTTTCTTCCAGGCTACCATGGCTACCTTTACTCTTTGTCCTGTGTTGTGTAAATTAAATCAGATGATGCAGATAATTTACAAAAGTCAGTCCAAATGATACATATCTTAAAGTTGATGCTGAGGAGAACTCTATGTATTCAATTCTTCTGATGTTAATGAAAATCTTTTTTTTCCTTTTTGTAAAATCAGAGTTTGCACAAAACTAGGTGGTAGAAGGAAGCATCCTTTTATTAGGAAAATGACCAACAATCTTCAGTAGTTATCACCAGTTTCTAGTTGTTATTGTTTTTTGAGCTCTGTGTTCTTTTCTAAAGGTTCTTTTCTAAAGGTTGTAGTGTTATCTGAAATGTGTGACATCTCAGACAGATGGACAAAATAAACAGTGGTCATCTTTGTTCTTTATTCCTCTGGAAAAATTAACACTACATCCCATAAGATACACAGTCAGGGTTGTTGAGTTTGATGAGGGGAAATGAACTATTTTAAATGAAAGGATTTAATCCTTTGTATAGATGAGAAAATTTTCAAATCAGTTTTTTAAAAAAGAATCCCTTCCTTTGTATGAAATGCTGGGGTTCACTGTAATATGATTTAAAATGTGTAAATTTAACAGAGGTACTACAACTGAAGGTACAAATGTTGTAGGTTTTTTAGGGGGGGCCTGCACTACCCCTAAAGTGTCAGGAATAGGCGTGAAAGAGAGAGAGATAAAATGGGCAACAATTCATGAGTAGAAAATGAGCTGGTCTCTTTACTTGCTTTTCAGTGTAAAGTTTGCATTAATATTGATAGTAAGGGTGATATTTTTACTGACTGACCACATGGATCCAAGTTCAGCAACTGTTGTTTTCCTCAGCTGCAATAAGGAGCTCACATCTTTAAACAGTTGTGTGATATATTAGTGAAAACTGCCCTTTATTCTTTAGAAAGCATGCAGAAATGTACTGCATCAAAACAAAATAAGATATAACCATGAAAACGCCACGTTAAGATGTTTTAAGCTTCATGCTTTCCCCCAGAGTTCACTGACAGAGATGCACTGCCAATGAGGTATTGTTTTTTATTAGTTACTCATATAAAGGCTGGTTCACAACTGAAGTCCTCCAGGGGTTTATCCAAACAGCCTAGGAATGGCAGTAGGCCTCATGAATTGATGACATGTTATTATGACCTTTGAGTGTCCAGTATCTCTGTCATGCTGATCTCTCACAGAGGCAGCAGAGAATGCAGCCAAAGGTACTTCCTTTTCCTTTACTCATTAGTAACTCCCTTTCAGTATTTTCCTGCTGCTGAGTAACTTGCTATCTCTGAGGCAGCGGTGAGAGGGGGTAGAATTGCCCGAGTTATAAATTGTCCCCTTTGTCTATTGGAAGAATCATGGAATTGATTCTGAGAGTGAATAAAAATAGAACTTAGTTGTCTTATATTATATGTCACCTTTATGTTATATTTCTTTGACAGGAAGAGCAGGAAGTAGTAACACACAGTTTGCTGTAGCTGATATTTCCGAAATACTATGTGTACTTATTTTTATTTCTTCTTTCCACCCCCAGAATCATCAGTCAGTAGCAGTTCACCAGTTTCAGGTCCCAGTTCACCAAGTAATGCCCCTGCTGGGAATACAGAGAACGACACCTCAGTGTTGCCAATGAATTCCCAAGCTGAGGTAAGACCAGAATCCCTTCATTGGCCTGGGAATCATTTCACCAGCTTTGGGAGGGCCCTCTGCATGGAGTCCTCTGGTGCCCCTCCTAGTGGGGGGCACCCAGTGGGATGTGCATGTTAGCCTGTTCCCTTCCTCTCCTACATGTTTCCAACTAGCGTAGGAATGAGTAAGCAACCTTAATGATGGATAAGAGCGGGAGGAGGTTGGTAACCCTCCAATGGTGGTCACCACTGAAATTTCCCAGTTTTGTAATGTTACCCTGTGGGCAATTACTAGGGTAGCTGCCCTGAGCTCTTTGAGTGCTGGCCTAGGGGAAGGGCAGCAACAACAGTAGACCCTCATCAGCTTCCTAAGGATATTGTCTGCTGACCACCAACCCTGCTCTCCATCTCAAGCTGCCTTGATCAGCTCTTTTGGACCAGTAGGCAATAACAATAGAAGTGGCACCCGGGAACACTGGTTGGAGACTGCAACAGAACTCTATTGTCCTGATTTCACTTATTTTGAGAAGTGTATACCATCTTTTTGCTCATGATCTTTCAAAGTGGCTTACAAAAATTGAAATACACATTAACATTCAATAAAATTTGAAATGCACGCATACACAAAACTTGTCTCAGCACATTAACCTCTGAGAACCATACAGGTAGGTCCAGTTCTCCCCATGCTATCCCTTTAAAGGGAGAGAGGACAATGAGAAATAGAATGGAGAAGACTGCTAGACCGATTTAGTAATAGCTTAAATATGATTATCAAATGGAGTAGTGAAACCATGCACGTCCCCTGCAGAGACACTTCTGCATAATTCGCTGGCCTTTTGAATGGTGTGCCTATAAAAGTGGAAGGCGGGGCAAGAGCCTCTTAGTGGGAGGAGCTTGTGAACAATCCTAAAAGATATATGTCTTGTGGGATTTACACCAGCCTGGTTGCGAGTTTTCACCTTCCCTGATGAAAATGATCAAATTCCTCTAGTCTCTGGGTATGCGCCATTGTTTTCACCAGAGCAATATTGGAAAAAGCTATGCCACTGACCTAATGCTCAAACATGAGAAGAACGGCAAAGGAAGAAAGGGACTGGAAGTGGGAAAGTAGATTGGGAGGGGTTACATATAAAAGGGTGGTTATAGCCAAAAGGGACTCATGGGGGGGGACTCATAATCATCAGCTGACCTGCATGCACACACATGCTCCCTCTTTCTACCATTTCCTTGATCTAGGTATAGCTGTCATGTCCAAGAAGGTCATTCAAAAATTCAGAAATAATACTTTGTGTTAGCATGGTCTGTTGGTATATAAATCTGTGCACATGGAACTAAAGAGCAGCTCACACAACCACAATGAACAAGTTTCCAGCATGTGGCAAAGTGCTCAGATGGCTGGCCAGCTCCTCACTTAACTTGCATGCTGCACTATTGCTGGTAGCTAGTGGTGTTGTCCTGACTGTGAGTTGGGCCGAAAGTTGGGTGCAAAGTTTAAACTATGACAAAATCAGTACATGTCAAGCTGGTTGGGGATACACTCAAGCCATATTCTCAGTCAGTTTGGTGATTTTTGTTATATGTAACAGGGCCTTAAATGAGAAATCTAAGAATACTGGTGTCTAATACTTCACAGTAGCAGATAGGGGCAGTTTTAGACAACGTCACAGATGCTTAAGTCAGATGTTATGATCAGAGATGAGGGAGAAATTAGATTCAGTTCACCTTTAAAGATGAAACTTTGAGTAACAGTATGCCAACTGGAACACAGCCATGCTTCAAAATTTGCACTTCCATGAATTTTACAATGCAAGTAATGTGTACAGAAATGTATATATTGGGGTAAGATGTGCATTAAAATGCATATATTAGTGAAAACAGCATACAAAATGTTTGCATTAGATTAGGAAAAATTGCTTTGCAAAACTATAGGGAAAATATCAGGAGCAGTTCACACTAAAATGCTGGTGGATTTTCATGGGGAGTTTGCAAAAGATCACAGACTGATGTGGAAATATGGAGAACTGAACTTGAGACTGGAATCTGAAACTGACATATTTGCTCTTCCTTAGTTGTGATGCATAGCAGTAAAATATTTCTGATATAAATTTGAGCCTCCAATTGAGCAGAACACTAAATGAAGAATATAGAAATATTTCTTAATACGGCTGCCTTGGGGGCACACAAGCTTTTAGTGTGTGGAGAACATCAGAAAACCTAGATTTGGAGCATGCAACTCAAAAATATATATACAATAACTGACACATAGCCAGAGCTGCATACAACCCATTTAGACCAAATTACTTGGATTTCAGCCAGTTTAGTACTTTGACTTTACTGAGTTGCGGTTCATGTTGGTAATTTCCTGTCTAGATTAAATGTATTGTTTGTTATCCTGCAGTACATACTGAAAAACAGTAAAATAATTTGTCTGGTTACTCTCTGGAAGTTTATTGTAGCAAGTGTTCTGTTTTTAAGTATAAATGTACTATAGTAATCTTATCACAGCACATCTGTAAAGAGAGGGGCATTGGCATCACAGTCATCACTAGCTGGTAGTGAGAAAGCTTCTCTTTTACTTACTTAGAGGAATGTACATGTTCAAATGTGTGGCCTTTAAAATAGAGTTAAAGCATACTTTCCCCCAAACACTATAATTTTTCTCGCATGCAATTTTTTTATGTATATACCTGCAGCCTTCAAATAAGTTCTTAATACTTGCTTTGTTCATTTATTTCAAGTATGGCTAACCCAAACGTCACCCACCCACCCTGTGGTGGGTGGGGGGCTGCAACAGATGCCCCAGCTTCATCATAGTGGATGGTAGTAATATAACCCCTACATAAGATGTTGGTGGCTTTCCCCCAAAGTGGCATATCAAAGACAAAACCCAAAGCAATCCCACCTTCTGCATTAGCCAGCAGCAGCACTTGGGATATAGCAGTAGATGTGCCATGTTGTTCCTCTATATCCCCTCGTTAGGATTGCCCTGTTAAGCAGACAAACAAGGTCTTAACCTAGCACCAATTATTTGCTTTACTGAATGTTTTAATTCTGGATGTATTTAATGCTATGATGGTACTGCTGTATTGTGTATTTTAATTATGCATGGCTATCTTATAATTGATTTTATGCTTGTCAGCTGCTTAGAAGCCACTTTGGCATGCCATCAGTATATTAATTAATTAGTTAATTATAAAGGGAAAGTGTGTTAAATTGCTGTTCTCATGTCTAACAGCATCAGCTGCTTACTAGATCTGTTCTTCCCCTCCAGTTGTACCCAGTTCCGTAATCTCTTTGTAGAGATACATAGTTTTGTTTATTGTAAAATAGCAACAATAGCAGCAGTTTGAATAGATGCCTCTTCCACTAAAATCTTCACACTTTTCCTTACCGTAGATGTACAAAAGCAAGTGAGTGACACAACCTTCCCCAACCTGGTATTCTACAAATATTTTGAACTACAGTTCCCATCACCCCAGGCTGAGGTGACCAGGGCTGGTGGGAACTGTAGCTCAAAACACCATGTTCAGGAATATAATATAATAATAAGGGTGAGATAGTGGAACAAATCTAGGTTTGCGGGCAAACAGCAAGTACGCAGACTTCAATCTTTAAACCTTCTGAGAACCATACTGAGTACCATATTGGCTTAATTCCATTAAAACAAACAATTCAGAGGAAGGTTTTGCTCTATCCCCCAGTCCCCCCCCCCCCGGTTCTTCACCGCTTTTCTCAAAGTCCCATGCTTTTTATCACCCCACATATGAGAATGAGAGGTTGGTTAAAAGCTTTTAATAGGTGTGAGCACCACACAAAAGAGTGGGTGTCTTAAATATATACACAGAGCTTCATGCCTTCTTAGAGAATTACTAGAAAGAGGAATATTTCATTATAAGAAAATGTAGGATCCTAGCTCTCAAAGATTGGACATCACAGACTTGATAATAGGCGGACATAGCTTGACGTTTTCACTTAGAAAATGTCTGCTTGATGCCATAGCATGTTATAGCTTCTGTTGTTATTACTTCTGCTGCTGCTGCTACCACCACTACTACTTTTTAATATTAATTTATTACTAACAGGAAAAGCAGCTATTATGTGTATCGTATATTATTTATAGTGTACCTATTGCCTTGACTGATATACCTTCCTTGTGAACTTCTTACATGGAGCATTCAGAATACTTTATTGCAGCTATCCATGTGCATAGAGTTAGCAGTTTTACTCAGAAGCCAATCTTACCAAGATCAGCAGGTTTACTTCAAAATAAGTGTTATAGGATCACACTATTAATATAGCATAACTATGTGAGGTTTTTAACAACCTTAATATCTTTAATTGATAATACTGAACATGCAGGAAATGATTGCCATCTGCAGCTTCAAACTTGCATCAAAATCTGGGCACCTTAAAGACTTAACACATTTATTTTGACATCAGCATGTAATTACGTGATACCGTATTGCATTGCATTAATCCTATTAATTGCATGGAAACTATGTGTGGATCTTCTGGTTTTTAAGAAAGAACATAAGGGAAAGCAATTTGTCAGATATAAGGCTAATGGGATAATTTCTTCAGGTCACTGCCAGGACAGTAACCCCTGAAGACTGAAAAGCCCAGTTCAATCTCCAGCAGTGACTTTCCCTAATAATGAATTAATTGTGTGTGTGAACTCTGATCCAAGGGGCAGGCGTGTGACCTCTTCACACTGATAAGTAGCTTTTCTTTCGCCCAGAACAACCCCGTTCCCTAAAAGACTACATTGATAGCAACCATGTGGGGTTTGACTCATAATCCTCTGTGCAGGATTCCAGGAAGTTCAGACTGTGTAGAGTTTCAAAACAGGGTGGCTAATCCATACTTCGATGTTGTCAGCTCACAAAGTTTGCGTCAGGCAATAAAATAATGCCATGGTGTCATATGAACCATCTTGGACACTAAGGTCTTCAGGGGAAACTCTGCTCAGTGATCTAGCATTTCGAGCAGACGAGGGGAGTATAGCAAGGGTAGCCAACACATGTTCTGGACAACAACTCCCATCATCTTCAATCAGCCTGGTCAATGCTCAGGGGTGATAGTTATAATCCAGAACATCTGGAGGGTACCACAGTGGCTGCATCTGGAGTAGGGCTTTTCCACAATGCTGTCAGAATTAGGGAACTCCCTCATCAGGGTTCTCACTAGACCAGGAGGAATCAAGATGCTGCCCCCACACAATGTTGCTGGAGTACAGTTTCTAGCATCCCTGAGCATTGACTATAGTGCTAGCTGGGGTTCATGCGAGTTGGACTCCCAACAGCATCTGGAGGGTATCACATTGGCCAGCCCTGCACAGGTTTTATGTAACCTGTTAAAATCCTATCTTTGATGGGCTTAGAATAGGCTTCTAAAAATGATGCTGTCATAGGACATTTACAAAACAACTCCTCCTTTGCCATTGCTTTGGATTACACAGTACTGTTTTTTAAGTGTCATTCTCATGCTTGGTTGTTTCAAAGCTATACATTGCTATGAGTAATAGCTAAAAAAGCAGCCAGCACATTTAGATCAGTAGCAGCAGCAGCAGTAGTTTGTTGTGATCAGACTGCACAATATGACTTGAAAAGTGGTCCAGTAATGTTAACAGCATAGTTAGCATACTTCTCAGCATTTTTAACCATAGACAGTTCTCAAACAATAATTTGTTACTGAGAAACTCTCAGGTGGTGATATCGGCTTCAGTACAATTCCAGTGAGATGGAAATAGGGCAAATGTATGTGAGGAAAGCAGACAGCACATGATAGTGGGAATAGTTTTGGTGCTCTCATGTTCCCAGTTTCTTTACCCACAACCACATTTGAAATTGTTGTGGTAACCCTGCATCTGAGATGTACCATTGCCACTATCTAGTTACTTGATGGTTAGTGATGTGGTCCTGTGAGCCGAAACATTTTTCCAAGGGACAGTATGATTGATTTGAGCTGGGGCTCTTTTGATTATTTAAGAGTAACCAAACAATGAAGAATGTTCCAGTTGTACGCTGGCTGCTGGCTCGAAAGGTTAGCTATCAAATCAATTCTTCATCAGAACAGGAGAAACACTTCTAACAATAGGTTTAAGTGGTTTATTTATAATTTAAAGAACACCATGCTGTTGAGTCCTCCCCACCTCACGATCTAGCCCAGCTCATGTTCTTCTTGTTGTATAACATTGGGACATTCTGCACAGAGTGTCACTTTCACATCTGAGTGGACATGCACAGCCTTGGTTTTCATGGCAAAACCACCAGAACGCCTATATTACGCAAATCCAATTGAAAAAAATACGTCAACGTAATAGGCTGTATTATAACAACTGCAAAGTTATTTACTAGAAACTACTTATCAAAAATTAGATACAGCTTCTCATAGTGTCAAAATCAGCATCGTGACATAATATATTAAAATGTAGCTTATGCAGTTGACAACCAAGTCCAGTATGTACAAAATACAAATCCTATTTTGTCTGTGCCGTAATACATTAATTTCTAACTTCTTCATCTTCTCTTGTATTTTTCTGTCTGGTGTATTCCTTAGAAGAGTGACAATCACAATGTTGATTTTGACACTATGAGAAGCTGTATCTAATTTTTGAGAAGTAAAGGTAAAGGAACCCCTGACAATTAACTCCAGTCGTGAACGACTCTGGGGTTGTAGCGTTCATCTCACTTTAAAGGCCGAGGGAGCTGACGTTTGTCCGCTTCCGCAGACAGTTTTTCTGGGTCATATGGCCAGCATGAATAAGCTGCTTCTGGCAAAACCAGAGAACTGCATGGAAATGCCATTTTGAGAAGTAAGGTAAAGGTAAAGGGACCCCTGACCACTAGATCCAGTCATGACCGACTCTGGGGTTGCGGCGTTCATCTCGCTTTATTGGCTGAGGGAGCCGGTGTACAACTTCCAGGTCATGTGGCCAGCATGACTAAGCCAGAGCAGTGCACAGAAACACCGTTTACCTTCACGCCGGAGCGGTACCTATTTATCTACTTGCACTTTGACGTGCTTTTGAACTGCTAGGTTGGCAGGAGCTGGGACTGAACAACAGGAGCTGACCCTGTTGTGGGGATTTGAACCACCGACCTTCTGATCGGCAAGTCCTAGGCTCTGTGGTTTAACCCACAGCGCCACCCGTGTCCCTATTTTTTTTTGAGAAGTAGTTTCTAGTAAATAACTTTGCAATTGTTATCGTATTATGCTTACGTATTTTTTTCAATTGGTTTTCATGGCAGCAAGTAATGATGGGGAACAGCATGATGCTGTGACAGGAGAATCCTCTACCATTACAAACATGAGTCAGGAATGTAAATGATCACTCCTTGCTATGGCCCTTTCCTGCTGCAAAGCACCTTTGTCTCATTTAAAACTACTCTGCTGTAACCATTGAAGTAGCAATTTGCTCTTAAATGTCCTGCCATACAATCTGGAAGCCTTTTTAAAAAGAAAAAATGTTTTCTGAAAGCACATTTACATATTACTCATTGCAATCACATTCTTAAATGGGCTGAAAAGTAAGCATGAAGGTTTTCCTCTGTCTAATACAATCTTGGTGTCATGCCTAGTTTGGCCCTGAGATAAGTGGCTGTCGGGACATTTGCATCACCTAAAACAAAGCATGATTGTCTTATCTGCCCTGCTGCCTTCCCCCCTCCCCCCAAAAAACACCTGTGTTTTTTTATTAGCTGATTTAATCTGTTAGTTAAGTAAAACTCATAAAATTAATCAATTAAGATTTCTTAAGTCAGTGAAGAACCCTAAACTACATGGCACACTACACTAACTAGAAAGACGGTCTGCTCAGAGGAACAGTAGCAGCAGATGGGGGGAGAGTTGCGTGGCAATACCTGCCCCCTCCCATAGATGGGTAAATAAAGACACGGACACCAGAATTTAGGTTAAATGAAAATGTAAGGATGGGATGCTAGCTCTGTTCCCTGTCCCTGTTGCACTCTACTTCTTGAAGGAAATCTGTCTGCAGTGGAGAAGCTTCCTCTACTCTTGATTTTGGATAACTTTCACCCATATGATTCTGTGTTCCCAATACTTTCAAATTTGGGTTTCTGTTTTATGTAAGACTAGACTAGAATGTCAGGATACAAACAGAAGCAATTGTGTTAGACATAGATGTCTACAGATGCATGAAGATTCACTGGAGCATCTTCTCTGCTGTCGTTTATTGCACACCCTAAATTGATTTAATTTCTGGACATACATATCCCACTGTTCTTCCATCGTGGATCCCAAGGGACCATATTTTGAAGAATTCACTTCATTACTTTCTTATATTTAAATCCTAGCTTCCTTACTTTTAAAGGAAATGAATTCCTTACTGACAATGCAACTGCTCCAACATCAGTAATACTGTACATTGCAGCAAGGAAGGTTTTCCCTTTCATGTGCTATAGTCCAGGGGTTGCAGTTTGGAGAAGATTGTATCTACTGATGAACCTGTCATTGGGCAAAACCAACAAGAGTATTTCTGTGGGAAGCCTCGATCCTATTAAGACAGTGTAGGAGCACAGGAAAGACCATTGGGGAAGAACCAGGCTGAAATTAAACAAATGCCAATTAAAAATTATTCATCCTTCCTGATGATGCTTGTTTTTAACTTTTTGTGCTTTTATAGTATGGTTTTTTATCTTTTTAATGTTGCAGACCACTTTGATATATTTTAATGGTTTGACAGTATATAAATATATTTACAAATAAATAATAACTTAATAAGTGTTAACCAAAACACATGTACATAAATATTCAAGTAAAATATAAGCACATTTTAAAACATAGGTTTAAGCGCCCTTTAATATTCAGTTGCTCATTGTCAGCATTACCAAGATGTTACATATTCTGTATGCCTAAAATTTGGAGGTGAACAGTGTTCTAAAGCATAAGAGAAGAATTTTTCACTAGGGGTGGGGCAGAAATGGATTCAGCTTGCATTTAAAGGTGAACATCTAGAATTCCATCTTTCGAAACAGTCAGGAACTGAAACAGCCATCATTTGAAAGCCGCACATATCCAGATTTTGTAATACAGTTCTCCAGCCAAGTAATACCGTATGTTCAAAAATTTACATATGCTAGGGTAAAGTGTGTCTACAGATGCATATAATGGTGGAAATAACATCCAAAAATGGGTGCAAAAATGTGCATTTTAGGATAAATTCACACTAAGATGCTTATTAATTTTCATGAAGACTTTAAAAAATATAAATAAATAAATTTACAGGGAAATCTGGAGAACTTAAGACTAGAAAAATGAGAGAAAATGAAATTGATAGATCTGCCTATCCTTATATACCACCCTTTTTACAATGTTAATTCATCCTTGTTTCTCCACAAGGTCAACTCCAAAGCAAGCAATTTTTTTTCTTAACTGGTTGCAACAAGTATATGTAGATGGCGTAATGGAACTTGGAAGTTTTCACCATCCATACAAAGCCCTTAACTAGTTATCTCACAGTAGGCTGCTTCTTTTAAAAAAAATAAAATCGCACAAACATGATTGAAAACATTTAATGTTGTTGGATGCTTTCAGGGCAATTCCAGGTTAACAGGACATCAGGAAAATGTAAAAAGCAGCTCTTTGTGTAACAAAAATATCAAATCTTTATTTTTGTGTGGTTCTCATTCAGTTTACTACAATGCTGGGGCAGGAAAAGAATGACATATATAGACTATTCTGTTATTATGTCAGCGATAGGTTTAGTCTCCAAACAAACTGTATGGGGAAGGTTATGTTTTGGAATAACATCCTGTGTTTTCACGCTGCCCAGCTCTTTAGTGACAGTCTGAGGTTGCATTGTATTAACCCAAGGCATTTTCCAACGTTAATTGATATCCCAGGTTTGTCCAGAGGAAAATCTACAGCTCCCCACAACATGCTTGACAAGTTATTATATTTATTTTGGTCAAAGCCTCGGTGCACAGGATCCCTCATGGAGGTGGTCTATTATTGGAGTCCCATATGCTTTTTGTTTGGGAAGAAAGCAGTCACTGTGTCATACTGTTACAGAGGGTATTCTTTTTCAAGGATGTTGTTCCCTTGAGGACTATATCATGCCAGAATTCCGAAGTCTAATAAGACCTTTTGTAGCTCTTATTGTGCAAAGGGTCTGGGAGGGAGGCAAGAGTTAAACAACAAGAAAAAAGAGAGGTAATTTAAGAAACGATAGCAGACCACATGTTGAAGAATGTGAACATCAGAGAAGAAAAGAGTAAAAGTGAACCTGCTGTTCTTTTTTATCTACTATCTATGCAAGGATATGATCTCTCACAATACCCATACATTTTATGAAATGGTTAATAAGCAGTGAAAGACATTTTTAATACAAAAAAAGGTTAATTTTCTGGTTCTTAGCAGTCTCTGAAATAAGTGAAACATTCAGAGTACTGGAGAAACTGGAGAGCCATTTGTATGATTCCTGGAGGCCTGCAGTGACTTTAAAGCAGAGGGAAAGGGACTTTTTAAGCTCAGGGGCTGTTCTCCTTTGTGGCTAATCTTCTGGGGGCCACATGGTAGTAGTGGGCAGGGCCAATGCAAAAACCTCACTAGCTAGAATCCACAGACATCCAGTGAAGCTGAAAAATTCAAAACTATGGCACTTGCTCCAAGAGCAGGCGACAATAGTCACTAACTTGGGCAATTTCCTCTACTATTAGAGCTTTAGCAGGATACATCAGTTGACTATGCATGACTATAAAGGATACATGACTAACAAAAAGGAGAAATACTTTCCTTTTGCTTCCATGGCACAATTGTGGAAATAAAATTGGCTAGTCAACATGTGACCTTCTTTCTTTTTAACCCCACCCCCACCCCACAGCATTTGGTTCCACCACAACGCATTTGCATCAATGAAGAATCAATGAACCTTTTGAGTCTCTACACATCCCCTTCTTTGCCCAACATCACTTTAGGACTTCCAGCTGTGCAACCACAACTCAGTGTAAGTAATCGATTTAGGGGGTATTTTCATTGGCTTTGGATATGGATCACTCAAGGTATATCAGTTCTTTTAGATTGCATAACGTTCTCTCAGGAAGTTACCGTATTTCAAGACAATGTTGGACTGGTTCTAGGCAATGCCACTGTTAAATTTTGTACCAGATAGGGAGGTCCTTTGTCTTTACTGATGGCAACCCTCTTTTTGAAGGGCTGTGAGAGGTCAGTCTTCTGTTTGAAGGACTCTCTGGTCCAAGTCCAGTTTAAAGACAAAGAAAGAACAGGGATCCATCAAGAGTTAGACAGCAGACTGGGCAGACACACAGATTGTCTGGTGAAAGTATTCCTCACTGTTGTGAGTAGGGATAGAGAAGTTCACTTTTTTCTCAGCAGACCAACTCAACTTGATGCTTCCGAACTTGTTTATGGATTGGAATGCAACTTCCAGTTGGATTATACATTTATTTATACCACCAATTACACACACACACACACAATCTAGAAATAGCAAATTCATAAATCGATAAATGTGTATTTTACATTAAAAGTGTGTCATTTAAGTGTGGGCTGTTCATGCATTCTTTAAAAATCCATACAAAGTTTTCATTCTGTCACACCTGGAATATTCAACATGATATGGTTGGATTCTAGCTGCCATCAACTCCAGCCAGCAAGACCAATGGACAAGGATGATGGGAGTTGTAGCCCAACAACATCTGGGAGCAACCATGTTGGCTACCCCCATGTTATACTCCAAACTAAATCCTCAAGGACACAATAGACCAACAGGTCTCCCTGTTCTCCTTCATGTTTCTCCTCCCACTGCTTTTCTCTAAACTGAGCTTTTCAGACATGGTTGTCCACCTGGGGATAAGTGGCTGTTATAAGAGAAGAACACAAAAGAGAAATGGCTGCTTGCCATTAAGCAACCCTTAACCACCTGCATTCCAAATGATGCCCTGCCTCATAGGCACATCTCTTCTTAGATGTTTCCTGGAGACCATGGTCTCAACTGACCTCCAAACTTAGTTTGTACTGTGGAAATAGTGAGTTACTCTCAACTAATTTGATACTGGTTCATCTGCCTTCATTCTCTGGCCTTCTTTTGTTTGTTTAACTATCATTTTCATTGATACAGGCATCAGCGCCATTCAAAGAAAAACAGAAGTGTGAGACCCAGACAATCAGGCAAGGAGTAGTTTTGCCAGGACAGTACAGAGGAAGCATCTCTTCACCTTCTGCCCCTCAGCCAATTGTCCTAGAAGGAAAGCCTAACAGTAGCCACCAAGCTCTCCTCCAGCATTTGTTACTGAAGGAACAAATGAGGCAGCAGAAACTCCTGGCTCCAGGTAATTAGCAGTGACTATTTATGGGCAGATTCTTCCTTTTTGAGAATGAACATGTTATAAAGGAATATCAGGAGCTCCTTTAGACCAAAGCCAGACTACTTGTCCATCTAGTCCAATTTTGTCAAGTCTGACCCACCGCAGCCTTTCAGGGTCTCAGCCAAAGGTCTGGTTACTTGGTCCTTTTAACTGGAAATGCCAGGGATTGGAGATGGAATCTTCTGCACAAAGGCATATCTAGAGGTTGGCAAAACCAGCCCTGTCAGAGCAGGTGGCACAAAAATCATGTGTGGGTTGCCATACGTCCGGGTTTCCCCAGACGTTTTAGTGATTTTTGGAATTTTCAGAAATTCCAAATGCTATTTCCAGTGGACAAATACCAGACATATATCAGCCCTAATATTATGCATATGTGTGTGGCAACACACCACTGCTATCCTGGCAAGATCAAACACGGGAGAAGCTTCGCATCCTTCTCACATCATGGTACAAAGGCGTGCATGTATTTTTTCTGTACTTCCACCTCACCTCACCCTTCAAGTACTTGGGTCACATAAAACATAGTAATTTCTTATGCAGCCATTGCGGTAAAGTGTTTTTTTCCTGGTGTGTGTGTGTGCATGCTGATACAGCTGTTTGCCAAGGGTGTAAGGCAAAGGCGAAACTAGGCTTTATTTCACCTGGGTCAAAGACCCAATTTGGCACACTCACCCACACACATTTGCTTACACACACAGGCTGGAAGCTTCAACGGCGCCTCTCTGGAAACTTCACCTGGGGCAAAAAAAACTAGCTAGCCCCTCTCCCATAGCAATGGGAGCAATGTGTACACCCCCTTAGCTCTGTTTTCTCACTGTCAATTCCCCTAAGGAGAAAAAAAATTATCCATTGTGATTCTGCTTTCAAGTCAAAGCTGTTCTGCTCTTTTATTTTCTGGCCCCATGATTTACAAAGCCCATTAGTTTGTATCTGCTGATTAATATATATATATATATATATATATATGCTTTCGTAGATTTTCACGGGTACAGGAATGCAGGTTTTGGTGTCCTCGGGTGTCTTCCCGTGTAAAAGTTGGGGTGTCTAGGCGACGTTTCGACGAGGTCTCACTCGTCATCTTCAGGCTGGTGCTTTCGGCTTCTTGTTACTGGAACAGAGCGGGATCTCAATGTTTGAGTTCCTATAAATACTGTAGAGGGGGTGTGGTGTCTAGCCTCCAATGTTCTGGGCAGAGAGGAAGTTCCCAGGCTAGTGTGCCTTTTCTTCTTTTGTTCCTTAATTACTTGAGAGATACCTTGAGTGATTTCTTGAGTGATATCCTGAGTACCACTTAGGTGGGTCATTAGGTGTGGATTAGTTGCTAAAGTCTTTGTGTCTTGACCTCTTGAACTTTGTGAAGAGTTTTCCTGAGAAGATGGCTGTATTGCACTTAGTTGTGCTTTGGCTTGGCTTCGTGTATAGGGGCGAGCTGTGGTTTTGTGGCTTGTGTCAGCCAGATCTGTGTAGGGATTGCAGGGGGGTGCAGCATCCGGAGGTGCCACCATGGATTGGCTACTGGATGGTGTCAGTAATTCATCTGTGGAGAGGGTCTGGGTTTGGGTCTGGTGTGGTTGATTGGTGTTGGCGTTCTGTGTGCCTCTGGATCTGGTGTCAGTTTTTGTGGAGAGGGCTAATTTCCAGATGTCTGGCAAGCGGGATGTGTCGTCACGCTTGTTCATGTTGTGAGGGTGTTTCTCTATCTCGATGGCTTCCATGATTATTCTCTTGTGGTGATGTTCCGTGTTAAAGAGCAATTTGGAATCTGCAAAATTAATTTCGTGTCCTGTTTCTTTCATGTGTTGGAAAAGAGAGGAAGTTTTTTCTTCTTTTTTGACCAAACGCCTGGCTGACAAACGCCTGGCTGACAAAGAACCAAACGCCTGGCTGACAAAGACCACTTGACAACTGAGTTACAGAATCTCTCAAATGTGTTAATTGCCAATGGATACCAGCAAAACAGGATTACGAAGCTAATCCAAAAGGAAACACCCCCCAAAAACCAAGACACAGAAGAAAACAATGGCATGGCCCTCCTTCCTTATATCAAGGGCACTACAGATAAAATTAGCAAAATCCTCCATAAACACAATATCAAAACAGCCTTTTGCACCAACCAAAAAATAGCCAATATCCTCAGAAACCCCAAGGATAAAATCCAGTTGGAAAACCAAGGGATCTATGAAATACCCTGCAAAGTCTGCCCAGCCACGTACATTGGACAAACAAACAGACGAATAAATGCACGTATCGCAGAACACAAGAATGCCGTCAAAAAAGAAGAAAAAACTTCCTCTCTTTTCCAACACATGAAAGAAACAGGACACGAAATTAATTTTGCAGATTCCAAATTGCTCTTTAACACGGAACATCACCACAAGAGAATAATCATGGAAGCCATCGAGATAGAGAAACACCCTCACAACATGAACAAGCGTGACGACACATCCCGCTTGCCAGACATCTGGAAATTAGCCCTCTCCACAAAAACTGACACCAGATCCAGAGGCACACAGAACGCCAACACCAATCAACCACACCAGACCCAAACCCAGACCCTCTCCACAGATGAATTACTGACACCATCCAGTAGCCAATCCATGGTGGCACCTCCGGATGCTGCACCCCCCTGCAATCCCTACACAGATCTGGCTGACACAAGCCACAAAACCACAGCTCGCCCCTATACACGAAGCCAAGCCAAAGCACAACTAAGTGCAATACAGCCATCTTCTCAGGAAAACTCTTCACAAAGTTCAAGAGGTCAAGACACAAAGACTTTAGCAACTAATCCACACCTAATGACCCACCTAAGTGGTACTCAGGATATCACTCAAGAAATCACTCAAGGTATCTCTCAAGTAATTAAGGAACAAAAGAAGAAAAGGCACACTAGCCTGGGAACTTCCTCTCTGCCCAGAACATTGGAGGCTAGACACCACACCCCCTCTACAGTATTTATAGGAACTCAAACATTGAGATCCCGCTCTGTTCCAGTAACAAGAAGCCGAAAGCACCAGCCTGAAGATGACGAGTGAGACCTCGTCGAAACGTCGCCTAGACACCCCAACTTTTACACGGGAAGACACCCGAGGACACCAAAACCTGCATATATATATATATATATATGTATATATATATATATATATATATTAGTGGGATGGGTTAAGAATATGCAAGCATGGCTGTCACTTCATTAGTTATTACTCTAATTTGTGATTGTCGTCGTTGTTGTTTTAAAAAAGACATATGGACGAGCATTCCTTATAGTGTGATAATTCAAGGCCTCCCGCGCTTGAGTTCCTAAGCTTCTCCAGTCCACATGTTCCTTCATGTTTGGTTTGGAACATCTTAAAAAGACTCCTCAGTGTTATTGATGGGCATATTTGAATATTGGAATGTTGTTGGTTTATAGGAGGGGTGCCTCTTCATCCTCAGTCTCCATTGGCAACAAAAGAAAGAGTCTCACCTGGCTTAAGAGTTGCACATAAGTTACCTAGACACAGGCCACTAAATCGGACCCAATCCGCTCCGCTTCCTCAGAGTACCTTGGCACAACTTGTTATTCAGCAACAGCACCAGCAATTTCTGGAGAAGCAAAAACAGTATCAGCAACAGATCCACATGAACAAAGTAAGTATCCCATTCAAAACCCTAACACACAATGAATACAGTGCTTGTACAGTGTACATGCCATTGAAGAAAAAGGAAAAGCCCTGCATGCCAGTTTACAGTAAGGTTTGCTTATATTAAAAATGGTTTGATAAAAAAAATGTTTGCCAAACCAACTCCCAGAGAAGGTCTCTTGCATCAAACTGCAAGTGCATGCTATTTTTCATTATGTCATTGAAATAAGTATTGTTTTGTATACCCAGATTGTTCCTTTTAATGACCTATTTGTAAACATTAGGCTTTTTGTAAATTGCTCAAGTTACCAAGACTTCTAAACAGCCATTGCTCATTCACATTTGAACTTTTCATTCCGTTATCGCAGATAAAATTATGAAGCTTTCACTGCAAACTGACCGAGCAGAGCTAACAGCTTTTACTTTCAAGGTTATAGGTCAGTTTTGAGGATCACAGTTTAGTAAACTGAAACATGAAGACTATTACCTCCAAACACAAACCCTTTTTGCTGCTTTTCCACTGCCTGCATGAATGCAGTGTAAAGGTTGTCAATGAAATATAGTTTATTGTTTCATCCGAACCAGAAAATGGGAAACTTTGTTTAATTGAAGACTTCTAGTGGCATTCAAGCATGCTGAGAGGAACGAGAATGCTTGCATGGACAGAAAGATCATTCACCTCTCATCTTATTAAGATATAAGCTATATCTCATCTTACTAAAAACACACACATAAACAATAGCAATTTTAATTTTCAATATTTCCTACCAAACAGCTTCAAATTAGTCGCATAAGATCTTGTTCTGAAATTTTGGAAGTAAATTTTTATGTAGAGACAAACCGACAATAAACATTAGCTGGGACTAAGAATGTATATAACTGCCAATGTTTAGTTGGCCTATGTCATAGTTTACTGTGGTGACAGACTATTCTGTCAGGTATTTTATACATCTTTTTAGTGATTTCAACATCTGCTATGCCTATTCCCATAGGCAAGTTATTTAAGAAATTTCTAGGGCTCTGACACAGAATCTCTTCATTATGGCAGTGGATGTGATTGGCAATCACATGAAAGGAAACATAATGAAAAATAAAAAGTATAGGGGAACCAATCTTGCTAGGGAACACTTCCCCCAATGGGTGCTGATTTCTTGGAATCTCTTAAGAATTCCCAACCAAATTAAAAACACAACCTTGAGTTTAAGTACATAGTTTGTACAGTGGTTTGATTATTAAATCTCATCTTAATTAGGAAAAATGAAAACTAGAGAACTTCAAAGTTCAGAGCTGATCCTTGCATGTTAACCCCTCTCAACTTGGGTGTTTTGATTACTCAACTTGGACTCCACTTGGCTTTTCATTTACTATGTGTTCCATATGTTTAATCAAGATGCCATAGGTACATCTTGGTTTTCAAAATATTTCACCTTCCTGCAATTGTCTGAACAAAAGCAAGCTTTTATTACTGATTGAAAGACAGAAGCTCTGTGATTTTTTTCCCAAGGGTGTCCAAAATAAATAGCGATTAGCTACCTTCTAGGTTTTTTTTCTCTCTCAGAAAGAATTAAACCACCATTTCATCTTGCATTTTTTCCTGAGGTTTCTTGCACAGGGTTGTTTGTTTTACAGACCCACTAATAAGCCAAACATAATCCACCAGGTATGCATTATGGTCTGTCAAGTGCCACACAACATCCCTTGATTTTTGCAACTCAGGTCAAGCAGCTTAGTAATGCCCCTGGTGGGCTGCCATACATAGCATGGTGCAAATTTGGTTTGATGGGTCACAAGTTGTGCAGGGTTGTGTTATATGACTGGATCCTTAAAAGCTACTTTGAAGATTCTACTTTGGACAGAAAAAAATGGAATATAAATGTTAATAAATAAGATAGATCTGTATTCATTTGCAACTTTTAACAAACTTTTTTTTTTAATTAAAAATTGTTGTATACAACCATTCATTATCAAATTCCAGGGCAGTTTGTATGATACATTAAAATCAGAAATATTACAAACCACAGCAGAAAAAGTGTAACGTTTCACTAGGTATTAACATTGTTTTGCTAAATAAATAGGTTTTTCATATGCCCCAAAAGATACAACTAACGCCTTTCACATGTCAGGCACCAACCTTACATCTATCACAAACTGAAATAAGTCCAGATGTCATTTTGACTGCAAATGGTATGGAGAGATAATTTTTTTCTCATTTGAAACGAATATAGTTCTTTTAAAAACCAAACAATACTGTAATTTCAGCAACCAGCTATGCTGCAGTATACACATTATTTCTATTGAGTTGTCCCATTCAATATAAAAAGTTGGTTGCTCCATAACAGCCTTTCTCAACCAGGGGTCACCAGATGTTGGTAGACTACAACTCCCATTATCCCCAGCTAGCAGGACCAGTGGTCATGGATGAATTTACTACACAATCATAGTAAACGGAAACGATTGAAATAACCATATATTCATAGCTCAGGGAAATGAAAACCTCCTTGCTGATTGTAAAAATAATAATATTGCACTGAGTGATTTTCTTTTGGAGGAAATTACACGAGCAGGATGCCACCACCAAGAAGGCCTCTTCTTTGGTTGCTACTCACCTTACTTTATTTGCGGAATGCTTGAAGGAGGCAACAGTGGAACTGGGAAAACTCCCGGTCTGAAAAGTTGCCATGTGATACTGTATGAAGAGATGCCCACCTGGATCAACACATTTTAGCAACATCAGGAAAACCACTTAAACATTAAGGATGATCCGGCATCTGCATGAATTGTTTCACACTGTGACAAGTTGTGACTTGTCCCTCAATACTAATCTGTAAAGTGAATAATAATGGCAGCAACGACAAGTTGCTTTGGAAAGCCAATTACCCCACGGGTAAGAATGAAAAGTCCTTGTTTGCACCATGAGTAGTTTTTGCTCATTTTTATTTTTAGCGTAATTGCAATGTCGTGTAAAGACTTTGGAAGTCTTTTACAGTTTTACAGATCACCTCTGGATCAGCACAAGCTCTGATCTATAAGAAGACCTTTGGACTGTTTAGCCTTGCAGAGTTGCAGGAATCAATCGGGTTCTTTTCTTTGATAAAGTTAATAAATCCCAGCTATAAGCCAGCACGGTGACTGGGGTGATAACTAGCAAAAGCTAACCCAGGCCAAAGGTAAAGCTCCCCCCCCCCCCGAATTGTTTCTGCTATAAAAAGAATAAAACAATCAACTGGACCAAAAAGTTTGCCTTACTTCCTTATAGCAGGAGAAGATCCCCCATGGTTTCTTCTGTCATTTGTCAGAGACCATGTGTTTGAAGTGGGAAACAGTATACTTCTTCATTGGAGTCTGAAGTTTATACCTAAGGGATGCAATACACTGACCTTCTCAAAACATTTTAGCTGAAATGCAAATTTTGACATCTCATCCAGAAGTCAGTGGAGAGTTTTGCCCTTGCTTTTGAAAAATGAACATGTGGAAACCTGAACTGGGCTCTCCCTTTTAAAGATAGTCTTTGCTGTTGCCAGATTTAATATACTTCTGTCTAGATGACAGCTTGTTTCCTCGTAGAGTCCTTTGATCACAATTTTTAGAACTCCATTCTGCCCAATAAACGGGATAGTATGTCTGGCAGCTCCAGTTAAACTAATTGTCATAGGTACCAAAAGACTGGCTCTACAACAGAACTCTTACTGTTTTGACTCCTGTTCCTGTCTCTGCAAATAACTTAAAAGATGCAATTTCTACTCGCACCATTGGCACCAGGTTATTGGCATGCATCTAAAAACATTAGAACGGCAGGGAAAGCAAGATAGCGGATATTTTCACGAGCCCTGGAAAGCAATTAATAGAGAGTGTCTTCAGAACTGTATCCAAACTTACTGCATCATATTATGAACACACTGCATGTGATGAATGCACACTCAGATTTGCAATACTGTACACTTTAATGAATATCCTAAATATTTTGAAAAGTGGTTTTCCTTAAGTGCTTGATGTGTTTCACTGAAATCATTTTAGTAATCATTACAAAAAGAACAACAGACCTGTAAGGTAGAATGAGTTTATCATTCTCACACAACAGAGGGAAAAAGTCTCAGCTTGAGGTGTCTGGGCTTTCCTGAGGTGTTGCTCGGCTACAACCCCAGCCACATCAATAAATTGTAAAAATAAAATAAAAAAGAATTGTCAATTAACGGCTACTCCAGCTGGTCTTAGGATAAAAAATTGCCAGAACTTAGAAACAGGTCACAACTAGGAAACCTTGAATATTTTATCCTTTCTTTGTTTGCTATGGATGCTTATGAAAAGCATTAATTTTCAATTAGTAGAGATATTTTCTCTCAAAGATTTGAAGTTGAATGGGAGTGGGACGATATGTTTTTGTTGGATATGCAAGCCTCTGCTTACTGCCACAAGTGGTTAGGTGAGTGGACAGATTTGTGCATAATATTGGTTTTAGCTCAACTGACTAGTATAAATGATGCCCCTTAGGCATTTGTGTCATGCTTTTGGGATTAGTTTGCAGACAGCACACAGGGCAGCTCATCTCTGCACAGTCCTTTATGCTGCTGCTCTTGTTCTTAGGTACACTCAGGGCACTTTGTTCTTTGAATGTCTGTGCAGCGATTTCATTGAAAGGGTTTCAGGAAATTATGGATTTTATGAAAGCTTGCACTTGGGGAAGAATACATGAAAAGACTTGCTGTAAGCAAAATATATAATATATTTATATGGCTTGTGTTCTGCGGCTAGTTTATTTACTTACCATATTTTCATGCGGAGTGAACCAGGTACAGCTGCCTTTTGAAGTCCTTTCTTCGTTAGACTAATTTCTCAAAACGCTTCCTCTGGTGCTGCTTGCTGTTTACTTTGGCTTATACCTATTCCTGACGGTTCAATTTCCTGCAAACAAAAGAAATGAAATGGTCCAGGTTCCATTTGCTGGAAGCTGTTCCACCAAGTAACTTTCTTGGTTTGGATCAGTTGCCAGTACAGTGGTACCTCGGGTTACATACGCTTCAGGTTACATACGTTTCAGGTTACAGACTCCGCTTATCCAGAAATAGTACCTCGGGTTAAGAACTTTGCTTCAGGATGAGAACAGAAGTCGTGCTCTGGCGGCACGGCGGCAGCAGGAGGTCCCATTAGCTAAAGTGGTGCTTCAGGTTAAGAACAGTTTCAGGTTAAGAACGGACCTCCAGAACGAATTAAGTACTTAACCCGAGGTACCACTCTACTGCTTTTGAGAACTGCACTTGGTACAGTTAGCCCAAACGCAGCTGAATGGTCATTATTAAAGTACAGTACTGTCTTCCTAGATCTGTTTGTTTTGTTTTGTGCAGCACTTCATATATTTTAGATTATATATATAAATAAAACAGTACATCTTAATGATTGCCTCCTTTGAATACAAGTTAAGGGTCCTATTTCCACCAAAATATGAGGGTAGATTACCTTTCATGTTGAGTGTTAGAATTCTGTGGGCTTCATGCAGCCAAAGTTAATAGGGTTCAAATCATCCATGAAGGTCCCTGGGTGATATTGGTCCAGACAACATCTCTTAGCCTAACCTAACCTCACAGGGTTGTTGTGGGGATAAAGTGGGGAGAAGGAAAACCATGTACACCACCTTGAGCTCCTTGGAAGATAAAGCTGGTGTATAAATATTGTGCCATTAACAGTACTTTAGCCAAGCATGGAAATCATCCCTCTTGCTCTTTTTACACTGTGCCCAGGCATCTAGCCTTCTCTTGCTACACTGCAGCCTTGTTCTGGTTACTCCAGGTCCCCCAAGCCCAATTCTTCTTCCCTGTCCAAACTTGACAGGCCACAAACAATTCCATGCTGTTTCACCCCAGTACTTTGTGTGCCTCTGTTCAAATGCAACCCTAGCTCTGATAGATCTCTCCAGCTTTCTCCTTTGTGCTGGCTTTGAAGCAGCCAGATTCACAGTTCTTGCGTGTCGAGGTCCCCAGGGCCACCCCAATAACTCACACATCACACAGAATTTTTTGTTTAAGATTTTTGGCATAATTTTGGCCACAACTTTATTAAAATACAAATTTGTGAGTAGTTGCTTAGGCATTGGTTGTGACTATCTGCCCCCACCATGGGGGACAGACTGACATTCCGCACGATGCGAAAGTCAGAATAGGGGAATACACTTGGGGGTTACGCGGAGCAGGGAACCTGCCCTCACCCCAAATGCAACCAGGAGCTCATTGCTATGGCCCGAGCCCCCTTGACAGAGTGGACAAGCAATAGTTAGCCCCCAATTCTTTTAACAGAATCCCTTGCAGCAGCAGCATTAGAGGGGCAGGCACTCAACCTACCAAGGGCAGGCACTCAACCACTTCCCCTCAACCAACCAAACCATAAACCAATGCCTAACCGCAACCTTACAAGTTGTGACGATTTGCTACGCAGTAGGCAAAAACCAAATGGCCCCAGCCAATCAGCCAGATGGACAAAATTCCTACCAGGCCCCTGCCCCAAGAGCAGACGACCCCATGACAGGAATAGCAAGGTCAAAGCGAACAACCCTAATTCTAGGGAGGGGGGGACAGGCAATCCGATGCACGGTCGAAAAGAAGAAGCTCTAGCCTCGTGCAAGAGTTTTAGCATTTCTGGCTGTCAATCAACAAATGGCAACATTAACTTCTTCCCAACAACAAGGGAAGCCCCAATCGCATCAGTGGCCAACAAACAATTAGCCCGCCCCCAACTTTGGAGTGTCCTGGCGGCCCCCACTGCAACACATGCTCTCCATGAAGGAGAACATGCTTTCACAGCTGCTAGGAGACAAATAAATGCATCCCGAGTTCCAAGCCTCACTCCTGTGAAAACAGGGTTGGTTTTCAGATCCTCCCTCCATCACAACCATGTGTGTCTCTCCTCTTGACATTCTGATCTGGAGTTGATCTGTGGCAACTGCTTGGGAAGGAAGTGCTCAGTTACAGTTGGGGAAGCTCAAAGGCTGTCTTAAAATTTAAACTTAGGATACTTTAACCGGATCCTCGCCTGAATTTCAGCACACTGACTCACAGCCGTATGATCTTGGAAAAATGTTGCTGTCACGTTTGTGAAACAGGGACATTCATGCTTGTTGATGTTTTTAAAAAAGTTACATCAGTGCACCTGTAGGCATACATTTACTTTTCTACAACTTTACAAAAAGCCTTGGAATTCGTTTAATATATTAATAGTAAAGTTGCTCCAAGGGTGCTCTTTCCATGAACTACCCCATATGTCACACGAGGGTTGCAACATCTGCCTTATCAGGTCTGCAGGAATGGTGCTATAATGCATCACAAAAGAGAAAGATATCCCCACTTTGAACTTGAAAGCATGCAGAAGGAGTACAGTGAGGGAATAAATATGTTTCCTAACTGGGCGGCAGTCTGGATCTCATTCTCTCTCAGATTCTCTTTAAGGCTAACCCACCTGATGCCGAGGAACTGGCATATGGAATGTTTTACAGATGGCCCCGCATCAGTGACTCATATAGCTGTAGATGATTATCTGTCACACAGATGTTTCAGCCTGTACTTTTCTGCTAGCCCCATTCAGCAGTCAGCCACTCCTGGTGGCTCAGCAACAGATGTTTCCAATGCCAGTATCTCTTGCCCATTCTGAATATAAGGGGCTGGTATCTTTGCATACTTGGTCATCTTCACCCATTTTGATTGCAACCGGAGAGTGCTTGTGTGCTATAGAATGAGGGGATGTTTTCTCAATCCCCTGTTTTGCCTCATTAGCTGCAGAAATATCTATTATCAGTAAGTATGTCAACGAAGATAACATATTTTGAGTGATAGTTGAACCTAAGAAAGTAATTAATATAATTGGTGATATGGACAGCATCCAACAGAGTTAATTGATCGACACAGCCCACTGATTTAAACTCTGACCAATGTGTTCTCCATTTCAGGGTAGCCACAATTTGTTAATGTATAAATCAATTTACACAGATAGTGGTAATACCCATAGTGCAGTTGGTGGTAAAAGGCTCTGGTGCTGTTTTTTATGGGTGGGGAGGATAGTTCAGCTACAGGAGGTTCTGGGGTGGTCTTCTCCAGGGTCCCTGTATCTCATCAGGTCCTTCTAGCATGGTAGATGACCACATAGGGAAGTGGACTACCTGGAGCTGCCTCTGAGGTAGTCTATGCCTGCCTATTGCTCTTTCCTGAAGTGGAGACAACTGGGTATGATTAGATTGTAGTCTTTCTGCCCCACCAGCTCTTCAGCATACAAATTTTGTAATGTACACAGTCTTCATAACACCATTCAGAGTGGTTGTTTCTGCAATCCTTCAGTTCACTGTGACTTCCACTAATAGTGAGTTGAAGTTCTCTGATATCTATATTTTGTAGATATAAAGATTCAGGCCAAACAGCTATTTCATCTTTTGTTTCTATGTTTTCTGCCCCCACCCAATCCTCTTTCTTTGTTTCAGATACTTTCTAAATCTATTGAACAGTTAAAACAGCCCGGCAGTCTCGAAGAAGCCGAGGAAGAGCTTCATGGAGAACATTTGATGCAGGAAGAAAGAGCGCCCTCTCTTGGTAGCAGCATTAGGGATGACAGCAGTAGCATTTCTTCGGACGACAGACTGGGGCAGCCCTTAGGGGCTGTGAAGGTGAAAGAGGAACCACGGGACAGTGATGATGATATTCAAAGTCAGCAAATGGAATCTGGGGAGAAAGCTGCTTTTGTGCAACAGGTAATAGGCAAAGATTTAGCTCCAGGCTTCGTAATTAAAGTGATTATCTGAATACTCTTATAATAAGCATTTCTGAATCCTTGGTGAACAACATGTGCTTTTCTTCCCCCATCCACAGGGTTCAATTGAATTGCGTGTTTTTAGCAATCAGCAAATCTAACAACGCCAGATATGTTCACACCTTAAGCATAGCGAGAAGGTTCTTGTTAGATCGGGAAACTCTTATTGCCGTGTGAGCTTTTGGGTAATTCGTAGAATTGGTATTCGCTCCAATGGATTCTACCACATTAGTTCTAGTGAAATGGAACTCATTGTTGTGTGAACTTTCCGATCAGGCTACTGCTGATCAGACCTCGGAATTTCTCTTCTCTTTTGGTTTTGCTCCATTTCTAAACTTCTTTGACATCTCAATGTATACTTTTGTCAATTTGTATATAATGTACCATACTGTAGTCCTAAACACTGTTAAAAAGAAGGGGATTGCCCCCTTCCTTGGTACTACCAGCCCAAATACCAGTGATCTGAGCTTTGTATATAGAATGTAACCTGGAGAAAATGAGTTGGAAGGCAAATGAAGACCGGCATAGAACGCACTTTTAAAAACTAAATTGGTTTTCCCTATCTGTGCTACTTAATTTTACGCCCCATCTTTTTATCACTATCTTCATCTGTCTCCTTTGAGGATATTCCCCATGCGCAACATTATGCATGATATACCTGTATTTGTGTTGAGATGGTGGTGGCAAGGAACCAAATTATGACGGTGATTGCCAATTTATTTATTCAGCAAAAGCTAAGTATCACAATAGCACACAGCCTAGCACGGAGGTTTACATGCTTATACCAGTAGCAGGGGAGCACATTTGTGTTTCCAGCACCCATCGTGGGGCCAACGTTTCCCAGTACCCTCCTCTCCTAGTTGGAAAATAAGTCAGCTGTTCATCCCAGAGTGCCCAGTCAAAGCCATTGAGCCTTAGTGTACCTGGTTTACTCAGACCCCTGGCCAGCTACTCTGTGTGTCAAGTACAGGGGAATGTCTAGGTCTGATTCTCTTGGGAAATTTGTCCAAGGCTGTCTAAAAACAGAGCAGGTTGGAAAATACTTTTCAATAATACTGTAAGTATTATTTACTAAGGCACACATGCAGTTATAGGTAGTTGCAGCTCCAGAAGGACCATAGTCCTTTTGAATGCTCTAAAACCAGCACAGCTCAGTATGTAGCAAAAGCTGCCATTTACTTAAGCCATTGCTGTGTCAGGTCCCTGCTGTTCTCCTGCAGAAAAGTAATTGTGTGAAGGTGGACAGGAAATGCCTTATAGAAACAGGAAGTCCAAGTGATTCATGCACTGTGGAATGTAAGAGGGGGCAAAGGGAAGCGGAGGGTAGGGTTTTATTCTCTGTTTTCTAAAGGGCACTCTATGAAATGATTTATTGTCAAAGAAAATAACAAAGCAAGTAGGGAAATTGTTAAGGAAGCTTTCCAGTGAAACATTTCCTTTATATTCCCTTTTGATATGTTTACTTTGTTGTAGAGGTTTACTTTTGTTAAGCTAAAGATGCATTGTATTAAGGCCCCCTTTAATATGGATAATCCAAAACTGACCTGGAATCCTTGTCAGTCCCCCCCACTTATTAAAATATTTATATTTCTAAGGTATTTTAAGGTGCAGTATCTTTTTCAAAAAGAGAGCGCTGTTTTGCCAAATGGAAAAGTTGTTCTAATAAAAGCACGCGGTGTTTACATTTTTATTTTCTAGAATCCCATATAAAATGCTGCAAAGATACATTATCCTACCCACAACCTCTGTATCACAAAGAGACTTGCTAACAGATCCTTCATGCTTGCTGCACCAGTAAATATGATTTGTGCCACAGTTGACCATTTTCCTAATGATATATCATTTCAGTGTAGAAAGACATGTGTACACAAGAGACACACTGTCTTGAGTGACAGGTGTATACACCAGGGGTCAGACCTTGTTGGGGAGGTGGACTATATTTTTTTAGTGAGGGAAATGAACGAATTCCTATGCCCCACAAATAACCCAGAGATGCATTTTAAATAAAAGGACACATTCTACTCATGTAAAAACACGCTGATTCCCGGACCGTCTGTGGGCCAGATTTAGAAGGCGTTTGAGCCGGATCCGGCCCCCGGGCCTTAGTTTGCCTACCCATGGTATACACCTATTCCACTCCCTGTGCATTTTATGACAGCAGTAGCTCATTGCATCTTTCCGTCATGTATGGACACATACAAACAGACATGTGAGTGCTTGTCACTTGTGGTGGTGTACATTCCTCCCCCACACTTTCACAGAAAAAATTCTAAAGGTAAGAATGTGGTGCTGTGTGAAGCAATTCTGACTCTTTCAAGATATTGCTTCAACACAGCGGTAGGGCTGGGCGATATATTGCTATATTGTCCCAAACGGGTATCGCGATATCAGCTGCATTTGTGACCTAGCAATGATATTGCAAATCATGGTGTGTGTGTGTGCTAGGCAGAAATCACAATGTGGGGGAAACCATGAAGACAGCCAATGCTTCTCTCGATTCCTGCAGCCCCTCTTAACTCGGCCGGCTCAGCTCTTCACTGCTTCCTGCAGGGTGCAGCGAATCACAAGAGCAGGTGCTGGCAAAAATCACCATGCCGAAAAAACATGAAGCCTGCCAATGCCTCTACATAGCTCCATCATTATTTCAGACATCATGGTCTATCAGTATATTGAGATGTTTAACTGGTGATCTATCACAATGTTGAAAATCAGATATTGCCCAGCCTTATACCGCAGTTGTCCAGACAGGTCATATTTTGGGAACTGGGTACACTTTCCCAACATTTGTATTCCCTGGAGTCCAGCTGAGTAAGTTGCTCAGCTGGTACTATTTCCATCTGATTCTAAAAAGTACCTGTGATAATTAGTCTAGGAAGAAAGGCCCCTATGCCATAATCCTGCTTATGTGCAGCATAGCTCAAGCAGAAATATAGAAATCCACTGTTCAGACAAGCTCTTAAATGCATGCAGCCCATCTTCTTGTGTGTGTGGTGGCACTGCAGAATGTCATGCCAATGTTTAGGAGCAAAATGCTAATTTCAATAGAGGGCCAGCAAAAAATGTTTCCATCAGCTTTATTAGAAGATGCATGAACACCGACTTTCAGATTTAAGGGCTTTAATGTAAACAGAGAGATCATCTTCTTTCTTGAAGAAAAGTAAGAAATCTGATATTTAGATCCATAAAGTAGACATTTGTGAAAATATATTTTCCCATCCCGTACATTCTTTTTCACAGTCTGACATTAGCCCACTCAACAAAGGATAGAGGATCTTTTAAAATACATTTTATTTGGGTGGATACCTGGATATAAGCAAACTTTTGTACAATAATATTTCAAAAATGTGTAACTGTAAAGATATTTTTATAAAGAATTCAGGAGAGTTTCCCCAGTATAGCCAGTGGACTTTCATGCCACCCATTTTTTTTTAAAGAGAGAAGTTACCTGGAACCAGTGAAAAAGGAAAACTGGGTTTACGCAACCATCTTTCTAATTGCTAATTGTCACATTTTAAATCTATTGTATTTATTATAATTTACACCTTTGGTGATCTCTTGTTTTGTGTTGTAAATATATTCTGTTTGTATGTTCCCTATTTTGCCTTCTGATACAAGTCTATATATTCCTTTCTCAAATAAAGTTTTTTTTCTCAAAAGATTCCCTTTCACATACTTGGCTTTGTGTAAACTTGATAATTCTAAGGCACTGCTTTCTCTTTGATATAGGCAAATATATTTGCTTATTATTGTGGAAGGAACAGATTTAGGAGCATGCTTTTTATTCCATTACACAAAGTCTGTTTTTGACCTGTTGCTTGATCCCACCTCAGCCATTACACATCGTACAAAAATGGAAGTATCTGTGCATGTTCATTTTATCTTCATCACATTTGTCTTGAACATGTGGGTCATCCATTGCATCATCAAAAAACTGCAATAACATAAGTAAATACCAGTTTTCTGGTTATCCATAATTTTGATAGCTAACAATTGCTACTCCAAAGCCCCCCCCCCCAAAAAAAAAACCTTAAGTGATTTATTTGCCTATGAAAAGATGTAGAAGTTTTAAGTGATGCTGATGACTGCAGATCTGGGGTCTTTATATCTATATATAAAATGACAGTGCTAAAACATCACAGGTAAGGACCTTTCCTTTGAAGATGGCTTCCTATAAGCTAGTGGCCTCAGTCTGGAACAAACTGGTCACATTTAAGTTTCAGCGAAATCAATGGGACACGTGGCCCTGGAGGCATATATAGAGTGATATAAGGCTCTTGTATCTGCATAACATTCAGATCCCCTGTAAAAACTTTATATTCAGTCTGGTATGGGATGTGCTGCGCTTCATTATCTGTGGGCAAATGGGTTGCCTACACACTGATCCCCACTCCTTGTGGTCTTCAGATATCTTTGCATGTGTGCAATAGGTACCACAACTGGTGGTGGACTGGATAGGAAGGAACCAGAGACCACTTCACCTCAGGGAAGAGATTGCACTACCTTTGGAAGCCAGCCATGCCTCCTCGGGGTGATCACCCTATTGAGGACAAGGTGGCTTTTAAAGGTGCTTCATGGAACTAGAATACTTCCATGACATTTTTATGGTCTGCATGTTGTGGAAATGCATTGCTGGCATGCAACCTTTAAGAAAGAGAGGTCTAAAAACAGGCAAAATATGCATAACTGGCCAACTGGACTCTGCATCTGGATATGCAAACCATATTCTGTGGGTTCCAGCTGTTTTATAAATGGTGCTCATTTTTGCAGATGCTGCTACAAATGCTGCCTTGATTCTTTTTTTAAAGTTCTTTTTTATTAATTTCCAATAAAAAAGAATTTTTAGTCATACATTTTCAATACAATCACAAGTGCTGCCATGATTCTTGGATCTTCAAGATGTTCCCTGCCAGTAACTAATGTAGGTGGAGCAATGCAATTTCATTCATTGGCAACACAGTCGTGCAATCCAGTCATTCCCACCGAAGTCTTCACTGAAATAAATTCAGTCTCTTTTCAATGCAACTATGCTGTGCTTGCCATCTTCATTTCCATCCTTGAGTAAAGGATGGAGTTGCATTGAATTACTGGCAAAGTCTCAACTGATTTCAATGTAACTAAATTTCACTCAACACCTTCCGTTTCCATCATTGTCTGAAATCTTAGCTGCAGTGAATGAAATGGCAAATTTTTGTTGACCAATTTCTCTGCAACTAGATGTCACACACCATGTTCAAAATTTGTAATTCCAAGCTCTAGTTTCCCTGTTTTATCTTCACTGGCGTCCTGACATACTTTTAGATAGATGTAGAAGATTCCATTCTCCACTCAGGAACTGACTAAGATATATTTTTCTCTCTCCTATGTATTATATTTAAATTTTTAATACTCCAAATTAACATTTGAATTTATTTGTCCCTGTAATTTTATTGAGCTACTTAGGGACTCTACCAACAGTGATGACTAATTCTTTATCAGACTGTATTAAGGTCCTGTATAGTATGGATTGGGACACGGGTGGCACTGTGGTTAAACCACTGAGCCTTGGGCTTGCTGATCAAAAGGTTGGTGGTTTGAATCCCCGCAACGGAGTGAGCTCCCATTGCTCGGTCCCAGCTCCTGCCAACCTAGCAGTTTGAAAGCATGCCAAAAAGTGCAAGTAGACTCCTTCTCCAGCGGGAAGGAAAACGGTGTTTCCATGCACTTCTCTGGTTTCACGAGAAGTGGCTTAGCCATGCTGGCTACATGACCAGGAAAAACTGTCTGCGGACAAACATTGGCTCCCTTGGCCTGTAAAGCGAGATGAGCGCTGCAACCCCAGTCGTTTCCAACTGGACTTAACTGTCAGGGGTCCCTTTACCTTTATAGTATGGATTAAATTTTTACTCCACTAATAAAGGTCTTTACTGTATGTTCACTTCCATGAACTCATGTTTTCTTGGGGGTCACCCCTGCCTAGTAGCACACTTTTTGCTTAGTTTTTTATTTTTAAAAAATAAAATGGTCACTTCAATAGCCAAGTTTTGCATGGGGCCAAGATCCAAAGAAGTGATGTGAATGCAAGGTTAGATGTGAGGAGAGAGAAGGACACGAGTAGGTAGCCAGTGTCATCTCTTGCTTTGTCTGTGCTCATCTACTGTTTTGCTGTTGCTAAAGAGAGGTCTGTGTTTAGATTCAAAAGTAGTTTGCTCATCTAGTTTGTGGGAACGGCTGCATGGAAAGACACAAATGAAGTCTCAGCTGTGCTTGAGTGTCCTGAACCCCTGGCCTACCTGGCAGCAAGTCAGTATGTCAAGTCCAAAGACCAGGGGTCAACCCACACAAGCAAAGTCAGGAAACAAAGTCCAAAGTCAAACCAACTAAATCAAGTCCAACCGTCAGGATACAGTCCAGAGTCATACCCCAAGCACAGTCCCATAGAGGCCCAGAAGCATCCAAGCCAAGGTCCATCAACATGGGCAGTTGAGCAGCCACACCACCTCAGCTCTGCTTCCCTTTTGTACTTTGCCTGCTGATTGCAGCATCTGGGCTTGATGAGGCAAGTGACCCTCACCTGTTCCAAGCCTCCTCCAGCTGAGGAATCACACACCTCCTCCTGGAGCTAGCGAGCCCCACCTGGCCAGCTAGGGAACTGGGCTGTGGGCCCTTGCTTGTCTCAGCCTCCTAGAGAGTCCCTCCTGCTGCTCCCTATATGTCAAAGCCCACTGTGATCACAGAGACAGGGGCCCCTCTGGCTCTGGTGAAGGGTCCTGCTGCTTTGGTTCCTGACTCCCGTCCTCCATCACCCTGTGAGTACTTCCTCATCTCCTGCTTGCCCCGGTGTGTCCCAGTCACAGCTACACCCCTTGCTGGGATCCCCTTCCTCCTTCCCGTTGTCCTGCCAGTTTATGACAGTAAGCTTCTCCCTCATGGGTCCATAACAGTTATTCAGATCCTAGCCTCCAGTACCTAGAGGAAGGTACTTTAGATTTTTGCAGTACAGTATGTAATCAGGTGGCGTGGGTGGCGCTGTGGGTAAAAGCCTCAGCGCCTAGGGCTTGCCGATCGAAAGGTCGGCGGTTCGAATCCCCGCGGCGGGGTGCGCTCCCGTTGCTCGGTCCCAGCGCCTGCCAACCTAGCAGTTTGAAAGCACCCTCGGGTGCAAGTAGATAAATAGGGACCGCTTTCTAGCGGGAAGGTAAACGGCGTTTCCGGGTGCAGCTCTGGCTCGCCAGAGCAGCGATGTCACGCTGGCCACGTGACCTGGAAGTGTCTTCGGACAGCGCTGGCCCCTGGCCTCTTGAGTGAGATGGGCGCACAACCCTAGAGTCTGGCAAGACTGGCCCGTACGGGCAGGGGTACCTTTACCTTTACCTATGTAATCATTAAAAACAGCCAACTTCAAGCTCAAGCTCAAGCGCAAGACTTGTCTCTCTCACTGTTTTCTTTTAAGATGTTTCCAAGAAGTATAATCCTGTAAAACACTGGGCTTACTTCAATGGGTCTACTTCCATGTGAACAGCTATAATATTAAGTTTTTGAAAAATTCCTTCCAGTAGCACCTTAGAGACCAACTAAGCATGCACACAAAAGCTCACACCAATAACAAACTTAGTTGGTCTCTAAGGTGCTAATGGAAGGAATTTATTATTATTATTACTATTGCTATTATTATTATTATTATTATTATTCGACTACAGCAGACCAACACGGCTACCTACCTGTAACTAGAACTATAATATTGTTCTTTAAATATTCCTGATTCTGAGGTGGTCTATAGCTGGGTGATTTTGTCCTGTCCTGATTTCACAATGGGAGAGTCCTGTTGATGGACACAGGGCTGCATCATTGAACATCAGTGCTGTTACCCAGAACAGGCCCTACCATTAGTCAAGTGGGGTGGCTGACTCAGACAACCGATGCTGGAGAGTGGGGAGCGGCACTGAGATTTTAAGGGGTGGTATAGCTGTGTGGCCTGTCCACTGTTAGCCTTAAAGCTAGCTTGCACACTTCAGATGTGGTGGAGCATGCTGTTCCATTACCAAATTTGAAGTAAGATTCAACACCTGCTTTGATTGGCTTTGGTACGTGGAGTTGGACTTGTGGACTTTGTTCTTTGCCTCAGGCAGCACAATATCTTGGTCTCACAGTGACTACTACTTCTGGATTTCAGGGTGTTCATTACAAGTTTTGTGTTCCGTTGGTATGGTGCATTTAAAAAGAAATGACATATATTTGGCGCATTTGTGCAAGTTGCGTGCATTTCTTATTAAATGAAGTGAAATAAGTACTTAGTTTAGTGCTTTGCCAAAAGGGTATTGGGCAAACAACAGTCTTAGTGTGCCAAGCAGGGTTTTCTTTCCAAAATACATTCTTCTTTATGTTGAAACACATTTTATAATGATGGCTGAGGTTTATCTATATGAGAAGTTTTCTAGACATCTCTTTTTTTAAACATAGTAGTGATTAATCTGTTCTACCACCATGACAATCATTGATGAGGTGCTTCTTCCAAATAGGCTAGTAATCTTGGCGGATGGATCCTCTAAACTTTACCGGTGATCTAATCTGGCACCCGCGTCTGCTGAGCAGCTGAGCTAGGAGTTCTTTACCAGCACACATTTGAGCTAGTTGTGATCATCCTCTGCCAAACAAAGCCAATGGTGACAGATTAGTTCAGCCTGCCAATGGCAATTCCACTGGAAACATCAGAAAGTGCTGATAAATCTACTACGTAGCTAAGAGCCAATATACACATCAAGAAGAAGGCATATTGTACAGCCTTCCTGGGACTCGGCTCCTTAACAATGCAAATGGGCCATTATATGATGGAATATCTTCTCAGCTGGGAATAGGAAACCTGCAGCCCTCCAAATGTTGGACTCAGCTCTCATCATCCCTAGCCACTGGCCAGGTTGGCTGAGAACTGGAGTCCAGCAACATCTGAAGGACCACAGACTCCCATCTCTGTCCCAGCTTTCTTAAATAATGTCTGTGTGTAGAAAACCAGCAAGTTAGGAAGAAGACAAAGTATCTACCTGACATGCTTACTTCCCATAGGCAAGAGGCATCATCCAACCACCTGTAATTGAAGGAGCGCAGCAGCTTTGGGGAAGTTGCACCATGTACTTTCCACCACCACCACCCACCCCCAAATGTGCAGGTTACCTAAAATGCAGTGGAACTACCTTGAACCTGCACTGAGTTTTGCATTTCAGTGCCAGACTAGAAGTTGGGGGAAGACATCCTCATAGAAAGTCTCATAGAATCATAGACTTGTAAGGCTGGAAAGGGCGATGAGGGTCCTCTAATCCAACCCTCTGCAATGCAGGAATCTTTTACCCAACTGTTGGAAGGTTGTAGAGACCGATGGAGGAGAGACATGTTTTGTTGCAGCTGGGGCACCCAGTTGTGCTGCTTCAGATGCGCCATGGCATTTCTTCTCTCTGTGCTCCTCCCACTTGTTGGGGGAGCAATCAGAGGAGAGGATGATGGCCTTGATGCCCTGCTCAAGAGCTTTTCAGAGGTATCTAGCTGGTTGGGCTATATGGATCTTTTTCCTGATCCAGCAGGACTCTTTGTATTTCTCAAAGGAGAAAGTTGTGTGAATCTCTTTTAACAATGTGTGCATCTGCACAGTTTTGACAGGGACAGGCTACACCGGTTCAGAAGGGTTCTTGAAAACATGAAACTTGAGCATTACCGATTCCCTAAACTGTTGGATCTTGCCAATTTGACCTTGCAGCCTTCCAAATACACATATATCCACGCAGGCCATTTGGGCACAATGGCAGGGAGTTGATGAAGGGTCTTTATTATTCTTAACTTTAACTTTTCTTTTTGTGAGCATCTTACATTTCTCAAACGATTACGCTTTTCCCAGCACTGGCCTAGCATAAAAGATTTACTGTTACAGTTTGTGTGTGGCCAGGCAGTGGCATATGGAAAACATGTTTCCTGCTATTTAATTTAATTACTCCAATCACGTGCCAGCCCCGGGCATGTCATGCTGGACCTGTGAGGCTCATTGTCTGTCAAAGAGATGGACAATATCTTGGCTTTGTTTAGTTGCTCTGCAGGCTGCAGATAAAAAAAAAACCTGAAATGCCGACTGTTTGTTTAACCAAACATTGCATTTTTTACCATTTGGCTTTGATTTCTTTTTTTTTTTTTGCTTTGCAAAAAGAAAAGAGAGAGAGAGAGAATGACATTTTGGCCCTGTTGAGCTGAAAGAGAAACATTAAGGATCGGAAGATGAACTGTCACATTCTGAGGTTTCCTATATGAAAACGTTTTCTGGTTTAGAAATGAGCTTTGTTAGCAGAAATTAAAGAGACATGAATCACAGTTTATTTTAGACTTTGCTGCTAGCGTGGCACAATGTGGGGAGGGGTGGGGGGGTAGGGAGGAAGGCCCCGGCTGTGTTTATTTCATTATAATGAATTTAATTTTGATTTAGCTTTTGGTGGTCTGGCAGTACCACTTTGTTTTTAATTTGCCTTCATTTTTAATGCATCAAGTACCAAACGACTGCTTCCTTTTGAACTAATTTGCAGGGGTGTAAGAAGTGGTCTATCTAGCTTACACTGGCAGGCAGCTGCTCATGGATTCAGGTAGAGGTTTCGCTGAATGCGAGACTTTCCACAAAGGATAAGATCCTGAGACCTTCTGCACAAAGCAGATGCCCTACCACTGAGCTATAGCCCTTCATAGCCTACACACCGTTTTTGTGTGTGAAGATCACACAAATCACAACAGTTATTTCTGTTTTCTGTGGTTTATTATTTCTGTAAATCAGCACGGGTGGATCTAAACACAGGAATACAACCATGTTCAGTTTTATTGTGCAAATCGGTGCCCACTTTTTGGGTGGTGCATAAGTGGCTGCCCTATGTGTTCTGCCCCTGAGCTAGGATCCTCCACTAATAATAATAATAATAATAATAATAATAATAATAATAATAAATTTTATTTATATCCCGCCCTCCCCAGCCGAAGCCGGGCTCAGGGTGGCTAACAACAATAAAACAGTACAACAGTACAACACAACACTCTAAAATCATTCATTATAAAAATAATTCAAATCAAACCAATGGTAACCATTGGGCCAGAGCACTAGCACAATGGGGAGGGGGGAGGGGCAGAGAGAGAGACCAGAGTTATTCAGAAATACTGTATGGGATGGCTTGTCTGCATATCTGTACAGGAATAGCCTGGCCATTAGAAAAACCTTACCAGCTGTCAATGTAGAGATCACACCTGTAGCCTTCAAAGCTCTGAATCTTGAGGGGCAGGAATGCAGCTATGACGACACTATAGTCAAGCCACCACTCTTTGTGACTTGCTCACAAAAAACTTTCACTACCTTACCTGCCCACACATACCTGTCCTCCATTTGTGGTACATAGATGGCAGAAGGAAACTCTCCTTCAGTTTATCAAGTTTTGCCTGGTTGCCTAGATATTATTTTGAATTGCCACAGGTGATCAGGCATATAGCAATTTACAAGCTGGTCTTCAGGGTCCTGATTGTCAAGGCTGGAGGTCTACACCAATTGTAAGATTATCAAAGAAAGCTGTACAGGATCCAGTGTGGTCCTGGAGCACCTCCACAAATGGAACAGCTCTACAAATTCAGGTGGAATTTGGCTGTAGTTAGGAGATGTGTGTGTAAACGAAGAGCAGTTTTTTCCTGTGGGATCTCCATCTTAATATTTACCCAGCTGGTTGACGAAGTGCCTGAAAGACAAATTGACCACTGATTATTCTTCTGTTGGGAAGCCAGCTTGTAATACCACAGATAACTGCTACCACTCGGAAGGGGGAAATGGCATTTATCTCAATAAACACAGTCGTGAGGCCAGTAATGATTTAAACATAGTTTGAGAAAAAATTTCTGTGTACAGCAAATTGAGCCAAAACCAAAAAATGTATAGAACGCATTCAGCCCCAATTTATTAAAGGCACTCTGTATGTTTATGTATATAAGCAAATGCAATCTCCCATCAGGAAGAAGGAGCTCAGTGGGAACAGGAACCAACTCTAAACCAATTACTCCAAATAACCTATTGCATGGCCAATTCCCCGGGTGATTCCCATGTACCAGGCCGCAGCAAAAGTGCTAAAATTAATGATTCTAGAATAAACTCTTTGAGCCCAGACCAGGTAAAGTTAGTTGTGATTCAGGCTCACCAAAACCAATGGAACGAGTTAGCAGTGGCTCACTGAAGGGGATTGCTTTCAGTGCAACTTTGTCAAACTGAACTTTCAGGAAGATTCACGTTGCTGACTTCAGAGAGAAGTTGAAAGGTGGCAAAACTGGGTTACATTGAAATCGATGGCTCTTACACCCATGTTTAACTCCAGTTGATTTAAATAGGGCTTCAGCATGTCTGTCCCAGGATTACACCCTTATAGATTCAGTTAGATATGAATGGGAAATAAACAATAATTCAGTTACTTATGAGCACAGCCCAAGAGGGGCCATCTCAGTGGGAGGTGTTATGGATGCAGAAGCTCTCAGGTTCAATCTCCAGAATCTGTTGGTTACAGCTGGAGAAAGCCACCTGTTTAAAGGAGATATGCTGCCAGTCAGTGTACACAGTACTGAGCTAGATGGCTCAATGGTTTCACTCATTATAAGGCTGTGTTCTTTTGATCCAGTTTCTAAACCAGCAGGACCCACCATGCTGCTTAGATGGAAACAGCACTGTTTGTCAGCAGAGGTGTGTGATACCCGGTCATGACCTGGATAAGATGTCCCAATTTTCATCAGAGAAATGTTGGAGGGTATGGATAATCTGGGTGGATAATGGGGTGCAGGTTTACTAAAAAGGAGGTCTTGTGGTCTCTGTTAGCCATCTACTGAGGTCCAGCTCCGAGGGCCTTTTGGAGGTTCCCTCACTGCGAGACATGAGGTTACAGGGAACCAGGCAGAGGGCCTTCTCGGTGGTGGTGCCCTCCCTGTGGAACACCCTCCTGTCAGATGTCTAGGAAATAAATAACTATCTGACTTTTAGAAGACATCTTAAGGCAACCCTGTTTAGGGAAGTTTTTAATGTTTGGTGGTTTATCAAGTTTTTAATATTCTGTTGGGAGCTACCCAGGGTGGCTGGGGAAACCCAGCCAGATGGGTAAGGTATAAACTATTATTATTATTATTATTATTATTATTATTATTATTATTATTATTATATCCAACTCTCCAATTCCCATCAGCCCCAGCCAGCATGGCTAATAGTGAGGGTTGATGTGAGCTGCTCTGAATCCTCACTACCTTAGTCCACAAAGTGAAAATGGAACTGGAAAGAATATAGGGAAATGACATAAAGACAGAGGTGAAGAAGCCTGGGGGGCTGACTACAGCCCTCCAAGCAGCACTGCCAGGCCCTTGAGGGAATTTCCATCACTGGCCTTGCTCCCCCCCCCCCCACCACAGTGCTTCTGACTGGCTGGAATGTGCCCTTGAACTCCTACAACGCCTCTGATGGAGGCGTGAGCTTGTGTAGAAACCAGCCTGTACATGAAGAGGGATTTAACAACCAGTCCCTCTTCCCAAGGAATTCTGGGAAGTGCAGTTCTTTAAGGGGAACAGGCAGCTCCTAAGAACTCTCAACGCCCTTAGTTCCCAGAATTCTTTGGGGGTGGGTGGAGCCATGACTGTTGAAAACAGTATCACAGTACTTGAAGGCTATGTTGCGAATGTGGCTTTAATGAAATTTGCCCCGCATCCTGTTTAGATGTGATCACAGCTATCAGCCGTAGCAGAATAAATGGAGGCAGTAAGAGAGCACAGGTGATCAGCATAACACAGACAAATGAACTACAGGCAAGGAAGTCATTGCTGGTTTGGGGTCCAAGAAAACAATAACCTTCCCTCACTCATCCCTGTTCCCAGTAGCCGCTTTTTGTACTCTTTTGGCTGTAGAAGATACCTAACAAACCGGTGGCTCTGTGAGGAGTTTCTGGAAATCTTTTCCTGCGGCTAACACAGAAGGCCTCTGCACGTTGCTCTCTTGCCATTCCAGCTTCCAACGTTTTTTAAATGATCTGTGATTGAACCTTCCTTTGAAGATAATTTATGGAGGGAGCAGCTCCCTACCTTCTTTGTGGTTCACCACAACTTCTAGAAAGGTTAGTGGGAGTGCACTAAAATAATAGGACAGGCTTGGGCTCAGCCTAGCCTTGGCTCCTGCAAAACTGCTGCACACGTGTTTCTGTGGTCTCTCTGTGTAATAGGTACAAATGCAAACACAGCTATCCCAAGGATGTGTGTGTCTGGGCGAAGAGACAGACCAGGTTGTGCATTTACCTTGCAAATACAGATTTTAGCAGCGTTAAGTTGATGTTTGGATGTCAAACTTCCTTAGAGCTAAAAACCAAAACCCCATAACCTTGTGGAATGTAAGCAGAAAAGTAGCCCTGTTATCTTAGGTGCCACCTAGTAGCATTGTTAGAGTTCAGTGGCAATGCTGTCAAAATATTTTGGAAATGGCAAATGTTTTTTTCATCAATCCAGGTGGTTTTTCTTTTCTTTTCGTGAGGGGGTGAGGAACACTCATTTGTCACCAGTAGTTCAAAGGCCATGTTAAATTCCATGTTCAATGGAAACAAATCTCTGACCACAACCCTCCAGGAAATATTATTCAAGGGGGACTATTATTTAACGGGATTTATAGATTGCTTAGTCACCCACAACCTCTAAGGGGTTTTCATAGAATGTAAAATGTTCATTAAATCCCCCCAACCCCAGGTTGAAAGCAAGCTAACCTAAAATTAAGCAAAATATAAGAAAAGTATAAAATATAATTATATAATAAAACTGTACGTCTTGATTGGCTTGCCTTATCAAACACATTTTTAGCAGGTGCCTAAAAACAATATAGCAAAGGTGTTTGCCTAGCACAAGTGATAGAGAATGCAGGTGATATAGCTAAGAGATGCTGCCACACTGAAGACATGCTGAAGGTGCCATGTTGAATCCCTGCCTTTGTTATTTAAAAGTTATTGAGGTAAAGGATATCAATGGCTACCAGCCTTAATGGCTCTGCTCTGCCTCCATGGTCAGAAACTGTATGTTTCTGAATACCAGTTGCTGGAAACCTCAAGAGAGGAGAAACCTCTTGTGTTCAGGTCCTACTCGCCCTGCTTGCCCAGGCCAGTGACCCATCTAGTCCAGCATACTCTTGTCGTCTTACGTTCTTAAGTATGACATTTCAGATGATGGGAAAGATAACGGCATGAACTGGTGAAGGAATCACTGTTAGAATGGACAGGGCTGGACTAGATGGGCCTATGGTCTGAGCTGGCTGAGAAAACGTCCTGTGTCAAATATCTATACCGTACCGCATGATGATATGTGATGGCATGGATTCGTGTGCTGACATCTTGATTGGCAAAGGGGATTAATTCTGTAAGGTGGTGCCTCCTTGCTACAGCTGTATTTTGAGCAGAATGCCTAGTTCCATTCTCAGTTCCACACTCAGGAAGGAAGGTCTTTGGGTGGCCCTGTGGAGGTTGCAATCTCCAAGTCTATCCTAACTCCCAAAGGTAGGATAGGTATGTTGGTCTGATCTTCTTAACCCCCCCCCCCCCGGGAGAAGCAAATGTGTCAAATGCTTCTTGCATCTCTAATTCTGTTTTGCAATAAATCACTTAGTTTAAGGAATATGATACTAATGTTTTCTAGGGATGGGAGAGAAATTAGTTTGGTCCATGTTTTAATGCAAAACTAGCTAATTTGCACTTTCTGAACCCCAAACACCAACACAAATGCAGCTATTCTTTGACATCTTCTTTCTCAGAATTCTGCAGTGTCCTCCAAACTCCCCTCCCAAAAGTGTAGAAAAAAGTGCACACTGATAAAATAATGTGCAAAATTAATTATATTAGAGGTGATTACTTGCAATGATGCATATATTGAGCAAATCTGCCTGCAAAACAGTGTAAGAAATGTGTGCGTAAGCCCAGACTAAAGTTCCTGTGGACTTTATTTTTTTGGGGGGGGGGAGCAAACAGCTGTGGAAATGGCATGAACTGAAGTAGAGATTAGAAAATGGAAACTGAATGTGACCAAGGCTTTCAGTTCCTCCATTACACTCTAGCCAAAAATTTGGTTCCACTTCCACCTGGTTAAAAAGCCGATAAGAGCAAGAGATGTAAGCACTACGTTTTGTCCACAGTCTTATACATTGTTGTGTGTACTTAAATCCTGCTGATAACAGGGGGCTTCAATGTGCGAAAAGAGCCCTGATGAATCAGATCTAAGCCTCATCTGGTCGAACATCCTGTTCTCACAGTGGCCAGGCAGATACCTCCCATAACCGAGGGCAGGATTGTAGGACTTGAAAGCAAAGCAGCCTGTTTTTTACTGGTCTAAGCCAGAAATGTGAAAGGTGGGTGGGCCAAGCTTATGAAATACAATTCAAGATGTTTTGAAAGAAGAGGGCCTAGGAGCTGCACCTACAGCATGTTCTCGTGGCAACCAACCCCTTCGCGGAAACCATTGTAATATCTGGGCTTAGGCACTGGAGGTAGTGAGTGATGTCCAAGATGAGAGATTTATAGCATATGCTGAGCATAATGGTATGAGCAGGTTTGGCTGCCAAATGGGACTGTGATTTAAAGAGGGCATTTAAAGAGGGCGCCTTTGGTCTGATAGGTGGTGTATTTGTTCAGTGGCTAGAATTCACTCAAGGAAGGGTGGTTAATTATTATCGTTGTATTTGATGCCCTGGCCAACGATAACTGGGGAAATGGAGAGATCCAAATTGTCCAGCTTTTGGTGAGAGGACGGAATGAAATACTTGGCTACGGAGGGGATGGGGAGCCAAATTTCATGGCGCTGTGGAGTGGCTCGGTTCAGAGAGCACTTATGTGGTTTATCACCTTTCAAAAAAGAACCAATGAGCCCAAATCGTGGCAGTTTGAAGTAGCAAGCAGTGTTCTTTTCTTTTGAGGGAAGGCTGCCTAAAACGGAGGAGACAGCGATTTTGGAACGCATCCCTGAACTTTTACCAAAAAATGTGTGTGTGGGGCTCTTACTACTAGCTTGGCTTCACTTTTGAGATCACTGCCTACTTTTAAATCCTTTCAGCAAGACCTCACTCCGTTCGGGTGACCCGCATGAATCACTGCAGAGGAAATCAATGCACTCTCCCTTTGCACACACACACCCAACCGCTCCCCCATTCCCAATCTGGTTTGGATTTGATTTTTAGCATCAGAAATATAAACAGAAGCAAAACGTTTCATAAGATCACAGGATACGGCTGCAATTCAGCTTAATACAGCTGCGAGAGTACCTTGAGCTGGAAAGCGCTTGTAATTCTTAGAAAGAAAAGATGTGTCTGCTATGACCCAGAACTGCATCTTTGAACTTTGACTGGGACTCTCAGTTTGCCCAGGAGAACAAAGTTATGCGTTTAACATCTTAGCCTAGTAAATCATTGGCTTAATGGGTTCGCCTTTTCGGACTCCCCTTTATAGCTGATGCTAGTCTTTAGCAATAATGTCTGTATTCCTTCTCTCTCACGTAGCATTCTCCTGAGCAGGCTCTTTGCAGTGAGGTTTTAGAACTGGCAAATATCTTAGCAACTCATACTAAGCTTTAATGATGACAACGCACAAAGGCATCTGAGGCCTTTGGGTAGGAAGTTTAGGCAAAAGGGAGGGCCTCAGGGCGTTTGCCATGAAAGAAAGAATAAACCAAATCCTTGCTTTTCCTCTCCAGTTTCAAAACATTCTATACTGTTTGCGACAGAATTCCCTAAGATTAAATTTTTAATGATGATAATAATAACAATAGAAAGAAAGCGTCGTGCATTTTGGTAAACACCCGGACTGATATATGAGCTTCTCTTTGTATAATGCCCAGTTCATAGCAAGAATGTTTCAAAAATTGCTTCTACACAGTCTCCCACATCGCAGGAAGTTGGTATTGAAAATGTATTGAATGTATTGAAAAACAGATACAGGAAAGGATAGAAACCCATCCCTGGCTTTATTAATTTATTTATTTTCAAAAAACCCCACCAATTTCAAGATGTGTGCAGTTTCCCTGCACGACCATTTCATGCTTAAACGAAACCTACAAATGGGCTTTACTAGTTCACCCACTGCTGACTTTCCTACCTGCCCATGCATATGTGGGTCACTTCAGAGACACTCCAGCGTGAATTGCAAATGCCTCTTGTACCATGAAATGAAAACACCCGTGTATTGACTTAAATGCTTACACACACGCATGAGTTGAGCTTTATGTGCAAATAGGGCCCGTATAACTAGGGGTGGTGAGACAAAAGCCTTGTGAGAAGGAGGCGCGGCCAAATGTACAACAATTTTTTGGGACGGGGTGATTCTTAAACTGACTCTGCCCTCCTCTTTCAAGAAGTGTTTTCTGAAAGGGAAGGAAATACAGTGGTACCTCAGGTTAAGTACTTAATTCATTCCGGAGGTCCTTTCTTAACCTGAAACTGTTCTTAACCTGAAGCACCACTTTAGCTAATGGGGCCTCCTGCTGCTGCCATGCCGCCGGAGCACGATTTCTGTTCTCATCCTGAAGCAAAGTTCTTAACCTGAAGCACTATTTCTGGGTTAGCGGAGTCTGTAACCTGAAGCGTATGTAGCCCGAGGTACCACTGTACTTGAAAGAACCTTCAGAACTACTGGAAGTGTGCCTAGGTTTGCACATGTCAGTAGCAGCCCCGTGCTAAGTACATCTTACTCAGGAGCAAGACCCATTCATTTCAGCTCTTCCAAGAAACTCTATTCAATTGCTTTTTCTTGCATGTCAGTCGGTTCAGGCATTAAAAACATACTGGCTAGGTGCAGCAAGCAGCATAATATACGGTTATGTTATTTTTTCCATGGGCTATTAATATCTTGTTACTGTGGGACTCTGCTGGTTGGTGGTTTCTGGTTTGTGGTATTTGGCTTCAAGGTAAAAGGGATGAGGGAAAAAACTTAAGACCACCTCCAATATGAATATTTACCTCCAACTGCTACTTAACATAAATTACCATTCGTTATTTCCATACTTACATTTCGACAGAGAGGGAGCTTTTGATGTCTTCCCAGCCAAATGGTGTGCAGATCTTCAGCAGCATGCAGTGCACTCCCTGAGACCCTCATTAATTCCAACACACATGTTAAATGCTCAACATCCTATACACTGGGGCTTGTGCAATATTAACAATGACAATGTGTAAGGGCCGTGGTGATGTCTCCAAGCAGGTCCACGAGACCATAGGAATAAATGGCGAGGCATTGAACCAAGTGAGTTCCCTCAGGAACTCTTAACATTTTGTTTCCATCCCGGGTTTTTCTGATGGGCTGCAGCATGCCCTGGGCTCACACGGGTGTGGTGGACAGCTTTCTGACAGGGCATCAACCCACTTGTTGAAATGAATCCAGGCCCATTCTGAATAAAGTGACGCAGTTTCTACTTTGCAGCTGGTGGGGAACCAACATAGCCTAGCAAACAGGTTGACAAAATAGGGCTGGGAGATATATTGATATATCATCCAACACTGGTTTGAAGTCCATATCATGATATCGGTTTCATAATTTTTGACCTGGCAATATGTTGCAAATCATGGTGGGTGTGGGTGTGCTATGCAAAAATCACAATGTGGGGAAAACTGTGAAGCCAGCCAATGCTTCTCTCGATTCCTGCAGCCCCTGTTAACTCTGCCAGCTCAACTCTTTTGTGCCTCCTGCAGGGTGCAGCGAATCACAAGAGCAGGGGCCGGCAAAAATCACCATGCGGGGGGACGGGGGGACCACGAAGCCAGCCAGTGCCTCTACATAGCTCCATCCTCCGTCATGTATAGTTGCACTGTGTGTGTGTGTGTACACGCAGGCAGGCAGGGGCACTAGAGTCATACTGTGTGTGTGTAAATATATATGGCCTGTAAATTGTACCAGCCACACTGGCTCTCACTGTCCCTTGGATCAATATCCCTGATTCTATGGTGCTAACCAGCTGATCCTCTTTTTATCCAATGTGCAAAGATGTCTGGGCCTGATAGAGCAGGTCACAAAGCACAAACTTCTCTGCTAACTCACAAGAGCCTTTTCTCTGTGGGTCTTAGAAAGGCAAGGTTTCTTATATCCTGTTCACAGGCACATTCAGTCCTGACACAGAAAATGCATGGATTTTTATTTTATTTTTATGAATTGCTCATTAGTACCCTTTCTTTAACCAAGGATCCTTCTGAAAATCAAAGCAACTGAGCCACAGTTATTAAATCTGACATCTGTCTTCTTAAGGAGAGAGAGAATATCTATTTATGCAGGAAGAAGAAAAAAGCTTGGACCCGCACATTCCTCATGTGCCAAACATTCTGTTAAAAGAGAAATATAAATAAGAGAGCTGACTCTAAGGGCTCTACAGAGCTGTCCTAAAACTAGTCATCATGCAGATTTGGCAAACCCATGCCCAAGCAGCTACAAAATATATATTTCCAAAGAATCTGCAAATTTAAGGCCTTTTCTTATAGACATGGTTTGCCACATGAAACCTGTATATGGGAGGCAACGTACGCAAATTGTACATGTGGGGTTTTTTTAAGTGCACACGCAGCAAGATTGCCATACACCTGCTCATAATTCTTGACTGCATACATTCTGATTTGTTTTCTTAAACTGCATCCAGGTAACCAGTATACTGGGCTAGTAATTGCCATCAGAAAATACAAAAGGTCTTGCTGGATCAGGCCAATGGCTCATCTAGTCACAGAATCATAGAACTGCAGAGGGTCCTATATTCTGGTGGTTTTCAACCAGTGCGTCGTGGCACACTGTGGTGCCGTAAAGCAGCCTTTCTCAACCTGTGGGTCCCCAGATGTTGCTGAACTACAAACTCCCATCATCCCTAGCTAGCAAGGCCAGAGCTCAGGGATGATGGGAGTTGTAGTCCAACAACATCTGGGGACCCACAGGTTGAGAACCGCTGCCTTCAAGGATGGCCAGGGGTGCTACAAGCAGCACTGGCCTCTGTCCCTCTTTCCTTCCCTCCCTTCCTCTGATGCCCTCTTGCATCTCTGCCTCCCAAAGGCTTGCATAGCTGTTTGTTGCAGCAGCTCTGGCTACAAGCTCCCCAGGCAAATGGCTGCTCTGGGACTGGCCAGGGGTTGCTTCCCAGGCCCCTGTGGGGCAGTGTGATGAGGCACCTCTCTTTGGGGCATGGGGTAGCTCAGAGACCAGGGGTGGGTGGCAGAAGTGGCTGCCCAGAAGACTCCCATGGATAGGGGAGAGGAGAGGAGGCTGAGGGAACACTCCATAAGAGTGTTTGAAAAAGGGTGAGAAGCTGCCAGCTCTGCAGGAAAGGGGTGATGTAACTGGCTCCTGAGCCCCACAGGGGTGCCGCAGAAAGAATGTAGTTGGCCAAGGGAGGCGTGGACCCAAAAAAGGTTGAAAACCTCTGATCTAGTCCAAAGCCCTGCAATGCAGGAATACACGGCTGTCCCGTACAGGCATTGAACTTGCAACCTTGGTATTATCAGCACCACACTGTAACCAGCTGAGCTATCCAACATCCTGTTCTCACAATGGTCAACCAATGCCTGTAGGAAGCCCACAAGCAGGACATGAGTGCAACAGTGCTGTCCCTACTTGAGATTCCCAGCAACTGCTGTTGAGAGGCAATGTGCTTCTGGCAGTGAAGATAGAAAATACTTGTCGTAGCTACTAGCCACTGGTAGCTTTAGCTTCTTCTTGTTCTTCTTCCTCCTCCTCCATCACCATCTTTCTTTTGTGAGTGGTATATTATGCAAATAGAATAACGACAGTTTTGCATATGCCGAATTCAGTGGGATGGAGACGGGAACCTATGCAAGCTCTGCATCCAACTACCAGAAATTACCATATTCATCCAGCTTTCTGAAATACGCATTGTACGTCATCTCTTGAGCACATCTTTGCTGTCGAGAAGCCTAGAAACTTGCTTTTTAAGAAAAAGCGAACATCAAGATGTTTAGGAAGCTGAACTCTGAACCCAATATTACATTTGGTGGGTTTTATTTCTCTTGATGAAACCCGTGCAGACCTGCTCTTGGTAGCTGAGGTGAAGTTCTGTGCCAAGAAGCAGCTGTTGTGGGCAGAGAGAGGGAAAGAAAAGAGGCAACCACTATAATGGAGATTTAATAGATATGGATTAATAGACAAGATGCAGGCAGAAAAGTTAACCTAAGGACCTACAAAGGAGAGGAGGGAAATCCAGGAGATTCTTTGGAATTCTCTTTCTATGTAGCTGGTTTGATAATTGTTTGTAAATTTCCAAATCTGAAAAAACAAAACAAAATTAAGAAAAAGAAAAAGAAGAGCAGCAACCACAAAGAGGATGATCATGGGCTCCCAGCCCCAGTCCTGGTTAACTGAATGCAAATGTACATCTACACCCTGAACTGTTGGGTATAAAGGAAAATACATTTATGAGTTAAGGTTATGAGACTTGGGCCAATGCTTCTCATGGAATGGAAGCTTCTGAAACCATGAGATGCATTTTGAAACAAAAACAGCCAAGGAATGGATTATCTCATTTCTTTCTTTTGGGGTGTCCCAAAGGACAAGGCCAGACACAGCATCCCGTAGTGTCCAGCAGGTGTTGCTGTAAGAGCAGCAGAGTCCTGCAGCCTCTTCCAAGAGCATCAAATTCAATCACAGCCTGGGACTCCCAGTTCCACTATAAAATGCAGGCATCTCACTTGGCAATGCAAGAGGCTACTGCTGTGCTACTGGAGTGACCCTACTTCTCAGGCGCACCGTGCCAAAAAGCTTGCAGCAGACAAAAGAGAGAGAGGGGAGAAAAAGAAGAAGTGAAATTGATGGCCATGAAAGAGCCTTTAGGTTTGGGACTCCTTAACATCCTCCTGGCCTTTTGAAAACACACCCCGGTCCAAAAACAAAAAAATGCAGCATGGGTCAAGAGAACGGGATGATGCATCACTGTGCTTCTCCACCACCCCATGCAAAATCAAAAGCGTCATTAAATAGTTTTAAAATGCAAATTTGGAGAATGAAATTTCAGAGCCCTGCAAAGCGGCCAATGAAAGCAAGAGCAGCTGGAATGCTGGTGACCGATTGCGAGCCCAGCATCCAAGCAAAACATCTTGAATTGCTGGTACAGTAATAAATTACAGTTTTCACTTTCCTATTTTGCAAGTGAAAACAGCACTACATCAAACTCGGAGGAGCGGAGACAAAATGATGACCTTTTCCTTTGGCCTTTCTCGGCTTCTAGATGAGTCGCTGAACTACTGCTGCTTGCTTGCGTTGCACCGAAGAGTTAAATGCAGGCACCGAGTAGACAGATCGGTGAAATGAGGACCCAGTTGCTGAAGGGAAATGTTCAGGTAGCAATAGATGAAAGCCTAAAAGGCCTATAAGATTGTCAGCTCCAGTGGCTGTCTATTCATTTTCTCCCCAGGATTAATTTGCCCTCTTTAACTATAGTGAGATAAAAGTCTGAGGGCAAGAGGTGGCCCTGGAGTGTTCAAAGGGCAAGAAGTGGCCAAGAGCTGGCTTATCTCCATCTTCGATTAGCCCATTTCAGAGCTGATACATGGCAACCTGCTTGATCTAATGAATGAGGGGTTCCTCCAGAGGTGAATGAATGGGAAATGTCGCCTCCCCCAGCCTAGGGAACAAATCAGGACAGCCCTCTTCATAAAAAGGGTATCTACATTCTTTATGGTGACAATGATTTATATTCCGATTTTGTCCTGGACTATCTCTATTTTGATGGACTCCCTTGATCTTGACACAACTAACTTGGTTTTCAGACAGAGGGTGAAACTATAAGATAAAGGAGGAGACACCAGAGAGGTCCTTAGAGTTTATTGTAAACAGAATGTTATCTTCAAAGGCAAAGCATCTTGAAGCGACAATGGACAATTATGCTGCGTTACAATGCCTCTGTTCATTTGGTACACCAGGTATGGGGAACCTGGGGCCATCTAGATGATGTTGGAGTCCAAATCCCATCAGCCCCAGCCAGCATGGTCAATGGTCAGGGATGATGGGAGTTGTAGTTCATCAGCTTCTGGGTGGATGCAGGGTTCTCCATCCCGAGAGTACATATATAGATACCCTCAGGGTTGAGCTATTCCTGAAATTGCAAGTTACAAGTAACCAGGCTGTGACTCTCAGATAATTTCCAGCCACACCAATATATGCTGGAAGCTACAAGTGAAATGACAATGCAATAACCCAAAGCTTGAAGTTTTCAGAAAGCTCAACATTTTCGGGGGGGGGGGGGATAACAAGATAGAATGAATATTGTTCTCTATTTGTAAACTTCCCTGCATTATCTGCCATTGGTTGCTAGACCGAAGGCTGCTTAGTGCTGTGCTAGTAACTCTCTTTCAATCTATTAAAATTGTTCTTACCCCATGAAAGAGGCTTCTGCTTTCCTGCCTCATTTGCAGGGCACTTTAGAATTGCTTTATAATTTTGCTGGGTATGAAGTTGGACTTTATTGCTATGAGGCAACTGAGGGTTTTCCTGCATATGTTTTCCTGCAGCCTCCCCAGCTGCCTGCACCTGATCTGAAAAAAACCACCCATAGGAGGCGTTATCTCATGATGTCTTCCCCTGGGCTGTGACTGAATCATATTTAAATTGAATCAAAGAAAGCCAAAGAGGCTAGCTAGTAAGTGCCTGAGACTGACACACTTACTGGTTTTATTTAAAAGGAGAAATCCTTGCTTTTACGTTTAGAAAGTTTCTGCTCTGATTTCTTAAAAAATAAATAAATTAAGACTTCATTTTAGAAACAAACAATTAACAGCTGTCCAGGGTATAACAGGCAGCCTTCTCAGCTTCTCAAAACTTAGATGAAAGCTCAGTCGAGGACATCCATTGGCTATTTCAGAAACATGGTCACCCAGGAAGGCTGCAGAATGCAGACCACCAGATACATGGTTTGTAGAATGAAGGAAAGGGCACTCAAAAACCCTGCCACATTCTAAGCAAGGTAGGCACACATACAAAAACAACCCTGCACCATCTCCCCAATGAGAATTTCACTGGTATTTTCTCCCCCTGTTACTAATTGCCAAATGTCATTACTTGCCTCTTTAACTGATGGGTCATCAAAATCTTACATGAACCACATCCATTTCAGGAAAGGGAAGTGGTTTAAGTTGAGTTGTACTGTATCCACAAGTGCCCACACAATGCCCCTTTTGGGGGAGTTCTGCCAGCTGAGCCAACATAGCGCCAGCTGAGCTGGGTTGAGGATCTTAAGGTTGGTATATTCCTGGCTCAACCAGGATGTGGGAATTACATGGGCAGAGTCTGAAATCAGCCAGGAACTGCCCAGGTTCCACCTCTTCCAAATGTGCTTGTCCCAGCAGACCTGGGGTTTGGGTTGTATTGAGGAACAGTTATGGAAGAGAGACAAAAACGTTGGAGGAGAAAAAGTATATGAGAATCTGGGCAAATGAGATGTGTAGACGTTTAGGAAAGATGGGGAAATAATGCAAACCATTGCAACAAGGGTCTCTGTACTCGACTAACACCCTCCCCACTTCTCTGAAAGTCTTTCCACAGACTTGAGCAGATGTTTGATCCAATCATGAGGTATATAACTTCAGTATATAACTTTGTGGCAAAGGAAAGCTTGAACATATTAATTAGACTAACATTTATCCTAGAAGTGACCTCTGAGGAATAAGCTTTGTGCAATTAGGCTCTCCACAATGGTTCCTGCCAGATTCTTCCTGTACCCCAGAAGAGCAGCAGCTTCGGAAATGAGAGGAGCATGGCTTGAATATAGACACCATGCCATTCCTAGCACTTGGGCCGTGAGGGGGCCATCCTGCCAATTACCACAGCCCGGCAAAACTATGTAAAAGGCAGAAAATGTTGCAGGGCACTGATTTTAAAGATCACCAGCAGATCCCAGTGCCCCTTAGAAACAGCTGTTTCCAAAGCAACAGGGATTTCATCTCTATACATTTCCCTTGGCTCCTGGCCAGCATATTTAGTTGCCATCCAAAATAGCCGGGCTGTCGAGCAATGAAAGCGTTTCTGAGTCGCTTTATCATCTGTCTTTCAGTTGATTAAATCAATCAAACTGAATACATTTCAATATATTTGCATTTTCAGAAACCTCACTGCAGATGCCTTTTTTGAGATATCATAAGGAATAAGAGATAGTTTAACAGCCGAATAAAGAAAAGCTACTTTCTTGGAAGAAGGTTGGGGTTCTAAAAAAAACAAAAAACCCAACAGCATAAATGTGTGTCTAATTCACAGTCCCAGTGATTAAAATTTTACTGTGGTCCAACAGAAATACAGATGGAATGCTATTTACAATAGCTGCAGCAAATGGAAATTTTCCTATTTTGAATCTGCATATCTAGGCACATTTAGGTACCAACAGTGAAGTAATGATTTGAGTCAGCCCTGCAGGATCATTTCAGCAGAAGCCCTAAGAGAAATGTGTATGAACAGCAGTGGAGCAAGCCAATTGGGTGCTTGGGGTGGAGATATCTTATTTTTAAAAATTCCATTATTGGTCACAGTGTGTGAGAATTGGGGCTGAGAATTGCAGGATCTCCGAAGCAGCAATTTTCTATTACTGTACAACCATTTGCAACAGGATGTCAGTGTTGCACTCTAACACAGTTTTTTTCCAAATCACATGCTTTGTGAATCTTGCAAAGCGTCAGCTCCTGATCTTCCTGCTGGCTACTGGCCTGTCCAAATGCTGCAAAATTGGTACGTTAAGGGCCTGAATATCTGGCTGCACAGATTATGATGGATGGATATATACATAGGCAGGAAGAGAAAGCCCTAGACATGTTACCAAGGTTTGTAATTACCAGGTTTGGCACATGGATATGCCCAGCTCCTAATGCTTGGCTGCATTATGAACTGAACCTTATTTTGGCCTGGAATATCTTCTCTGGCTCAGAATGGAAAATAAGATTTTGCACATACATGGCCGATGTTTAGGCTGTCCAGGTGGCTTTGCAGCTGCTTTGTAATCAAATGCACCAAGCATCTTCAATCTTAGCCCTTTTCTCCTGGTGAAGCTCTTGCTGATTGCAGTGAAATGACGAGGCTTTTATTTATTTACCATTCAAGCGTTCAACAGAAACATAGACATTTCCTTAAAGCTAACCCCTTACTCATAATAAAACTCTTGCTGTGTGCTGCGATTGTGAACTATATGAACAGATCACCCAACAAAAACTCCTTTGCTTGTGAGAACCTACTCTCTAGAGGGCCAGCTCCCTAATTTGTACATGGTTGTCGCCCCTGATCCAAAATCTTTCTTATTTCATGGCATATTTGTTTTTGTAGAGGTGGGGTTGCATTTTTTTAAGATTCTGTTGGGAGCTGCTCAGAGTGACTGGGGAAACCCAGCCAGATGGGTGGCGTATAAATAAATAAATAAATAAATAAATAAATAATAATAATAATAATAATATTAATAATAATGCTGATTTGATGAGTTAATTTGCACACATGTGCACACTCATGCATGCACACACATTGTTGCGGGAATGAGGGAGTCTGGACATGAAGGATTTAAAAATCTCAGGAGCCTGGGCAAAATTGGCAAGTGTCTCTTTTGTTAGGGAACTTACAGGTGATTTGTCTCCATGGGAAATCATGGTTAGATATCTTTCTTATGTCTTCTGAAAGGGACAAAAGCAACAATGCCCACCTTCACTTTCAACTAAGGATGAGATCATGTAGGTATCTGTAAATGAAACAAAGAGGGCAGGAGGCGGCTTTTAAACGGGATTAAGGCAAATGAGAAAGAGGCAGAGAGCTGAATTTAGGCTCTGTAAACTAACAGCATTTTGGGGTGCTGGCTGATTCTCTCTGGACATGGCCTTGCTGTCATCATCTCCTAAACCTAACCTTAAAGTGTATGCTTTAAGGGATCATTTGCTCTTTGTCTTTGGACATTGGAAGGTACTGAGATTCTTCTGGGGGGGGGGTGTTCTGTCTGTTAAATTATGCTTCAAAAGGGATAAGCCATTAAAAGGTACCCTACTCACTTCCACATTACAATTGTCCAACTGTGACAATACATATACAGATGTTTTTTATTTTTATTTTTAAAATGCCACTGCATGTATGCCTTCCCCTTGTTTCTTTTTGAACAGCCAAAGTAACTAGATAGGGGCTTATTTGCCCCCAAGTTGAAAGTATCCTATGAAAATTCCTTCGTCTCGATGCTCTTTAAAAATGCACGGCTTCGGAAAATTAAATTACAAAAAATTTATCTGTTTGGGATCAGTCTTGTTTCCTCTTTCCTTTTGTGTTTACTTTCCTGCAGTAGCTCACATCAAAATGTTTTCTGGAATGCCAGGGCTAAATAAGTTATGCTTAACTCAATATCTAATACAAATAGCTTCTGGGAAGCCTTTGCCACACCATCATAGAAGCTGCATTTTCTTTTAATAGCTCACCACACTTTGCTGATATAGTATTTCTCTAATCACCAATCTTGATGTGCCTTCCTGACCTTGCCTCTCTCTGCCCAAATAACTGTGTGGGTATCAAAGGTCCATGTCATTGCAAGAGTGAATGGCTTTCATTTCCCCCCTTCTTGAAACTTCCGGTCCCTGCCATCTGCAAAGAATTATTCCAATGAGGGTTTTTGCTGCCTTGCGGCGAGTGCCCTGTAGTGGCCTGTTGGTTGGATGGAGGCAGCCCTTGCCAAAACAGTTCTTGTGGTCAGCAAATAGATAGACGCTGCTGCTGTGTTTTTAGCGTGGAAGAGGCTGGTTTGCTTACTTAAGCAATTCTCTTTTGGCTTTTAGTTGTCTTGATGGCATCACAGTGTTTGGGGTGATGGCAGGATAGAAGTTCCTTTGTTTTTCCCGCCCTGGAGAAGGAATAAATATCCTCCCCTCCTCCCCTCGTCTTCTAAGTCAGTCAGTTGCATCACAGCAAAGCAACAGAGAGATAGCTCAGTGGAAAGATTTCACCATTTTTGTAGCAAGTTGATCTTTTGGCAGGATGCCTATGGAAGCATTCTTCAGAGTTTTGTTATAAAGTACACAGAAGCTCCAAAAAGCTGGGCACTGATGAACCAATGTGTCTAACTGGATGTTAAATATAATATATTAAAAATTGCGCAATAACTTTCCAAGAGTAGAAGGGAGCAAGCAAATTAGCTGGTGGAGTGGGAGGGGGGAAGTTGTATGTCTTCCATTTCAGGCAGCCAAATGTTTTGAAATATGTGGGTTTTAAAAAAATATCTATATACAAAAATAAAGCTTGGGTATCGGAAAATCTCCGCATCCATACAAAGTTAAAAGGAGAATTTCCAAGTCTGATAAAAACAGACCGTAATTACATTACAGGCTCGATCATCTGCAGGGCTTTTGCCAAGTTTACATTCAAATATGTTTTGAGACCAGAGGCTCTTAACCTTCTGCTGCGTACACATCCTTGTGCTTCATGCTAATTAAATTTAGAATAAATACCACTCTCCATCATTCTCTTAATCTACTAACACAGATTAGAATCCCCACTCTGCCCATAAGCATTCCTTGAAGGGATTGGAATAAATCCATCCCATTAAACCAGCAGGGAGGCTAAACTGGTGTTAACAGATAGCTAATCCATGTCTTGACCTTGAAAAGACTTGTTAGATGTAGTGCTGGTGATGGATGCGTTCCGAGTCTAGACAGTATGTCAAAGCCCATGGAACTAGTCCATCTGAGGAAGGGGAGAACTCTGGAATGAACTAGTAAGGTTCATAGGCGCCGACTCCATGGGGCCTGAGGTGGCCCGAGCCCCCTCAAAAATTCATTTGGGGGGGCTCCGCCCCTCCAATAATTTAAGAAAATTATTTGTTATATTATGCTTTGTAAAATCACAAAATTATGTTGGTATTTTTTATTTTCCTTGTTTGACGATAGTTACCTTTTAAAATACATTCAGTAATGAGTTAAAACAAAGCCACTCCCGATCTAGAGAGGGGGTGGGGTTGCGGGCTCTCGACCCATCAACAATCTCGCGGGGCTTCCCCCTAGCTCATTAATATTCACCGCCCACGGCGGCAGCCAATCGGCTGCCGCAAAGGGCGGGCCCTCACAGGTTCACTTAAGGTCGGGGCAGCCCGGGGCTCGACCCTTTCGTTCCCCCAGCAGCAGCGGTTTGGAGGTCTTGGGCCCCCCCAATATTTTTTATAAGTCGGCGCCCCTGGTAAGGTTGGCTGTTGCAGAGCATGTGATCAAATAATGCAAATGGGCAGGCTGTCAGCAATAAAATTATTATTATTAAATTATTAAAATGATTGTTATTAAGCTTTCCAAGTGCATGTTTGCTTTCTGAAGCATCACATTCAGTGCCTGCTATTTCTCATGTTCCGTCTATAGGAACCTGGAACCTTGTTTGGTACTTATTCAGACACCAACTGGAGAATATGCATGGGTGGCACCCTTAATGCCTCCATTTTCCTTTCTAGAATCTCCTCCCTTTCTTCCATTGCTGTACATCCTGCTGAGAATTTGTATCTTCCTCTCATGCATCTAAACGCAACCAAAAGGGTTGTAACTCCAAACATTGTGGTCCAGAATGAGGACTTATCCATTCACAGAAGAAGGGTGAATATAGCTGCTTTCTAGAAATGCTATGTTCAAGGGATGGAGGGTGATTATGTTTGGCCCAAATTTTATTGCAACCTGACCTAATGTGCACTTCTGAGACTAATGTTGAATTAGCCTTCAGGATTCACACTTCTCTGAATTTTGCAATACAATTCTTGGCTCTATAAGCATGCCAAAATGCATGGAAAGGGGTGTGTTTGGGGGTAAAATAGTTTTGGAATTGCATTTACGTTGCTACCTCGGGTTACATACATTTCAGGTTACATACGCTTCAGGTTACAGACTCTGCTAACCCAGAAATAGTGCTTCAGGTTAAGAACTTTGCTTCATGATGAGAACAGAAATTGTGCTCCGGGGGCGTGGCAGCAACAGTTTCAGGTTAAGAACTGACCTCCGGAATGAATTAAGTACGTAACCAGAGGTTAAAATGTGGATTTAAATAGGTATCTTGTGAAAAAGTACATATGTGGGTATGCATTTTAAAACACACATTTAAGTACATATTTAAATAAGAATGTTGTGTGGTTTTTATTTTCTTTAGAAATATGCAGATTAATGTGGGAATGGAACAGACTTAGGAATAAACACATGTGAAATTGACACAGCCCAGAAAGAGAGTACTCCATCCATCCCTACCAGGATCTGAGGCAGGAAGGGGGCTTTCCCATCTTAGCTGGAGTTAGCTGCATCTTAGCTGCATCTATTGCCATCTCCACTTCTAAAACATTTCGGCTGGGTTTTAAGAGTCTAGAAGCCACTCATTTATATTCCTTTGCCTTTACTGCCCTTGTGTCCTGATATCCACACACTTCCCTTTCTACAGGATGTGGCTTTTTCTAATCACGGATGAGACATATTCTTCATTAAGTCACACCAGTCCCATGAATAGGCAGACCTCTAGCTAGCAGCAAGAGTTACCGTATTTTTCCGTCTATAAGTTGCCCCCATGTATAAGATGCCCCCTATTTTTGGGGACTCAGATTTAAGAAAATGGGGGGAGATGTCCCTGTGTATAAGACACCCCCTAATTTTTGACATTATTTTTTAGGGGGAAAACCTAGCCTTATACACAGAAAAATACCATAATTACCTGCAAGTAAATTGCCTGCAGTAACATCTGTGCTGGCTTTGTGATTTGCATCATAAAGCAAAAATGGAGAACTTGTGATGATGCTGAACTACAACTCTCATAATCTCTCTGACTATTGGTTACACTGGCTGGAGCTGATGGGAGTTGGAGTCCAACAACAGCAGTGCCAGAAGTGTTCTTTCATTAGTGTTCTTTGATCCAACTGAGTCCAACAGAATCACAGGCACTGCAGTTTTAATTATGACTTAATTAAAATTAAATTAATTACAGTGAAATCACGTATATTTGAAACACCATTGAAAAAGCCTGCAAGCACCCCATTCTGCCCCCTTCCTGCTCTGTTCTGCCATTTTTGTGACATTTTCAGGTTACTTCCAGTTTTGGTGTGATGGATGTGCCTGAAACGATCACTGCCTGTCTGGTTTATTTATGAATTTAATTAATTAATTATTATTATTTTAAAAATTGTTCTGACATTTATTTTTTATTGGTTTCTTGGCCAAAACGTCTACAGGCTCCTAAATATGCCAAGGCCACAATTCCAACCTCTATTTAAGAACCTGTAAATGTCTGCAAGTTTGTCTCCACTCCTTGTCATTTAACCCACTTCATGTTTCATCATCTCCATCTTCATGTGTTGCAGTGTACAAAGATTTCTGACTAGAGAGTGCCATTCCTGCTTGCTCCACTCTCCAACCCTGCCTGCCCCTCCCCCACACCTGACCAAACCCCCTCCCTTTACACCTCACCAACTCCTTTGCCTATTCTCCCCACAGCTCATTTATTTGAGGGGGAGGTACTCCCACACAGTGGTTTGCTAAATATCTGTGAAACACCCCACCTCTGTTAAATGGCCTGCTTGTCGTTCCTCATGCTGCCATTGGCACGGCTGCACACAAACTGCAGAGTGTGACGATAGCATACATTTTTATTTATATAGGAAGACAAAATAAATGCACTTTAGCTCAATAATATTATTTTAGTCCATATTGTATATTCATTTTGTAGGGAAGGGGGGATTTTAGAAACAGCACCAGGGCCCTCAATCCTTTTAATGCCACCTTGACAAAGACTCAACTCTCCTTACCACTCTGATGACTTATTGTAAGAATCCTGCCAAGCTGCAGTTAGCTGGCCATATAGTCAAAAAGAGCAACAGTTGGGAAGGGCACTTAAGGAGAGGCCAAGGAAAACCAGCTGTTCCTGTCCTGCAGCTGAGCTGTCGACTCCCAAATCTCCTCAACTTCTTTGCCAGCTTGAAACCTGCCCTCTCGCTGTTAGCTAGGAAACAAAGTAAAGGAATAAGCCATTCTCTACAACAAATAAACACAATAACAAACAGCCCCAGGACTTCCTATTCATTCTTCCATCATCTCTCCATCCATCTTTTCCTCAGCAAAGTCCCTTTTATTAGTACAACAGAGACCACCTGCTTCTGTATCTGCCTGGGTCAGAGGCCACTGCTGTGCTTCTCCCTTTTCCATGCTCAGAATAGAAGGGAAGGAGAAACTGTGTCCGGCAAAACTCCTGCTGATTTATCTTTCTGTCATCATCTATGGTGAAGGAATTTGCACCACCTAATGATGATGATGATTATGCTTTGAGTCTATGCAGAAATGTGTGCATGGGCTCCTTAAGATCCCAAAAGTCACAGAGCACTCAGCCACTCATTTGTACAATATTTCCTATCTTATTCCTGTGATGAGCCCAACCTGGTCTCCAGGCCTGGCTTCATCCCTCAACTCTGATCTTCTGGAGAACTTCCTGGCTCCCAGTTCCTCTTGTTTCTCTGTTTGTTTGTTTATAATCCTGTATATCAAGGAATGTCATAGAACATCCAAAATCATAATAAATCATAATAAAATCAGTTAACACATCCACAAAACATTATTAAATTATCAAAACATTATTAAAATTGTCAATAATTGGACCATTGTGCTGATACTCTCTGAAATGTTTGGCTGGGGGGAACTGGCATATGCACTGCACTCAAACTCTGAACCTTGATTCACCACCACCACCCAAAAATTGCAAAGTTCATCTCATTCAAGGTGCCTTGAGTATTGTGCACTTGAACATTTATGATATAAACCGTTTCTTCTTTGTGGGTGCCTCTGAATGTTTCTGCTGATATTCATCAGTCCCATGTGCCAAAAGCCAAAAGAATGGAAGGCATGTTGCCAAAATTCATGCCACTCATGCCAGTTGGGAGTTAGTGGTTGAACGAGCTGGTGAGACATACATGATGAATGTACAGAATGCAAAGGGTCTTCATTAAAAGATGCATTGCAAGGAATAGCAATTCCTCTTTGGAATGACAAAAGAACTACTCGCGGACCGTTCCCTGATTCAACTGCATAACAGACACGCAACACGGATAATCAATCCCAGTGAATCCACCCTTTCCACTCATGGGGATTTTTGTCGACATTGTGTGCCTTGATCAACCACACTGGAAACAGACCCTTAGGCAATTGGCTGATCTCCTGTCCTTCCCTTAATTTGAGCAGGCAAAGGCCCGGGGACTGCAATCAGGAATGCTGGCGATTCTCAAAGACACCGGGCTGCATAATTAGCTACAAGGTCAACCCGGCTTAAATCTCAAAGGAACAAGGTTTTCAAAGTAGCTAATCATCCATTGCTTCAGACTAGTTCTCCAAAAATTATGGTTGTTCATGATGGGACAAATCTTAAGTCCCTTATTTGTGTCAAGTGGAGAAACTGAGGAGTTTTATGTGCTATATAGCTGAAGATGTTCCTTGCTTGCTGGACCTCTTCAGACAACCCAGGTCTACTTGATCCCTGTTATTTGGGAATGGCAAATGTTGAGAAGCATATCTGAATCACCTTATGAATACTATTGTGCACTAGTGATAGCCAGGGAGGTAGCTTGCTAGTTAGCAGCTGAATGGAGAAGGACATCTCTGCAATTTTTGGATAACTATCTTGATTTCTTGAGGTGGAGTAGACAGCACCTCTGCTAGCACTTTGTAGCTACCCTTGCTCATGGCCGTACCAGTGCTTCCATGGTGATAGTTGAGATACTCCCTGCCTCCATCACGACCCCTGACTCAGATAACAATTCACTCTCCCCGGCGGTTATAGCTAGCAAACTGACTCACCAGGACTTACTGGCTGAGAACGTCTCTGTTATTTTGGAGGATTTAAATGAAGCCAATGACATTCTACCAGGACATAGGGACCACCAGGCGCTGTACATAGGAAAGAAAGTAAGGACACTGATGTAAAAATGTTCCATACAAAAGCAATGCAGGTTGAGGGCAGCATTAGGCTTCTGAGTAACTACCACCAAGTGAGGCAACTTAGGAAAATCACCCAGGAGAACATCTCTGGTGTGCTTTTGAAAGTAACTGGTGGCACAAAGCATGTCATGGATAGATCTAGGAAGATTTCCTTTTGCTACAACATGTCATAAGTCTGTCACAAACCTACACTGCTCTTGTGCTTTCCATGTTTCCACATGCAGGAGAACTAAGGGTGAATTTCAATGTCTCTCTTTTTAAAAGGGAACTCTTATTATGAAGGTTGAAATTCAGCTCTCTCTGTGTGTAGATTTAAACCTGTATCTAGCTAGATAATCAATAGCAATATAGATAAAGCTATAGGAAGAAAACTCGAGGCTGTTGAAATACAGAGCTCTCAATAGGAGAGAATCTAGAGCAATTACAGAGTCTGAGGAACAGAGAGGCTCTGTGGTCAGCCATTTTAGGTCTTGAGTCTATGTACTGGACTCATTATTCTGAATGATATGTATCACTCGGAGGGCACTTGCAAATATCCCACTATGGTGTACCATACATAGCAATTAAACTCCTCATGTGGTAGACGTTCTAGGCATTTTAAATTGCTCCCGCTTTCCTGTCATATGATAAGCAAACATGAGAGGGGCTTGAAAGGGTGAACCATTGATTCACACCCCACACAATGCTCTCTGGTGGTTAAACCACTTTAGGAATCCCAGTTGTGGCTTATATTGCCTAACCACGAATCCGGCATTCATCTTTGACTGTTTCCTCAGCAGCCGTTTAATCAGTTGTGCAGATCCCAGTTTTACCTTCTGGGTACATAACACAGAACAATGAAATATGATATCAGTCCCAGTGGGTAGTCCCTTCCAGAAGAAGAGTCCTGCTGGAGAGGACCAAAGGACCGTATTCTCCTCTTCTCACAGTGGCCAACCAGATGCCCGTAGGAAGCCCTCAAGCAGCACTTGAGAGCAACAACTTACTTCCTCCATTGTGAGTCCCAGCAAGGGGTTTTGAGAGGCATTCTATGGCCATGAAACATTCTTTCAGCTATGGAGGGAGTACTTATAACTGCCAGTTTGCACTAATATAAAATGGTTTCATTTTCAAACAAGACTCTTTCATCAAATAGGACAGCATCTTAAACCTCATCTTTGTTTGAGGCATCCTCAAGCCCGAACAAAAACAATTGCCATATTTATTTTGAACGTAGTCCTCACTCAAATAATTTTGGGTTGGTTGTTTCATAAGTGGCTCATCTGTTGCTTTTTGGGTATTTTTGTTAATGATGTTGTTTTTACAGTGCCTTTGCCTTTTTAATTGTAGATCACTTTGATTTTTCTTTGGAAAAGCAGGGTGCAAATATTTTAATACAGCAAATAAAAGAGGCATTATTAAAAATGGCAGCATTCAGAAACTAGTGGGGAAACATTTCAGTCTCCCGGGTCACTCCCTTGTTGACCCCAAAGTCTCCAATGAAGAGAGCTGAAGCTGCTGACCTAGATTGTCTTAGCAAATTTAATTCTGTGCAAGGCAGACCTAACTGGAAAAGCAGATTTAGCTCCACCTACAATCTAAATTAGCATAGCATAGCTAAAAAGACACTATCATCACCAATGGCTAGTATTGTGTATAGATCACTGTTCTTATCTAGTTATTGTATACTACCTGTGACCCTCTGGGTATTGTTGCAGTTTCTGTCATCAAGTTATGGATCAGTGCCAATACAGCAGTGAAAAAATCTGTTGGTAGCAAAAAAAATTAAAATGCATGGTTGCCTTTCAGTGAGGTTTTCTTTTTACATATCGAAATGCTGGATAATTTAGTTTGTCACTCATCCCGAATGAGAACTCTCAGGGACAACGGCAGTATTTCATTGAGTGAACACAGGGCCAAGATAATTAGGAATAAAGAGGTGAGCTTCAAGAAGAGTCATCTGTGTAACTTCACTTGCTAAAAGGGAGGGTGGCAGGTAGGAAATCTGTAAAATACCAAACTTGTCACAAGCCAAGGCCAGCTAAACAGAACAATTAGAATCAACATTTTGCACGATCTGGGATTTCAGGTCTTCGTCCTCTTACCATGTATAGTTAAAACTTATATTGAAAAATTAATCACACTTGCATGATCCATTGAACACGCATGGGCAAGATGGAAGAGCATATGTAATAATTAGATCTCGTTCCATACCCAGATTTGGTTTTGATAAAACACAGCACAGATCCCCTCAACAAGTAAATATTGTTGTATGTATGTATGGTATGGTATGTATTGCAGCTTAAAAAAAGTAGTAACACCATCAGATGCATGCCTGCTCAGAAGTAAACCCCAGGGAGCTCAACTGATCTTTCTCCTAAGCAAATGTTCATAGGAGTCTAGATTAACAGCATACTCATGTGAATGTCTACTCAGAAGCATGTCTGGCTGAGTTCAGTCGACTTACTCCTAGGTCAGTGGACAGAGGATTGCAGGTTACTGGTACAATCCTATACAGTCATACCTTGGTTTTCAAACAGCATAGTTCTCGAATATTTTGGCTTCTGAATGCTGTAAACCCGGAAGTGACTGTTCCAGTTGCAAACTATTTTTGGAAGCCGAATGTCTGACGAGGCTTCTGCAGCTTCCAATCAGAAGCTGCGCTTTGGTTTTGAAAATTTTGAAAGTCGAACGGACTTCTGGAACGGATTCTGATTTCCTTTTTTTAAAAAAAAAATAATTTTTATTAGGTTTCTGTTTAACAATAAAGAACACATAATAACATAACATTTTCCAGTATCCATATTTCATACACTTCCTTGGACTTCCTCACACCTCTTGTTCCTGCTTTCTAAACTCAAAAATTTTAACAGCAAATTATTAACTTATTTTAATTTATATAATAAAGTTTTCCAATATTAAGGTCTCAAAATTATTAGAGCTTAATTATAAAATATTGTTAATCCAAAATTTATCCTTTCTTTCATTTACAATCAAATTTATATTCCTTATTACTAATTTATTGGAGCCATGTTAATATAAATCTTACATCTTTCTTAACATTCATACAATTTGCAATGTTTTTGTAAATAGTCCTTAAATTTCTTCCAGTTCTCCTCCACCAGTTCTTCTCCCAGGTCTCAGATTCTGCCAGTCATCTCAGCCAGTTCCATATAGTCCATCAGTTGCATCTGCCACCCTTCCAGTGTGGGCAAATCTTGAGTTTTCCAGCCTTTAGCGATGAGTATCCTTGCTGCTGTTGTAGCATACATAAAAAAGATTCGATCCTTCTTTTGCACACTCTGGCCGACAATGCCCAAAAGAAAGGCCTCTGGTTTCTTAGGGAAGGTATACTTAAATACCTTTTTCAGCTCATTATATATCATTTCCTAGAAAGCCTTCACTCTGGGGCAAGTCCACCAGAGGTGAAAGAATGTTCCTTCAGCTTCTTTACACTTCCAACATTTATTGTCAGACACATGATATATTTTTGCAAGCTTGACTGGAGTCATGTACCACCTATATATCATTTTCATAAAATTTTCTTTCAAGGCATTACATGCCGTAAATCTCAAATGGAACGGATTCTGTTTGACTTCCAAGGTACGACTGTATATGCCTTCTCAGAAAATCCCACTGAGTTAAATGGGAGTTACTCCCTAGTAACTGTCTCCAGGATTACAGCCTGTAATCTAAGTTCTCACATCCTCAGAAAAGAACTAAGGTGGTGTTGCTTAACTCCCCTCTTTGGAATACCTTAACTAAGACAATTTCTTACAGAAACACCACTTCTATGTAGGAAGAGCACACTGCGCACCAGAATGTGCGGCAGACTCATATGTGTCTATTTCATGACTATCTCCTGCATGGCTTCCCACCACATTTACACATTGCATGTATGTTTGTCCCACATTGTGGCTTTCCTCAAGAGTGTGGTGTGTACTTAGGAAACTGTTGTCGTGGTGTGTTACGTGATCCGAAACTGCACAACGAAACAATTGATTTATGATTCTCTCTCAGTGAATGATGAAAAAATAAATAAATTCTGGAACGGCTTTAATTTTGGGAAGAGTGAATGCTAAAAAAGCTGGATGTAATGAAAACTGGTTTATTTAGTAGTGTAATGGAATTGTTCTTGTGGGGGTACAGAAACAGGCCCCAGTGCCAAAGTGCCAGCAGAAGTCCTTGATCTACTTATGGTTTGATTTTTAAGATAGTGCAGCAGTCATTACACACAAACACACACACACAGAGAGAGAGAGAGAGGACAAAAGCCAATTTCATAGCATCTTCCTGATGCTCCAAATAGGAGAATTGATTTAATGCTTTGATCGCTCACTAATTTGCCTTTGCCTTTGAGGCCAATCACAAGCTAAAGAAACCAAAGAAAGAGAAGGCAGTACCAATAACAGGGAAATAAATGGGGGGGGGCAGTGAAACCCCATGGGGTGCACAAAAATAAATATTTTATTTATTCAAAGTGCACTTTGAATTAAAATTCTTCGGGGGTACTTTGAAAGCATGCCATTATGTGGTGTAATTCTGTTAGGACAACAAGAGAACGCAGCGGCGAGCTTTTAAAATGTGCATTGGGCCAATAAAATCTCTCTTTCCTTGTGCACCCTTGGGATTTCATCTCCTTCCCTGCTCTCCCCCCCCCCCCCCCAAGTCTTGCTAATGCCAGAATATCCATTAACATTTACTGGGGCTTTCCTGTACATCCACATAATTCCACTGGTCTCAGTTGCTATGATTACTTTAAAATGTATTCTGCTTTCCTTGGTCCAAAATCAGTTGGAGACATCAGAAGCTGGAAACTCTGCTGTGCTGCACAGCCTGTAATATAGTATGTGCTAACACAGCCCTAATTTTATTTTCCACATTTTGATCCTCTCATTCTACCTAGCTCAGCAAGTATAGACACCCCCACTCCTCCCTGCCCAACCCGAAATTAACTCACTCTGGCAATGAGTGATCTCACATTAAATACAGCAATGCCCTAACGATTCCACTCCCTGAGAAATGGCGAACACATTAAAAGCACCTCCATAGCTTCCAAGATCTCTTCAGTGGAGTTGCCTTGGGCAGAGATGGCAGTGAGAGAGGGTCAGATGAATTTAGGGTGGCCATTTACAGACAGTTCTCTATTGGAAAAGCATTTCTTTGAAAACAAAGCAGAATAAGAAGGGTGAAAAGGAACCTTGAGGTTGGTCATCAACAGTGATTACCCGACCACAGTCTTTCCCACGATGCTGAGATGTACAGAATTTCTATTTAAATTATAGTGATTCTCAGTTTGCATCTATACACGTTTTGTGCACATCTGTGCTCAAGAAAGGTACAAAATTAGTGCTGCAATTCTCAGAGTGGTTAACAGTCAGTCCCTCTTCCTGGGGGACTCTGGGAATTGCAGTGAAGGCAATAAGGGTACCCAAATGACTCTAAGCACCCTTAACAAACTAAGCACCCAGCATTCTTTGGGAGAAGTCGTTACTGTTTAAAGTGTCAGGATAAGACCTGAGATAGCTCTGTCGGTAGAGTGTGAAACTCTTAATTCCAGGGTTATGAGTTCGTGCCCCACGTTGGACAATTCTATGATTCTTATATATAGTGCAATTGGGGCTTGTGTGTGAAGGAAATATTCCCACATTATTAGTGTGTGTGGCTGGATGTGGTTTTTGCAGGGGTGCTGGGTGGGGTTATGAGGAATATTTTGTGTCTTGTACTTCTAGTCGTCGGGATTTCCCCCTCCCCAAGTAAAGCATCCCCCCCCAGCTGCCTGTTGCACCCTAATAATTCGGAATCCCCAAGCAAGGAATTGAATAAGCAGGCTGAAGCACAATGGTATTATTCACACCCTGTTGAGATAGCATATGATTTATTAGGAGACCACTTTACTGGGTAAAATCATGTGTTCTATTATTCCGAAATAGAGTTTTCCCATGTAAAGTCCTTGAACAAAGAATTGTTGTTTTATTAAATCCACGTTAGTGTGACAGTTATTAGATGTAAGGCTTGGGCCCCTTTTCACATGGTGAAGGACTTTTTAAATAACTGGGAACGGAGCCAAGGGGTCATTGCTGATGTGGAAATAATACTCCATTCACTTCAATGGGAGACGTAGATCTCGATGAACCTTTCTCTTTCCAACGATCTGTTCCCTTCATTGAAATATATATGACACCCTGCATGCACAAGAGCTACACATGTGTGTCAAAGCCCATGTGGGGCTCTGCAATGGAGCATTAGAATTGTACTGGAGCATTTGGAAAACTGATATGAGTCATACCTAAGGGCTGAGTCACTGTGAAAATAATTTTATTATTTGTTGCTTGAATCAATAAGCATTCCTGAAGTCTCCACCTTATCTAATCATCTCTCTGAAACTGTACTGAAGCTGTTTAGATCATGTGGCCTCGTTTGAGATCTTGTTACTGAATCCCTTTCCAGTCTCTGTATTCCCCTAATGGGAGTTTTCTTCTGCAGCTACCTGGTGGAGGATGCAGAACTTATTCTGGGCCTAGCAAGAGATGCAGCCTCTGACATACCCTTCAACATTTCTCCAATGAAAATAGGGAACCTCCTATTCCAACCTATATAAAAACATAATAAAACATTAAACATTAAAAAACTTCCCTATACAGTGGTACCTCGGGTTACATACGCTTCAGGTTACAGACTCCGCTAACCCAGAAATAGTGCTTCAGGTTAAGGACTTTGCTTCAGGATAAGAACAGAAATCATGCTCCAGTGGCACAGCGGCAGCAGGAGGGCCCATTAGCTAAAGTGCTGCTTCAGGTTAAGAACAGTTTCAGGTTAAGAACGGACCTCTGGAACGAATTAAGTTCTTAACTCGAGGTACCACTGTACAGGGTTACCTTCAGAAGTCTCCTAAAGGCTCTATAGTTACTTATCTCCTTGGTTCGTGTGTGTGTGGGGGTGTGTGTTCCACATAGCTCCATATCCTCCAACATTTCTCTGATGACAATAGAGACATCCTAAGGAAAAGCAAGACATTCTGGGATCAAATCAGAAACTGGGGCGGCTTCTGTAACTCCAGGGCTGTCTCTGGAAAATAGGGGCACTTGGAGAGGTTCAGTGTGAACACATCTATTGGGCAGATTTTTTGAGTAGCTCTCAGGTGGGCCTTTGCCCACCCTTGTTTACTTTGCACACATTTCCCTCCAGTCTTCCGCTTCATCCCTTCTCACATTTCTTTCCACTGTGCTTCTTTCCTGACAACAGCAGATCCTGGAGCGCCGGCGAATCCAGCAGTTGCAAATGTACCGGGCTCAGATGGCTGCAGTTGGCATGGCGCAGTTGGACAGGCGCCAGCCCATCGCCAGGACACAGTCTTCCCCAGCGACTCCAGCATTACCTCACCCAGCGGTGGATCAGCCTGTAGCTCATAGCTTCATGACTGGTAGGACTCCCTGAAGGCTCTGCTTAACAGGCGGAGTAAATGCATGCTTCATGTAGGATCAATTGATTTAAATGCCACGAATGCCTCTTGTAGCCGTAGCAATGCACTCATTTCTAACCTCAATCCTACTGGACTTTATGATGCTTTATTGGCTGCCAGTCAACGAGTGCAGCTGATAAGAGATAATATTCACACACTCATAAATTAATACCGTTGACTTGGCTCCATAACTTGAGCAACAGGTGCATTTCGGTTCCCTCCCCAACTCATGTCATTTCCACCCCCCCCTTTTGTTTCTTTCTCCCTCCATGTTGCCTCTTTTTTGCCTCTGTTGAGACCACCACCAAGTTGAAACAAGACCCTTATGAAATTGCATGACTGGGGTATATATAACGCTGAGGCTCGTCGTTCGCCCCCAGTAAGAATGCCACTCACTGATGCAGAAGGTGTTGTTCTTCACTGTGACAAGCAAAGCCACAATCGAGACACAAATGACCTGATCAGTTACGGGGAAGGGATACCTGCTTTCAGCAAAGGCTGATTGGCATGTGCTTGTGGTATTTGTAGGTGCTTGCTGACGCATGTGCTCTTTGAATTACAGAGAGATAAGAAGGGGGCTTCAGGGTTTGCGGGTGGGTTTCCCCCCACCCCAGTAACATCCCACACTCTCCCTTTTATCCAAATGTATCGGAGATTAAAGTCCACTAAATTTCAGCCATAATAGAAAGTTGATACTTTTGCAAACAAAAAAAGTACAATTTCCATAATGAGGAATGATATGTGAAATGTATTTGGGTTGCATTGGGCTATAATTATTGTTATGGGTTTGTTTTGGTTTTAGCTATTCATTTTGTGCTTTTATCCTTTATTTTTATCTTGTGAACTGCCCTGAGATCTTCAGATGAAGGACGTCATGTAAATTTAACAAATAATAATTATAATTACAAAATAGCAGCGTTTACTGGGTTTGATCTCATTTTAAAGCCTGTTTGATTCTTGTCTTGACTTTCTTCACATCCCACTGTGGGTTCACTTTAATGGACCTGATATTGAGCTTTTGGAAATCTCTTGATCCTCCCGTTAAGGCTTTCAACTAAGGCCATACAGACACGCTCTCCATGCTCCAAATGTCCACACTGAGTCACTGACAGCAAAGGCAGAGGAATCTGTGTTGCTTGTGCCCGGCTTGTGGGACTTTCCTTTCACAGTCTCATGCAAATCCAAGGGGTGATTATTTGTTTTCTTATTTATTTATTAAATATATACCCCACCCTTCCTCCCAGCGGAGCCCGGGGTATGCAGGGACTAACAGGACAATGATGCGTGTATACTAGGGACTGGAGTCTGACCTGTACCAACCAGGAGGAAAGAGTCAGAGGCAGGGGAAGCTTCAGAGCTGGATGAAGAGAAGGAAGAAGATGCAGGCCAGGCCAGTGAATGGCCGGATGCTGCCCTACCTCCCCTGCCCCACTGTCTCCCAGAACCAGGAAACAATGGAAGCAGAAAGCACAGAGGCAACTTCCACTCAGGTGAAGTCTCAGGCTACATGTGCACAACCCGTCAGGGGAAGGTGCATAAATGGATGAATGGTCCCCTGATTCTACAACTTCACAGAGCGCAAATCTGGGAATAGCTGTCTAGATGCCAGATTGGTGTGTGCAGGTCTTCAGAGCTGTAGAAACGAGTGTGTTATCTTTGATAAGTTAACTCTCTGCTGTGTGCGTTCCTTTGGGCAGGGTGGCATACACGTCTGTTGTTTAAAAAATACAATTAAAAATGAAGCAAAAGCATATTGTGAGCATTTAGAAATTGTTAGAAGCACCTAAAAACAACGCATTAAAAACAGATAGGTGTGCTCTGGACAGAGCTGCTGAAGCAGAGGGGATTTGGTGGGCATCTGAAAGAGTTAAGTGAGGTCGCAGGGAGTTCTGAAGCACAAATGCTGCCACACTAAAGAACTTTGTGTGACATTAGTAGACATGCAAGTTTTGCAGATCTGACTGAATTGGCAGGTATGGGGCCAAGGCCTTACGTGAACCAGTCGCAAGCTGTTAGGGGCTTTATATACAGGCAACCCTCAATTTGCATTCCGGGTTATCACATGTGAATGATGAAGCACACATAAGCCCATTCCACCCCCTTTTCTGGCCACTTCTGGGTCGCCGTGATGCCACAAGTCAAGGCGAGTCAAATTATTTTGGAAACTGAGAAAGAAAATTCTGCAAACACCTCTCCCACACATCGGCAGTAAAAATGCAACAGTAATACATTGAGTAATACATTGAGTAGGAACAGAGGAAACAGCCTTATACCGAGTCAGACCCATTGGCCATCTAGCTCAGTATTGTCTACAGTGATTGGCTGTGGATCTCCAGGGTTTCAGATTGGAGTCTTGTGGGATGTGATACATAAGTAGCAGTCAAGTACAACATTCCTTGTTTTCCTAGAGTGGACATGCAAGGGGATGTTTGGACCAGCCAGTCAAAAACTTCCTGTTTCCTCCTGGGCTAGGACATACTTCCTCTTGCATTTTACTAGAGGTGGGCGTGGCCTTACCTGTTCAGGAAACAAAAGCACAAGGCCCACAGCCCTCCTCCCTTCTTCTCCATCTTCCTTTCGTCGTGTGAGCTGCAGTGACTGCCAGTCTGCAGTCACTGGGATTAACCCCCCATAAGGGGTAGATCCACATGTATATATATCTGTAACTAAGTCTGTCTTCAGGGATCCAACTGTGAACTGATGGTGTGAGTAAACTACTTTTATATATCTCAAATAAGATTGTGGCGTGTTTATTCTTTTAAGAGGGAACTAAGGGATCTTACCAGGAATCTATATTGAGAAGCTTAAAGAAGCTTGCAACCAGCTACTCGCTGTGCGTTTAAAGGGGAATGTTAAAACACTGCTAAGGTATAGAACTTGCTAGCACAAGTTAGGAAGGATATTAAGAAACAATATTTCCTCTGCTGCCTCCCTGAACATTCCCACAAGTCTCTCCCAGCCCTACCTCGAGATGCTGGGGACTGAACCCAGGATGTTCTGCATGAGCTACAGCCCTTCTGCTGCCTTTTCATGGCACCCATTTCACAGCAGATAGTCTGACCTCTTTCTGAGACTGATGCCCAGCTTTTCACTTGGGCAGGGAAGGGAGAAGTTTGGGATCCTTCCCTGCTCTATATTTCATCGCCCCGTTCAGTGAACGTTCATAAAGGTTGTCACCCACTGCGAGCCTTAAGGATAATAAAAAGTGATGCATTTGAAATACATGTATATTTCTCTCTGGAGGTCAATTTCCACCCTGACATCTGCAGAGGCAAGTTCACGATTTACAGGACTGCAATTAGATGAGCATCTGACTTAAAGCAGGAGCAGGGTTTTGCAGAAAGAGGAAAAGAGCAAGTGAAAATATTGGATCTTCTGATTTCAGTGGGGAATTTTGCCACTGGCTTCAATGAAGACAACATTCCAGGCTGAATAATTATCTCCCACTAACATTCCACAGCAGCTAGAAATTGAAAACATTTGTCTCTTCTCTCTTTACTTTGGGGGTGGGAGCCGTAGCCTTGGCTGGATTGTGTTAGGGAATCCTACTGTCTATTTTTAGAAGGCAACTCTGTTGCTGTGTTGTGGTACTGTAGCACACGTGCTGCGTGACCCGCAGCTGCAAAAGTGAATTATTTGCACATCCTAAATCAATTTAGATGTTTGAAGTGAATGAAGAAGGAAAGGGGGGGGGACCCATTCAGATTTCATTTTTTGAAACCAAGAAACTCTTCATCAGACACGATGCAGTTAGAAGGGCAAATATATTACTGTCAAACAGTCTGAACTGAACGTTTCTGACAAAGGCCAAAAAATGCAGCATTTTTTATTTTATTTTTACTGGATTCAAACAGAATTAACGTTTCTCTGAGGAAAAAGATTTATACGATCTGAAGAGAAACCAGAGTTAAGTCGGGAGAGTCCTCAGAACAGCACAAGATTGAATTGCACCCTAAGAGACTGGGAAGGGTTTGTGAAACTTGGTTGTCACATGTAGTTGGCCCTCTGTTGCTTACCGAGAAGGCAAATGGTTAGGCGTTTGTTTGTTTGTTTATTTGTTTTGTGTTTTATATACTTCTCTTCATCATAAAATCTCAGGGCAGTCCACAAGATAAAAATGCAAGGTAAATGCACAAATCAATAGTTAAAACCAAAATGATAACACCCCCTTCCCACAAATAAATTTAAAAGACTGTAGAACGTTAATCAGTCTAAGGCCTGCTTGAAGAGGAATGTTTTTGCCTGGCACCTAAAGATATATCATGAAGGCTCCAGACAAACCTTTCTGGAAAAAGCATGCAACAAATGGGGAGCCACTGCAGAAAAGACCTGCTCTTGCGCTGCCAGCCTCTGAACCTCTCATAGAGGTGGCACATGAAGAAGGGCTTCAGAAGAGGAACACAGAGTCTGGGTAGGTTTATATAGGGAGCGGCGGTCCTTGAGAATGTGCTTATCATTTCTTGTTATATTGTCTTTATGCTGAAGGTGTTGCGTACGACACGCTAATGTTGAAGCACCAATGCATGTGTGGAAATTACAGCAACCACCCTGAGCACGCTGGAAGAATACAAAGCATCTGGTCGAGGCTGCAAGAAAGTGGCTTGCTAAACAAGTGTGAGGTAATCAAAAACATGGCCATACAAATAGGTTTGATGTTAGGAGGCACAATATTATCCATTCCGTCTGTAAGCACCAAGCAGCTAACCCTGTAAATATCCCTTGTGCTTCATGATAAAAAATAAACTATGGACTCATCGTGGAGTCATGTGTGGATCATAATATCCACATATAAAAAATGACAGATTAATTTATTTTTCCCCTTTTGTGACTCCATGTACAGCTTCCATTTGAACACTCAGGCATTCACATCTTATTTGTGGGGGCACCACAAATTTCCAGCATAAAATTATTTGGTGGGACATAGGTTTTAATAATAATAATAATAATAATAATAATAAACAACTTCCCTCTTTCCTTTGCACAAGTGAGTGAACAAGCGCATACACACCACAAATTTAAAATGCAAATCTTCCTCAAAGATATAATTCCCAGCACCCTTTAATGAACTACAGTTCCCATGAATATTTGGGGGGAAGTAACATGCTTTACATGTATTGTGTAACTGTAGCTTTTTGTTATGTCAAAAATGGGAAATTATGGTGAATTGTTTCCAAACAAGATGTGATATGAACCCATGGTTTAAAGTTGGCTACCCTTGGCTTTTTTGGAGCCATTAACCATAGTCCCCTACCAGTTTAATCACAATGGGAAGTTGTACTTCAGTACCTTCTTACCTGTTTCCCAGTTCACATGAAGGGAAGAGCAAAGCAGCTGCATGTGGGGCTCACTAATAACTTGACCAGGATGTATCATCTAAATGCAGCCATTGTGAATGGATGGAGCTGAGCCTTGCCTGATGTCAGACTGAGGAACCAGCAGGCCTCTAAGGAATTGCTAGATCGAGGTGCTGTTGGATTGGGGTCTCCTTATATAGAACTGCCAAACACTTAACCCAATTGCTGTGAGCCACTTAGATTAGCAAAATGTCTATAGTGGGTGACTATAGGAAGGAAATAATCTTTAGATAAAAGTAAAGAGATGCCTGACTGTTCATTCATAGATTGTTCCACAGGCATCACAAAGATAAAGGTAAAGGGACCCCTGACCATTAGGTCCAGTCGTGACCGACTCTGAGGTTGCAGCACTCATCTCGCTTTACTGGCTGAGGGAGCCGGTATACAGCTTCCAGGTCATGTGGCCAGCATGACTAAGCCGCTTCTGGTGAACCAGAGCAGCGCATGGAAATGCCGTTTACCTTCCCGCTGGAGCGGTACCTATTTATCTACTTGCACTTAGTGTGCTTTCGAACTGCTAGGTTGGCAAGAGCTGGGACCGAGCAACGGGAGCTCACCCCATCGTGGGGATTCGAACCTCACCTCCAACCTTCTGATCGGCAAGCCCTAGGCTTTGTGGTTTAGATTACAGCAGATAACAAATTGATTGATTGATTGATTGAGGTTTATGTGCCTTTTCCCCACAATGAGCTGTGCCCAAAGCAACTTGCCACAAACATTCAAAACATCAAAATACAAATATATGCAAATGCAGAGCATGCCATTAAATTCAAAAATGACAAAAACCAACAATTTAACAAACACAGAATAAATTCAGTTATATAGTTATATATTTTTTTAAAGAAGTACATAAATATTTAAGTACATAAGTACAAAGTATTTAAGTGCATATATACAAAGCAAATGGAAGGTTTGGCAATCAAGTGTCTGGTATTGGTTTTTCTGCCCTCTATTGAGTCTGGCTTAAATACAGTTCAGAGGGGAGGGGTCCTCTCACCAGACTAGAAGACATACAGCTGACTCCCATATCCTGACTCCAGAGAAGGTTGGAAGCAACAAAAGTCAAATGTTGAGGAGGTCAGTGGCGATCAGTCTTTTCCCCAGCTTCCAGGAAGTACCAACTGCTGGCACAGGTCTTATTGCATCTAAAAGTGTGGTGCATTGGCTTCTATGAATGCAACCGCTTTGTATAATGTTTTTCCTTCAGGAGTGTTACATTTTGTATAAGTCATTCATTTTATCGTTTGGGATAAATAACTATAAGTAAACTGTTGCTGCAGTTCATGGTGCTGCTGCCTAAATTCAACCAGACTAGGTTAAATTTGACAGAAGCTAAAGAGAGGACTGTGATTATTCAGAGATAAAAAAAGAAGGATTGTGTTTCCACCGAACAATTGGACAACCTCAAACAAACTAGGAGCGTTGTTCTCATCACCGGATAAACACTGTGAACTGAAAATATTCTGATTCTCTCTTAAGTCAATCATCAGGCTGTCATAAAGGTCATACTCAGTTCCCATAAGAAATGTATTGGCAGTAAAATAATGATATGATGGATATTGGGTGAAGTAAGCCAAGCTTTATGATGCCACATTCTTTACATGCAATCCAAGTTACATTTATTCTGAGCATTATTTTGACGTCTGTGCTGATCAAAGCTTGATCATACATTTGCATCTGACTGAGCTGGTAGAACTTTCCATCCAACTTTTCGAAGCCTTGGGGAAAAATGACAGAGAGCTGGTTTTTCCAGGTGCTAGATCTATGGGTTCACTACGCTTTTATTTATGGGGCTCATAAACAATGAGTGCTGGGCTTGGCTTTCCGACATCGTGAAACGCAAGGCAGGAGCCTAGGATTTGAGTAACCTTGTGAAAATAGGAGATTGGCGCAATCACACACACACATTTGATCTTGGTGGCTCCTGTGTTTAGCAGTGCAAGTAGTAATCCTCTGTCTTCTGCTCCCCTGTGAAGCTTGAACCCATTCACACATGTGTATCCTCCCAGCTTTTTTGTTTGTTCTACACACACACACACACCCACACACCCACACACACCAATTCCCTGGTCCCACCAGCTACCCTTCGCTTAAGGGTCAGGTTAGCCTTTGTGACTCTCCAGACCAATCTTCGTCTTGTGGCCTCTACATGGAAGCAGCTCCAAATGCTTCCATTTCATAGTGTGGGCTGTGGTGTATACCTCTACTTGCTGAGTAGTACTACTGAAGATCTGTGGTTTAAAATCACCATGCCAGTTCTATGGATGTGTGATAAAGGTGTGGAAAATGCCCAACACAATGTCAAGGTGGAATGTGGTTAAATGACGTCTTCTGGAGAATTCACCACATGGAGATAGTTTTTGACACTCTACATAGGGGCGATGATGTTTAGATCAGCACAGGAGCCTGGTACCAATGGGCTACTGCTTCTTCCCTGCTCATGCTCATCTTCATGTCCTGGCCCCTCACTTTCCTCTGTTTCTTTATGAAACTCTTATTCTTCCACTATTCCCTGCTATTTCTGAGGTCTACAAGAACATGCACCGGGAAAGAAGGGGCCCATTTTCTGTTCTGTGCAGCTAAAGGGTAGCCCCTACACAGAGTTGCTCTGTGATCATCTAGAAGTGTTTCTCTGCTGTATCCCTTACTGTAAGACCAACTGTTTATATATGTGCAGACAGTATATGTATTGCAGATATTAATACTGCACAGTTTGAAGTGTCTGGATGCATAAAATCTGATTCCTTCTGGAAATGAAGCATTGCCCAGACCAATTAGATATTATTCAAAACTTTACTTGCAGAACTTTCTTCATAACAGAATTAAAACATCAAATGATGCATCCAAATAGTTCCATAAGACATATGCCAGTAAAATGCACAAGCTCAGCATCTTACAAAATATAAAATAATTCCAAACAGCTCCTAGAAGCAAATGTCTGCATTCCAGCTTGCACCGGGCTGCTTACCTGTAGAGATTCACTTACATCCTTCTTCCACAAAGTCAAGGAACAAAGACACCCTTCCAAGATGGTGATTTTGAATTCAATAGCCTTCCATGTGATCTAAAGTTTAACACTCAAGTGTTAGCTACTAGAGAATGACAACAGTTAATTATCCACTTAATTAAAGCTCAGAGAGCCCATCCTTGGCCCCATAAAAAAATCCCAATGTTAAAGCCTTCATTAATGCACATAGCCATTCACCATTTCGGTGTCAATTAAATAATTATACTTAGCAAAATGCACTAGGAAGCACAAGCACACATGCAGCAAGCACACAACTTGCTCCCTGTGCCTTGTCACATATCCCTACATATTAGGATGTGACGAGATATATTTTTGGTTAGCCTGGACTTCCAATGGGATAGGCACTGCTGTGAGCCATCCTTAAAATATACAATGTGAAAACCATGATGCTCTTGTGAGCATTAAAAAAGAATTAGATGAGAGTTGCAGTCCCTAAGCATATTTAGCAGGAAGCAAATCTCCCTGAACTCAGTGGGACTTCTTTGGTCTGGGTAAACATGTTGAGGATCGGACTGCAAATCATTCAAAAGGTCTTTTAAAATTTAAAACAACAGTCTAGCTGTTGTTCTTATCTCCTTAAGTACAGTGAGGTTTATGGCACTTCAGTGTGTCTGGACTAATAGACAAAAGTGCTACAATGACTAATAATTACCCCAGCCTCTTAAATATTTTAATTAGCTTTCTTATAGAATACACAACCCTCAGTGGAAATGGAAGGGGTCTTCCACAGTACTGGCCACCTGGGGTTTCTTCGTTGATTTGCTATGCAGTCATCTGAAGCCCATTCCAGGAAAAACATTTATATTATACCACATCCCCTTTGCCTTCCTTTAAGAAAATACATACATACAACTTTTAGGAGAGCAAGAGAACGTTATCAATCACCTGACGTATGAAGAACACTGTAGCTTTGTTTGTTATTTAAGCAGCCCCAGAAGAACCATTTATTGTCTTCACAAAGTAACATTGTGTTCTCGACTTTAGGCAACTGTGCCTCAGACATCTTTCCTCAGCTGTGAGTTCTCTTAGAGTTCTGGGAGAGGTGGAGAAGTCAGTTATTTAAAACCCCATTGTGAAGTTCTTTAGACTGTGAAGCTAAAGTACCGTATTAAGTTGGAAAGAAATTTCACTGAAATGAGAGTCTATGCTAACATTTCAACCAAAGCATATTTTGAAGTAAACTGAGGGGTGCTGGAATGGGAAGAGAAAAACTCTTCAGTCATGGTGCTGCAAAATAGTTTGTCCATGGAAATTTGATGGAAGCTGAAATGGTTTGAAGAAGCTTAGCAACATAAAGGAAGAAAATATTATCCCTTCCCTAACCGAAATAAGTTACTTCTAAATAAAGGTGTTTCAGAGACTGAGGCATACATCTTTGGATATCAAAACCCCCCTGAATTATTGGGTACGTTTCAGTTTCAAATTGTAGGAAATAGAGGCTTCCACTACTTCATTTGGAAACTTAACTCAAAGTTTTGTGACTAAACTCAAAGTTTTAGGGAACGTAGTCCATTTTTTAGGCAGAGGCAAGGCTAAATTCAGTCTATTATATCAAGTCCTGTTAACAGTCGCAGAAAATACCCTCTCCCCTTAAATGTTTATTGGCCTTTGAAAACAAGCAATGTTTGCATTGGAATACTAGTAAGGAGTATAAATCTTTTGTGCAGTTTCTTTCTGGCTCCTGCTGCAGAAACAACATTCAAAGTTTGGTTACTAGAAATTTCTTTCAAATGCTCTTGATTTCTTACTAGGCAAAGCCCTGTTACGTCTCCGGTAAGCAATTGCGAAGAAAATCCAAACATGCCATTAGCAGGGCAAGACAAGGATGTCTCCAGAGGAGGCAACTTTGTAACTGAAACAAGACAGAGAGCGGGAACAGCAGGTTAATGCAACGCGATCGAAGGCATGTGAAAATATTGGCTGCATTTTATCAGTATAAGGAAAAATAGATCCCTGAATTTTAACAGTGCTAGATTCTAGAAAGGCAGCTTCCTATGTTACCTACGCCAAATGTTTATCAGTATAAAATCATTTTGCCTCTAAAGAAGTCTGATTTAAACACATTGGGAATAGCATCTTTCCTGATAAATTTATCAGTTCTGACCGCAGGTTGTGTTGACTTGCTCTATTTCATCTTAGCAAAGACCTGCAAGGAGCCAGAACCAGTTACTTTAACCTCCCATGTGGCTGGCACTACTGGCCAATGTTAAGGATGGAGGAGAAATTCAGTTCAGGTCACATTTAAAGGTAAAAAAAATGAGAGGCACAAATACAAGATGGGTGACACCTGGCTTGAGAGCAGTACATGTGAAAAGGATCTAGGAGTCTTGGTTGACCACAAACTTGACATGAGCCAATGCAATTCTGGACCGCATCAATAGGAGTATAGCATCTAGATCAAGGGAAGTAATAGTGCCACTGTATTCTGCTCTGGTCAGACCTCACCTGGAGTACTGTGTCCAGTTTTGGGCACCACAGTTCAAGAAGGACACTGACAAACTGGAACGTGTCTAGAGGAGGGCAACCAAAATGGTCAAAGGCCTGGAAACGATGCCTTATGAGGAACGGCTAAGGGAGCTGGGCATGTTTAGCCTGGAGAAGAGGAGGTTAAGGGGTGATATGATAGCCATGTTCAAATATATAAAAGGATGTCACATAGAGGAGGGAGAAAGGTTGTTTTCTGCTGCTCCAGAGAAGTGGACACGGAGCAATGGATCCAAACTACAAGAAAGAAGATTCCACCTAAACATTAGGAAGAACTTCCTGACAGTAAGAGCTGTTCGACAGTGGAATTTGCTGCCAAGGAGTGTGGTGGAGTCTCCTTCTTTGGAGATCTTTAAGCAGAGGCTTGACAACCATATGTCAGGAGTGCTCTGATGGTGTTTCCTGCTTGGCAGGGGGTTGGACTCGATGGCCCTTGTGGTCTCTTCCAACTCTATGATTCTATGATTCTATGATTCTATAAATCTGGGCTTCTTGGCTCCTTGCTTGCCTCCCTTCCCTGGGCTGCTTGTCCATTCTCCCTCCTGTCTGCCTCCCTGCCTCCATCCACGAGCAGAGGAAGAGGAGTGCAGGGGGAGTGCACCACCCCTGGCAGAGCAATCTTGGCAGGGTGCCATCCCAGATGCTCCCCCCCCGCTGGGCACCCTGCCCCCGCAGGCAGCGTGCCCCACCCCCAGGATGTGTACCACACCACTGTGGGCAGCAGCCCCAGGACATGCACCAGCCCTGCCCCCGCCTGCTCTCCGCCCCCACCCCCAGTGCTGGAGCATGAAGCTCCGCCACTGCCTCCATCTTCTCCTCCAGTGCAGCTGTGATGGACCACCCAAAGGTGAGCCACTCTCAGAATTCTGCCATCATTCTGTAGTTTGCAGTGCCATCTGTTGGCAGCCACACGAACAACAGCTGCATGACGACACTCTTACATTCTTATTATATCAAAGAGAAAAGGGAATTTTGCACTACAATGGTAGTGAATTTTCATGAGGGCTTTAAATAATAATAATCACAAAGTTAATAATAATCACTAAATTGAAGACTGTAAAAATGAGAAGCAGAGAAACCAGAATTGATAGATTAGTCCATCGCTACTGACCATAAATGTGGTTTCGTGAATGACTGCGCTCACAATCAGATCCCCTTCTCCCTTCTTCCCTACTGTACCCCCTTGACTGTCCACATCTACACTGATTAAACAACTATGTGAAACTGATTGATGAAGAGTTATATGATTCATCTAGTCTACTATTGTCTGTTCCAACTGAAAACAGCTATCCAGCATCTCAGCCTTGGTACTTGAGATCCCCTTGTCAGTGGAGATTCCAGGGATTGCAAAGCATGACCTACTATGGCCACTGTACTTAAAAAAGGGCACATTTTCTAGGAATGGAACTCAAACTCACCTCTCCCGTTTCCAGTTACATTGCTCTTTCCCACTGAGCTGCCAGTGGGAACTGTGTCCTTGAACTTTTGCTTCCTGGATGAATAATGGACAGGTGTGTGTAGAAATCTTCTGACTTTTGTGTGGCTGCACAATAAGAGTCACCTTTATTGCCCTGCCTACATCTTTGCCTCTGGAGCTGCCCATGAAACTATACAGGCCCTATAAGGACACTCATGAGAGAATGTGGCCCTCAAACTGAAAATTGTTGCCCACTCCTGTTCTAGATAAACAAGACTGACCATTGACCATTCTACAAGAATGATAAACCATTTCAGCTTCCATCAAATTTCCATGGACAAACTCTTTGCAGACAAACTCTGTGCATTAGATATTGTGAATAAATGACCCTCCAAAGCAAATATCCTAAAGACAAGTTAATTGGGGAACTTGTTGTTGTTTTTGGATTAACTTAGGGCAGGAGTAGTCCACCTGATGCACTCCACATGTCATTGGACTACAATTCCCATCTTTTGTTGTTGGGGATCAGGGATAATGGGAGTTGTAGTCCAACAACATCCGGAAGGCCCCATACTGACTACCCCTGCCTTAGGACAAAACTAAATGTAACCTCATTCACACTGTGAACAATTGTTTGGATGGGCTTCTAAAGTGTAAACAGCAGACATGGAGCTTCTGACCAAGACCCTGGTGGGGGAAGGAGAAGGCTTTAAACCTTTGGTCCTTGCTGCAATCCCACTCTGGACCAGGGCCTTTGGTGCTAACTAATCATAGAGTTGTACGGTACCCACAAGCATCATCTAGTCCAAAACCCCTGCAATGCAGGAATCTCACTAAAGCATCCGTGACAGATGACCATCCAACTTGTGCTTCAAAACCTCCAATGAAGGAGAGTCCACAACATCTCAAGGGAGACCATCCCATTGTTGAACAGCTCCTATTGTCAGAAAGCTTTCCCTGATGTTTAGTCAGAATCTCGTTTCTTGTAACTTGAAGCCATTGGTAATCATGTGACTGGTGTCCCTGTGGTTTTGCATGGAAGGGGAGGGGAAACCTGTCTGGGGGCGGGACATTTATTTTTTGCATGCAAAGTACTGTGTTATTCTAACATGTTTGATTTACCACGGGACCAATGCATTTGTTAAAACCATCCTTGCTTTTCCTTTCTTGAAGAATATTAAACAAAACCAGTCTCACATTCTCATATGATGCAATTGCTGCCCATGATTAATCCTATTTAATGTTATTTTGGATTTGCTCCCCCCCCCCACTCCCTGTCTTCCTTATATTATCGGTGGAATATTGTAGACCTCTGCTGCTTTCTTTCAGCGGATCCGAGGTCGAAAAGCCAGTCTGGAAGAAATACAGCTGGTTCACTCTGAACATCATTCACTGCTGTATGGCACCAGCCCCCTGAACAGACAGAAGCTGGACCCCAGGAAAATCCTAGGTCTGTAAAGGGCTCTATTCTACTGAGAACAGCACATTCCAGCACTGTCATTAGTCATAGCTGGTGTCAGTTTAAAATACTTGGCAAGCAGTATAACAAAAAAAAAAAAGTATCACTTTTTCCAAATGCATTGCATTGTAGAAAGAGAATGTAGCAGCAGCAGCCAACACAGATTAGGAAAAGGTCCTTGCCGGAAAGTAGAGATCTTTCTCTTTCTATCTCTCTGTCTCTGCTTTCTTACCCTCTGGACATTAACCCCTTTGTGGCAATGATATTTAAATTGCATGGGCAAATAGAACCCTGCACATAAGGCTGTTTCTTATTTCACAGGACTCTTCCTTGCCATGCAGCCAGTGGCGGAGCTTCATGCTCCAGCCCCTTGGGGGGGGGGGAGAGCAGGTGCCATATTCCTAATTATGGCACCCTACTGGGATCGCGCTGCTGGGGGCGGTGTGCTCCCCCCGCACTCCTCTTCCTAAGCTAGTGCATGCAACAGGAAGAGAGCAGAGGGATAAGTGAAGGCAGGACTTCTGCAGGCCCGAAACAAGACATTTTGAAGTGTTAGTCCTAGGAGAAGGAGCATGCTGCACGTATGAAAATATCTTTGACTAGCGCATGCTGAATACACCTGATAACACAACACGTAGTAATGTTTAGTTCTGTCAGCCCAATACATTTTGTTGGCCAAATGGTCCAACTTCCTTGCTAGAACCAACATTACAAAGACTATTGCTGGACTATTTGGACACAAAGAACCTAAGAACAAACTAAGTGCCCAGCCAGATCAGACTCAAGGTCCATCTAGCCCAGCACTTGTGTGCTCATAGTAGCCAACTGGATCCTTATGGAAATCCCACAGGCAGGACGTGAGCATAACGGTCGTCTCCCACTCGTGTTCCCCAGCGGCTGATCTTGGAGGAATTGTTTTAGGATGAGAGTGAAAATCCAGACACAAAAGTTTTTGACCTTTTTTTTTGGCCAAAGTTGTTGAACTTTTTTTAGTTTTTCCCAAAATCTATTTTTTTCAAAAAAAAAGGTTGGACTCTAGTAGATAGTGAAAGAACATTCATATTGTACAAGACTCTGCTATGTGGTTTTTTAAAAATGCCACCACCACAAAAGCAAAACAACCAGGTTTTACAAAACATCAGTAAAGAAAGGTTCAAAGAGGAGTTAAAAAGAGACTTACAGAAAATAGATTTTGAGCCTGATTTAGCAATGTGAATAAATGCTTTTTCGTGAACTTTACATTAAGAAGTAAATTCAAAAACACTACAGCAGAAATTAGAAGATGGTTAAGTATGTGTTCATATCCTGATGTCATTTAACTGAGCATCTACTTAAGAGGTTTCCTAAACCAAATGTAACTTTAAAAAATCCTTTAACATGCTGCCTTTGACAACTTATAGTTCATTACAATGTGCCATACAACATTACATCTTGATGTGATATAAATTATCATGATTTTCAAATTGGCACCATACCATGTTCCTTTAATAAGCACAATTCAGAACAATTGCCCATTTTCAGTTTCCATTCCTCCCCCACCGCCACCCTGATGAACATAGCATTTCTAAAAACCAACTATTCCGAATTATGGCAAATTTATAAATGCCAAAATTATGTGTCAGGCCATCACAATGGCTAATACTTCATTTTAAGCAGAGCTGACATGCTAAAGAATCTGGACAGTATGTGTGAATATATTACAGCTTTGAAGCAAGTTTTTCATGCTCTTACCAGAGTCACCACTGGCCTGAAGTGATGATAATGAAAACCACTAAGGACCTCCAGACCTCTCCTGGTTTCTATTAACTTGCAACCAATGGCAGATATTCCCATACACAAACACTGGCACGTGACCACCAAACCATCAGCTTTCAACAGAAGTGAGCCTTCAAAGATTGCAAATTCAGCCACAGAAATAATTCGATAATGAGACTTTACGCAATACTGCTTTCCTGGAACCAAGGTAGACTAACCAGGGTTCCAGTTGCTGCAATTTAACTTCTTTGGAAGTTTCTTAAATGTCAATATTTTTGACTCTTATCGAAGACTATTTGTAAATCTGCCGCTGTATATCAGTGCATTGCAAAAAAAAATAAATCCCCTTACAAATGTGCTGACTGGGGCTGATAGGAGTTGTCATCCAAAACATGAAGTTCTATCTTAATGCTTACTGTTTTCCACTCTTTTTTTTTATATAGGTAGTGTGCCTCAGAAACTATTTTCGTTGTTGCCCTGCGGAGGCCTTGGGGTAAGTAGGTTTCACTTTGGTGTAGTAAGGTAGCATAAACAGCTTTCTGCTGGGTAACTCAGTGGTGTGTGTGTGTATACACACACACACACACACACACACACACACACACACACTGGTTAAACATTTTGGGAGCTAGATGCAAAATTGATTGGGATCATGATGCAAAGCTTCACAATATATGGATGGTTTCTCCATATCATTCTAAGCAAGTTGCACCTGTCACAGTTCTAGCACCCCATACAATGCCCTGGTGTGCAAATGCAAATGAATACACGACAGGCACACATTTGTCTTCAAGGTACAGTAGTACCTCAGGTGACATACACTTCAGGTTACAAACTCCTCTAACCCAGAAATATTGGGTTAAGAACTTTGCTTCAGGATGAGAACAGAAATCGCGTGGTGGCAGCGCAGCAGCAGCAGCAGGCCCCACTAGCTAAAGTGGTGCTTCAGGTTAAGAACAGTTTCAGGTTAAGAATGGACCTCCGGAACGAATTAAGTTCTTAACCCAAGGTACCACTGCAAACTTCATTGGGGATACATTAATAATAAACAATGCGGCCTTGGCAGAGGAAATGTGATCATGCTGCCTTGTGTATCTAAACTCAAGCTATTGGAATACGATCAATGTTGTCTTTGCATTAGTGCCAGATTCAATCATTGGGATTCCTTAATCATAGAATCATAGAACTGCAGAGTAGGAAGGGACCACAAGGGTGTCTACAATGCAGGAATCTTTTGCCCAACATGGGTCTTGAACCCACTGCCATGAGATTAAGATTCTCATGCTCTACTGATATGTGGCTGTATGGATAGATTGTAAGAATGTATTTATTACTCAGTGTATGCAAAACTCAATGAAACACAGTTATTGATATATAAACACCTCAATGGGCAAGAATGGGCAATTCTCTGCCTCCAGAAACCTACAATCTAAAATAAGGTGGGCCTTTCCTAGTGTAGAAGGTCATGCCCTGTGGAACTCCCTGCCAGTGGATGTTTGGCAGGATTCACCCCTGCCTTCTTTTAGATAACGTCTTAAAATGATGTTAATTCGACAGGCCTTTGAAATGTGAATTTCTTTTAACCAACTGATATTTGTATATTTTAAAAAGTGCTTTGATCTTGTTAAGGTGTTTTTATTGCTGTTGTACCTTTGGTATGGTGTGTTGATGCTATGGAAATGATAAATAACACAACAGCAGGAGTAATGGTCAAATATCAGTACAAGCTAAATCAAATTCATAGATCTATATGAATATATATTGATATATATGTGTGCATGCACACATTTGAGTGTAGTGATATAGATCTATCTGCCATCTATCTATGATTTATTAATGGGAAATAAAGAAAGAAAGAACAGGGCCTCTGATAGCATAATCAGATTGCAGCTTCAAAACTTCTGTGGCATTTGAGTTGTTGTCATTTATAACTTGGAAGTGAACCTGCCCAAAATTCCCTGGATACACACAGAGAAATTGATAGCAGACTGCCTCTTTTATGACTCCAAGGAGGCCACACCAATCACATCACTATTGGCAGTCAATATGATTTTTGACATGCTGTAAAAAAAAAAAAACCAAGCAAGCAAGCATAAAAGGTCTTACGGCATTTGTTTAGATGAAGAATGGGCTCTCTAGCTGTGCTGGGGCAAAGTTTGGGTTTCAGTCCTGGTACCCCAGGGATTGTACTGCAGACAAAAGAGAATTCCACATTTATCTTATAAAACGAGGCAGCGGCCCAATCCAACGATGCTTAAAAAATAAAGAAGGGAGGAGGAGGCCGGGAGGAGCAAGCAGAAAGGGAAAGGTCAATGTGCAGTGTCAGACTTCCAAGCTGAATGATCTCAGGAAGTGCCAATGTAACACCTTGCAGGAATTCAGGCAGTCAGGGCAGAAGTGTTAAATTAGGCTTAGCTGCAGACTTCAATGTGCCAAACGCTGTATTCCCTTGGAGTCAGCCAAGCTCCTTTCAGCAGATCAGAATGATTTGATGTTTGTGCTACAAAAGTACCTCTGGGGGGGGGGAGGGGGAGAGTGAAGGTGCATCAACCCTTCTGATTTAGGGAAAAAATCTTTTTAGGAAAGGACCAAGCAACATCTTTTGTGCAGAAGGATACACTGGTGATACATCGCGAGCCAGAAAGTTGTGGCTCTTTTGCGTGGTTTAGTTGCATGTAATTGACATTAGCTGCTTATGATTCCCATGAACATGGTGCATGCCAACATCAATGGGCCCATGTTTAGAACTCCTTGGAGAAGAATATTTTTTCTTCTGCTATTCTTACCCTCAGCGTTTGATAAAGCACTGGCTATGTAAGAATGGGGGTGGGGGTGGGGAACCACCATTGGGATCCCGAGAATTATACTGTTAAAAGTTTTGCTTTTTATGTGCCTCCTTTTTCTACTACTTTATGGTTTTGTTTTGGCATAAGATTAATCTTTGCATTTCATGAAATGGCCAGAAATACTTCCCATTTCTTTTTTTTAAAAAAATAAATTCTGAAAGTTTCAAGTATTTCTTTTATGATTCTCATGCAGAGATGAAGCAACTGTCCTTCTCCATTGATCGTCAGCATTCAGGAGCGATAGTGACGAATATATATATATATGCATATATATAGATATATGCGCATATATATAGATATATGCGCATATATATATATATATATATATCTCACAAGTTCATGCCTTGCTTTGGCAACAGCCCTACTTATCTGTTCCCACGTACTTAGGGATACAGAATGAAGTCTTCCATTTCAGGTCCACATCCCAGGTGACAGGTAAAGGATCAAATGGGTGGACTACATCTTTGTGGAGAACACATGGGAGCTAAAGACTTTCCTTCAGTTGCAGTTGTCTGAGTACCAGGGCTCCATCCCAGGTCACAATCTGGCAATCCTGTTTCATAATAGCAAGCATGTAATACCAGAAGAACCCAGTGCTAGAGCATCTTCCTTCTAAAGTATCTTACATATTACTGTGTGAAGTTTGGGCAGGGTAGTGGGGACTGTCCTGCCGATGACAAGCAACTTTTTTTTTACCTCTTCATAGGCTGACAGCCACATATGCAGTGCTGGATTTACGTATAAGCTAAGCAGGCTACAGCTTAGGGCCCCACTCTCTTGGGGGCCCAAAAAAAAATAAAGGGAAAAAACTGGATGTACATTTCCAAAATATAAGATAAAAAGCAAATAAAATGAAACCTACATACAGCAACAGTGTTTTGTGTTGTGTAGGCTCCTATGATGCAAGTAATGGGCCCTGCCTGCTAGCCTCCTCCCTAAAATATCACTGGTTTGCTCATCTCTATATACAGGGTGCCTACATTCTGCTATTTATATTTATTAATAGTTTGCTTCATATATTTACACCTATTATTATTTCATGTTATAGCAAGTTTCTAGAGACTGGATTATGAGTCTTTGTAAACTGTGTTTCTAAAGGAACTTTTGTTATTGCCAAATGCCAACGTGTTTACATTATTAAGTTTGTTATGAATAAAAAATCATTTTAAGTTAGAGCTTAATAATTACTTCACTGTTAATATACTTCTTAATTGTATTTCAGTTCAACAATTACTTTAATAAAATACATATTTTGTTATGTGCAAATGGCTTTAAATAACTATTAGATCCACAAATCACCATATAGCATATATTCAACACAAAAAACAGCGACAATTTGTTGTTGACAAAGGACAGCTGGACATATAAAGGGCCCTAAATCCGACCCTGAACATATGACACTAAGGGTGACTTAAGTTCTGACGTGTATGTCTTTGCCTCTTCGGTCGTGTGGAAACAAAACACAAAGTGGAGAAGCTGAACTTTTGGCTCTATAACAAAATGATGCATGCGATTGTGCAACAATTTCACATACCTGTGAAATTTACCTAGCTATCCTAGGTATATTTATGTAGATCTGAGTTCTATGAAATCAGTGCAACTTGCTTCAGAGTGAGGAGGCTTGGAAAGGCCATTTCAGACAAATGTCTTCACAGTAAGAAATTGTTAGGTGCTGCCATCTGGGGACCCGTGCCCTGGTTCTTTTGCGGTGGGTCCTGGATTTCAGTAGCAGACAACATTAGTGGACCACCAGCAGCAGCGGTGCTCACCTGTCCTCCCAGCAGCTGATTCCTCACCCTGAAACATCAGCAGGCTTCTGTGCTAGATTGCATCACCTTTCCTGGTGTTATGTACTGAGCTGAATCCTAGAACAATAGGATCCAGAATGCAGCATTCTGATTGGTCTGCAGGAGCCACCCAATCCAGCTCCAGGTGGAAGTGAATCAGCAACCTGATTGGCCTGCAGGAGCAGCCAATCAGGCTTCTGGAGGAGGTGAATCCACAACCTGATTGGCCTACAGGAACAGCCAGGAATTAGCCAATCACGCAGGGCCCATTGTGTAAATAATGTATATATAGCTACACATTTGGGGAAAAGTTCATTCATTGCTACTATGAGTTGAATAAAGCGCATGAAATACACAACTCCGAATATATTTCACCTAGACTCATGGACTTCTGCCAACTAGGCTTGGGAATGGCAAGTTCTGTGATGACACTTGGATCTTAATGGCACACAGAGTTCTTAAAGGCAGGAACACTTCGGAAAAGGGATGGATTTAGTTTCTACTTGCTTGCCACTAAACAGCAACGGTGGGGGGGGGGGTGAGTTGGAGGCAACGTATTTTCTCTGGAAGCAAACGGCAAAGTGTGAGCTTCTAAAAGCTTTTATACCTACGGAGACACATGGATTCAGTAAAGAAGGCATAAATCACCAGATGACATGGCAAATCTGTGGCTTCCAGAATGACTTCTCATTCTCGCTGTGGATGATACCTGCAGATCCCTTCCCAAACCTGCAACCCTGTATCTGTGAGTTCAGAATCTATAAGAGGAAACCTGCCCAGCCATTTCCTTTGTTAGGGCTTTGACCTCAGCTGACTAGTTAAGTACTTCCATGTACTTTAAAAAGAAGTCACCCT